>NC_139976.1:16357324-16752324 GCF_963993115.1 Abramis brama | reverse complement strand
CGCTGAACGCGGAGACTTCCGCCACTTAATATGTTCGTGTGGAAACGGAAACACGAAAATGTACCTATGTTCCGCACACAAAATATTGCATTCGGTACACACGTGCACCGAACCGAAAGCCCTGTACCGAAACGGTCCGGTACGAATACACGTACCGTTACACCCCTACTTTGGACAGTAACGGGCATTCTCTAAGGCTTTAGTTAACTTTCCTGCCGGCTCCTGGCATTATATAAAATGTGTGTGCAGAGTAGATGTTGAGGTAAAGGCTATTCTCTTAGCGCCTGCCTTTAGACTCAAAAGCACAGCGTAGAGCCAGCACCACACTCACTGTGAGATGTACACACACAAAAGGAGCCAGTTACCAGGAAAACTGAATTATGTAGGAGAGTGTGCATTGACCAGAAAATTTGAGTTTCCCGAAGCGTCAATATGTGAAGAAAAAAATTCGATAACCACACACAAGAAAAGATTTCGGCACAAATCTGTTTGACGCAGGGTGTCGTGGTGAATCATAAATGACAATGGACGTCGGGAAGCAAGAATCAATCGTTTTATCTCACATAGCGTGTCATAGTGGAAGACAAACGACGCCACGCCTGCGACGCTTCATGAAGTCAGTCGCTAGTTCCGCCTTCTTGATGCAACTTCTCGATGTTTACATGCAACCAAATAATCCGTTAGTAATCAGACTGATGCCTCAATCGGACTGAAAAGCCTTCATGTAAACACCTTGATTGATCCAATTGAGCTCGATCCGAATGAAATTTCGATCCGATTGAAAGGGGTGGTTTATTCCTTTTCTAATCCGATCGAGAGAACATGTAAACACTTGATCGGACTGAAAACCGAAACTGAAAGGACTGCGCATGTGCAATGACATTGAAACAGCGTAATGACGTACAGTATGACACGCTGAACGAGCTGTTCTTCCTGTTGAATAAAGTGTCATTTAAAATGAGTGTCCCATCTTTCTAAAATTCTCCTTTCACTCAGCGACTGTGAAGTGGAGCAGGACAACGTCCCACCAGTCCTTCTTTCTGACTCATCCACAGACGACTGGTTTTGGGTGCGAGGAGGAGCATTTTTACTGCGTGATAAATATAAGCAGCATGGCACAACGGTTAATATTCTCATTGTCTCCAAATTATGATCAGAAATGGATAAGTATTAAGTCTGCGGTTTAAAACAAATAAAGAACCAATGTAGGAGAATGGTTATTTTGCGCAAACAGCGGGAAACTGTGCAGTGTGCGCATGTCAAAAAATCTATTCCGATTTGAAGCTTGTGACATATAAACGCGCACATCACATGTTTAGCGTTCATGTAAACACTACGTTTGGATTCATCAATCGGAATGAATTCAGTCCGATTGAAACAAAAGCTGTGCATGTAAACATAGCCAGTGACTATCGTAACAGACAAAAATATTGTATAGTCTGAACCTGGCATTATGACTAATATCATAGCTTGATTAATGACTCTGCAATCTGTTATGAGATCAGTTCTTAAGAGGCTCACCGTTTCTCTTCTCCCTCTGATTGGTTTGGGTCTTGCTCCTTGGGCATGTGTTCCATTCACCTTATTTCCATCCAGCGGCCAATCATGTGAGACTGAGGCGGGCCCCACCCTCGAATGCACGCCTGTCATTCGCGGGTTGTGATGAGTCAGACAGTCATCGGACGGCTTTGGAGCGAAGCTCGCAAACCAAGCCCGCCTCACTCTCCAGCCCAGATGCCCAGTGATAATGCAGCAATATATAATGAGGTCTGCAAAAAAAAGACAGAATCAAAAGGTAGCATGTGCACTAATCAATCCAGAGCACTCAATAACAAACTTAAGGAGATCTGTAAACAAGAATGGACAAATTATATTTCAATGATTTTACGTTGTAAATGATTTTACGTTACAAAAAAAATGTGTTTGTTCGTAAAAGTTTTGCATTCCCCTGAGAAACTTTTGGTTTGCTCACAAAACGTTAACATTTTATTGTGAGCGAAGGCAACATTTCTCAAGGTAAAGCGAGTGTTTTGTGAGCAAACTCAGGGGGACGCAAACATTTTACAAGCAAACAGAAAGTTCTTGTGGAAAGCAAAACTTTTGCGTGATAACGCAAAACCACTGAAAGCTTCTCTGGGGCACTCACTGGGAAAACACTGAAATATAATTGTTCCTGCTCATATTGTTTCCATCCCCATGTACCCTTAGGTGCTTTGTACAAACTAACATGTACAAGCAATGGTAAGGTTTTATTTGTGGTTTGTGATTAGATTTTTTGTTTCTATTGTATTCTTTTATTGCTAGTTTTTAGTTTCAGATATGTGTGCATCCCTCTTCTTCTTTTAGTTGTCTGTCCCATGTGACATGCTTCCCATGAGCTTTCATGAGTATAACCGGCTCACTGGAGAAAAATCAAGCACTCTTTCCAGTAAACAACTCCGATTAGGTAAGCCTAAAGCTCAAAACCCAGGAGGTCACATGCAACACTAGGCTGCTGCTCTTTCCCTTCTTTGGCAGCAACAATGTGTCTCAAAACCTGTGTAGATCGCAAGGCCTCGACTAATCTGGATTAGGAGGAGGGCTACTGAGAAAATGATCCACAAGCCACGAGATTGTGATGAGCTTCTCAAAGTGTGGTACGCAGGCTCCCTCTAGTGGTACGCAGAGGAATCGCTGAATTTCGCACGTACGATCAAACCGGTGTGATCAGTCTTGGCTGGTCCCTGGAGTGTAAGATCACACCGGTGTGAGTAGAGCGGTCAGTGCATCACGTGATCATCAACTGCTAAATTCAAAATGTACTTTCGCAGTTGACTGCTGGCGCTGAGCTAGAGACGGACACGCTCAGCGCTGTCATATATCACTATTCAGTGTTTTCAACCACATAATGTTTATTTTAGGTTTCAGACATTTAAATTCACATAAGTACTAAAAAAACAATACATTTAGAGTTTGTAAAATACACACTGCTGTCTATGGAAGCGGCAATAATAATCCTTTCCATTATAATTAGACAACACGTTTTAATCAAATCAGATACACATTGTGTAAGTAACTTTAAACTTTACTCTATTCTTCTCCCAGTTCACTGGCCACTTACTTTCATGTATTTCGGGAGAAGTGGATGAGTTCACGTGTTGTAAATCCAACAGATCCGATTTTCTGAACTGCGTCTGCGGCACAAACCAACATGGCGGCGCCCATTGCGCATATAGCTCAACTAATGAGATCGTTATAAAGGTGTTTAAACATAAAAAAAACACTTCCACTTGCACATATTTGACAATCGGAATATCAGATATTTCATGCTATAGCTAACAAATTTGTGAGTATTTTGAATAAAAAAGGAAATAAAAGCAGATTCAGCGCTATTGTGGCTGCGGTGTGTCACGTGACAAGCAATGACGCGTCACCATGGAAACAATAAAGTGATAAATTCTAAATAATGGTCGCCTTAAAAACTCACGAGGGTCAGCCAGAATATTTTAAATGTACGTGTAAAAAGGTTAAATATGAATACACAGCCTGTGTTATTTTTTTATTTATTAATTATACAGTACTTTTTTAACTTAATATATTAAGCACAGAACAGTTTTTATTTAACTTTTAAGTACAATACATTTTCATAATATAATCTTTAAGTAGGCTACAGTTTTTATTTCACTTTTAGGTGCAATACATTTTAATTTAATCATTTTTTAAGTTTTTTATTTACCTGTATGTAAGCAGCACAGTGCAGTGTTAATATTCAAACTGTGTTTTTACAATGTTTAAAGTGGCTGGCAATAATAAATATTCTTATTAGAAATAAAACTGCCTCATTTTTTAGCTGTGCATAACTGTAGCTGAATAGTTAGGCCTACTATGCTACTGTATTTTCATATTGGTTATTATGGTGGTACTTGGACAGCCACATATTTTCTGAGGTGGTACTTGGTGTAAAAAGTTTGAGAACCACTTTTAACTGGTCAGTTCACCTGAAAATGAAAAAAAGTCAGTATTTAAAGTCATGCAGTCTTTAACCTGTGCATTTAGGCTTAATTGTGTATGCAAACACTACTTTACTCAAATAGCCACTCAAATCTAAACAACCGATTAGACAAAGGATGCCTACGTGCACGAGCAAATTAGGGATTTAGTCAGTACCCAGATTTAGTCTGTTTTGTTGTTGTCACAGGTCAATATGGTCAGACTACAAGTCATAGCAGAAACACTGTCCAAAAAAGCCACTGATCCAGGTTGCTTCGAAAAGTAAAAAGTACTTCAAATCTAATTTACAATAGCACTATAAACAGCAATACCAAGAGTGTTAACCTTTGTTTGCTGCTGCAAACTCAGCAGCAAAGCCTTTGCAGCCCAAAAAGTGCCCTTTAACAAAGCACTTTACAAGCTTAATTTACCCATTGTGTGCCTTATAAAAAGAAAACTGAACATTTAGCCCACTTTTTGAAAATACAGAGATCGACATCAGTCTAAAATGATTTTTTTGCCCATATCGCCCAGCCCAAAGTCTTTCTACAAGTAAAGTTGTCTGGCCTCCTCTACAAAGTCTTCAGTGAAAACTGATATATCGAGGCAAATTCACAAAGCGTTCTGCTGACAGATGTGCATGTGTAAGTGTATATCAATGTTTCTTTGGTATCTATTATGCTCACAGTTACTAAGCGAACTCCCCAAACACAAACCGACGTGGTACATGCCGTTCAGGCCCTCTGAATCGCTCTATGAATGGGTGGCTCTGGACCAGAGAGGGGAAATAGATCGTTTTCTTGTGTGTGAAAAGAAAAGGATCCGGTGGCTTAAGCTCAAAGCTTGAGAAAGCATGATCACAGAGCCGAGAGGTGTGGGACTCCACGATACTGATCCGGTGTTGATACGCTTACATACCGCCGCATCTGACCAGCCTATATTCTAACTGCAGAAGTGCTTGGCGATTCAAGCGCATGGCTAGTATGTGATGCAACCCTTTGACAATGAAGCCAAGAGGACATTTGTTCTGCATTAGTCAATGCTCAGCTGGCCTATTATCTTTCATCGAGCTAGCCTGTTCGCATATTCGCCAGCCTAACACCGTGTTCTAACCAGACGCGATGCGATAAGATTCCAGCTACAAATAATTTGTCTGTCCACACTAGACGCGACTGCGAGATGCATCAAAATCAATCAAAACCCACAGCCAATCAGAACAACGTGTAGGCGGAGTCTCGCAGCAAGTGCACTGCACCAGAGAGTAATCTTGACGGCACTCGCAAGAAAATGGATAGGCAGACTAAATCAAATTCACAAATATTACACCATTTAAACATTATTAAAAATACATAGGCTACTGAGTTACTAAAACAATCTTTGTCAAAGAATACACTTGTTTGTTCACAGTTTGAACGTTCTTGTTTCCATTTGTTTAATTTCAAGAGGTGAATTATCCATTGTTGCTTTTACAGCAACAAAGCTGGGAGCACTAAATGATATTCAAAGTCACACTGCATGCTTTGAACATTAAATAAAGCACATAAACAGTACCTGAGATTATCATTGCCACACTTTGTGTTTGTTGTTCCAGCCGCGACGTCGCAGAAAAATAGAAACCGTCTCTAAAATAAAATCCTCGCGTGTCGCCGTCATGGCTGGTTAGGACAAAAACTCTGATTAACATGGAAAAGATACCTTTTATCGCGCATCGCGTCGCGTGTAACCGTTAGTTAGAACACGGTGTAACGGGCCTATTCATCAGCCCGTCCAGATGATGTGTGTGTTCACCTCTATTGTGCATAGAGCTAAATGTGTGTGTAAATGTTTCTAAGCTGCTTATTACCAAAACAACGGTGACGCTCAGTGGGATTTCTGCAACTAATCACAAAAAATTTGTCTCCAATAGTTAACACAAAGGATTATGAGTTATGAGAGAGAAGCTGCTCATACGGTACTTTTAATGATGACTCGTGATTGGTGGATGGCTCTTGAAGGGATTAGTTCAACCAAAATTAAAAAGTTCTTTTTTTCTTTTCTTTTTTTACCCTCATTTCATTTCAAACCTATATTACTTTTTTTCATGTGCGGAGCAGACAATTAGATGTTTTGAAGAATGTTCAAGCTGCTCTCTTCTATACAATAAAAATGAATGGGGACTGTGGCTGTCAAGCTCTAAAAAGGCATAAAAACATTAAAGTAGTCCTTAATGCACTATTTTTTCTAGTCTTCAAAAGACATAGAATCACTTTGTGTGAGGAACAAAGCAAAATTTAAGTTTTTATTCAACTTGCTTTGAATGGTGAGTTATTTGAGCAAAGTAAAATAATAAAATCCCCAACTAGCCCCTGTAAATGTTGAAAATACCTTGCATCCCCATAAGAAACAATTATCATCCAAATATAGGGCTTTTGAAAAAGAGTAGCTTGGACATTTTGTTAATGTCCTTTTAGTCAAATGGTTATTCAAGATACATGAGTAAATGATATTTGAATCTTAGGTCAACTATATTGCCCTTCAAGTCCCACATTTCATCGTCATCACAAGGCTAAAACGTACACACAGACATTCTCATCTCTGCTGTAGGAGGTCCACCTCTCCCTCCTGTTCAGTCAAGGTCAAAGTCATAAAGCCCCATACAATCAAACATACGGGATCTATAAATGTAGCTTTACAAGCCAGAGTTCCTGTTAAACATGCAACTAGCTGAGAACAGAGGCGGGAGGGACACCAGGATAAACAGAAAGAGAGGAAGAACACAGCAGATTAAGTTTAATTCAGCATAGGGCCATAAACAGAGAAAAAAGGAGAGGTGGTGTTTGTTAATGATGACTGTTTGTTTTAGTGTGTGTGTGTGTGTGTGTGAGTGTGTGTGTGTGTGTGGTAAAAAGTGCAAAGGAAGCCAAAAATGCACAAAGGCCACATAAATTTTAAAGTGGAGCATTGCAGGTATCTTTGACACTGCACCTGTGTACGTAAGACAAATGTGTGCAAGAGTGTATATGTTGTGTGTGTGAAGGAGCAATGCTTGACATATATGTTGACACAGTGCATACATTGGGTATAAAAACTGCAGCAGGTGCAGCTGAGTAAGGTTTTCAGACTCATTTTTCTTGCTGTACGTTTGTCGCTGTGTTCTGCATTCTCAAACGCTGCACTACAACTTTTTAATTGGCAAGAAGAAAGTGGACTCCGTTTCTCCCTCTTCCTCTGTTTTCCTACTTTCTTCTTGCCCTTAATTGAATGCTTTAAAATGCTGGGTTCAAAGCAGCATGAAAAAGAATAATTAGTTAGTATGTTGCAGACTGAAACGATCTCTACTAATTAACCAATCTCTATCTCTTCTTACCCTGAAGAGGTCAAACATTAAATTGCACAATAAGTAAAAAAAAAAAAAAAAAAAAAAAAAAAAAAAAGGTTTGTTAAAAGATAGGCATTCTTATCTGTTGGGGTTTGACAGGTTGGTCAGTGTACTTATGAACAGCTAGTGACAGAGCACTGATGATCCAGAAGATAAAGATTGCGGACTGTGATCTGATATGATCTCAGTGAAGGCCATGGGTTGCAAATGCCATTACACTATTCAGAGTTCACCTTAATGAATGTTTCACTAAGAAGACAACGCAAGAAGAGATCCTTATATACCAAATCAACTCACCGTCTTCGAAAAATAACATTTTTTGTCAGAGGGATTGAAAAATTCTACTTTGGTTGATGGCAAAACTCAGCCTAACAGCCTAAAAGATCTAATGCTAAAATAGATAAAAATGAGGCAACACATTCCTTGTGACTGTTGCAAAGGCATTGAGACTGATAAAGATAAACTTACACTTTTATTTCACTGAGGTCAATTATTTCACTGAGGTAAAAAAAAAAAAAAAAAAAAACAACAACTCACCAAAGCCCCTTTCTGCTGTATACATTAGGTGGAGTGGGCTGATAAAGTTTCCTGATGGATGGCTGGTTAAACTGCCTCCGTAAGTCACCACACGCCTGATTACTGACTCTGGGTAGTTGACCTTTTTGTAGTTGTTACTGTTACGTGTCAGGTTTACAAAGAGCGGATGAGAAATGGTTTAGAAATGGACAAAAAGAGAGAGGATGAAAGAAAAGAGAAAAGTGGTCAACCAGTATTGATCTTTCAGTGGGCAAGGTGGATATATGAAATGAAACAGACAAAATTGAAATACACACCAAATTGCAAAAAAATTACATATAAAAATTATAATAAAATGTTTTAATATATTATTGCTTTCTTAAGGATAATGTAACACCGAAGACCGGAGTAATAGCAGCAGAAAAGGGAGCATTATAGAGAAAAAAAAAAATTAACAAATAATTTTATACTATATTTATTTTTTTAGGATTGTACATTGTTTACATATAATATGGGTGAATTTTAAGTGTATAAAAAATAATAATAATGATATATATACAGTGGGGAGAACAAGTATTTGATACACTGCCGATTTTGCAAAAATCTGCATCTAATGCTCTTACAAAGCATGTAGAGGTCTGTAATTTTTATCATAGGTACTGATAAAATGGTACTGATTTTTTATCATAGGTACTGATAAAATCATAGGTACTGAGTGATGGAATCTAAAACAAAAATCCAGAAAATCACATTGTATGATTTTTAAGTAATTAATTTGCATTTTATTGCATGACATAAGTATTTGATATATCAGAAAAGCAGAACTTAATATTTGGTACAGAAACCTTTGTTTGCAATTACAGAGATCATAAGTTTCCTGTAGTTCTTGACCAGGTTTGCACACACTGCAGCAGGGATTTTGGCCCACTCCTCCATACAGACCTTCTCCAGATCCTTCAGGTTTCAGGGCTTTCAGCTTCAGCTTCATATGGACTTTCAGCTCCCTCCAAAGATTTTCTATTGGGTTCAGGTCTGGAGACTGGCTAGGCCACTCCAGGACCTTGAGATGCTTCTTACGGAGCCACTCCTTAGTTGCCCTGGCTGTGTGTTTCGGGTCATTGTCATGCTGGAAGACCCAGCCACGACCCATCTTCAATGTTCTTACTGAGGGAAGGAGGTTGTTGGCCAAGATCTTGCGATACATGGCCCCATCCATCCTCCCCTCAATACGGTGCAGTCGTCCTGTCCCCTTTGCAGAAAAGCATCCCCAAAGAATGATGTTTCCACCTCCATGCTTCTCGATTGGGATGGTGTTCTTGGGGTTGTACTCATCCTTCTTCTTCCTCCAAACACGGCGAGTGGAGTTTAGACCAAAAAGCTCTATTTTTGTCTCATCAGACCACATGACCTGCTCCCATTCCTCCTCTGGATCATCCAGATGGTCATTGGCAAACTTCAGACGGGCCTGGACATGCGCTGGCTTGAGCAGGGGGACCTTGCGTGCGCTGCAGGATTTTAATCCATGACGGCGTAGTGTGTTACTAATGGTTTTCTTTGAGACTGTGGTCCCAGCTTTCTTCAGGTCATTGACCAGGTCCTCCCGTGTAGTTCTGGGCTGATCCCTCACCTTCCTCATGATCATTGATGCCCCACGAGGTGAGATCTTGCATGGTGCCCCAGACCGAGGGAGATTGACCATCTTCTTGAGCTTCTTCCATTTTCTAATAATTGCGCCAACAGTTGTTGCCTTCTCACCAAGCTGCTTGCCTATTGTCCTATAGACCATCCCAGCCTTGTGCAGGTCTACAATTTTATCCCTGATGTCCTTACACAGCTCTCTGGTCTTGGCCATTGTGGAGAGGTTGGAGTCTGTTTGATTGAGTGTGTGGACAGGTGTCTTTTATACAGGTAACAAGTTCAAACAGGTGCAGTTAATACAGGTAATGAGTGGAGAGCAGGAGGGCTTCTTAAAGAAAAACTAACAGGTCTGTGAGAGCCAGAATTCTTACTGGTTGGTAGGTGATCAAATACTTATGTCATGCAATAAAATGCAAATTAAATATTTAAAAATCATACAATGTGATTTTCTGGATTTTTGTTTTAGATTCCGTCTCTCACAGTTGAAGTTGAAGTTATTTTATGACATTACATTAATACTTAAAATTCACACAAAATATATGTAAACAGAACACATTTATTTTACTTGACAATAATCTCAAAATGTCAAATGTGATCTTGCAGTCTAAACTGCTCATCTCAACCTGTAGAATATGTCATGATGGACAGGAGGGAGCTTCTTTTGGCAGACGTAGCCCTTTCTATCCAACACTTTGCTTTTACAACATTAATCACCTCAGACTTTTATTGCATTTGAGTAATCACCATCTTATCTGAGGAGAAATTTTGCTTGTGTCTGTTTAGCATCTTCTATAGTTCAAGAATAAGGAAAATTAATGGGGTGGATCTGCTCAAATACAAGATTGAGAGTTCGCAGCGAGACTATGGTTATCTTAAGGCCAGTCTGCCCATGAAAAAGCTGGATTCAGAGTACAGACTGGTCTGACAAAGTCACTTCCCTAAGGCACAAACGGATGTTTAGGGGGAAACAAAAAGGGGAAAGGAAGTGCATTGTGGGAAACTGAACACCCACCACCACCCCCCAACACACTCAAACACTCCCCTTCAAAGAGCACATGGCCTCCTCCCTCATTCCACTCCACCAAGCCTTTGGCAAAGACAGGTCAAGATGCTGCCAAGAATGTGATTGTATTTGAAAAACAAATTAGAGGCTTTTCCCCTCTATCTCGCCATTTCTAAGGTGTCAATCAAAAAACAAAACTTTGACATTCACAAAAGTTGGTTAAAAGGAAGATTCACCGAGTTGCGCTCTCTGTAGATTTGTCTGCTTTTGTGCATGGCTAAATCATGCTCTATTAATCTGTCACAAGGTCAGTCAGTCAGGCATAACAAAAACCTGAGATTTACTTTAAGACAGATGCTTCAGCACTTACTTTTCATTACAGCACACCAAAAGGAATTGCTTGAGTCTAGCAACTTATCAAGTGATCTCACTGCAGTCAGATGCGTGCTCAATGTCAGGGAGGAGGCTGTGAACTTCCCCCTCAGATCGTAGCAGAAGGCGCACTGCTCTTTCTCTGACGCAACATAAAGCTCTGCATCTAATGACATACTTTTTTAGGGCTGTCAAAGTTAAACACGTGCGATTAATTCAATGTTTAAAAAGGTATTCAATTTGACACAATAACTGCTTCATTCTGTGTGATTTCTAAAACATTGGAACGTTCAGAGCTGATTACAAGTGATTGGAGCCACATCAAGTGTCTCACACATATAATGTCATTAGTGGAACAATTGTTGATCGGTAAATGGGAAAAAGATGTTTATCAAAAGTAAATCCATTTGCAGTTAATAGGGTGAAATTTAAAGAATTGTGATATAGGACATTATTTACTCACCCTCAAGTTTTTCCAAACCTGTATGTCATACACAAAAGGTGAATTTCTGAATTTCAAATACTCCGGCCACTTTTCTCAATATAATGAAATTGAATGAGGACTCAATTGAGGCCCCAAAATTACAACAACAACAACAAGAAAAACCACCATCAAAGTGATTATCGATTATTACTGCATACATTAGGGCCAGATTTACAACAGCTTGCGCCAGGGCAAACTCTATTTTGGTGTTAAAAAACTACTGTCAGGATTTACTAAAAACTCACAGTGAAAAATTAGCGCTGAAAAGGCGGCTGACCTTATTGCATAAGCATTTATTGGAGTTTCCCTTTCAGACGCAAAATTTATGGGAGGAGAGTATTTAAATTAATCATGCAAGGTTTGCGTTAATCAATTTACTGGTATTTGCATAATTATTAACCGCCCCAAAAAAGCATGCCTTAACCCATTTTACGCCTATTTGAAAAGATCCCAACGCACCTGATTATCATCGGCTCTGCATGTTTGTGACCCTACATGAATGTGCGCTGCTCTTGATAGATTGCGCTGGTCATTATGGAAATGATCTGACTGCATCTGTGTTCTTTAATGTGCACATTCTCAGTAAATCACCCGAAGAAATGCTCACTCCCCCATCTGTGCTTTTATGGGATTGCTGTCTCACACTTATTTGCCCAGCTTAGTAAATCCAGCCCTATGTCATTATTCATTGGAAATCTTGACAACTATCTTTAGCATGTTCAATATTAGTAATATCCGAAACATAAATTTGAATCATCCAATGAATTGGTTGATCCAATTCACAAAACTGATCTGAATGATTCACTCACAAAATCAAGTTCTCAGGGAAGCAATGATCTGGTCACAGCAGTTTGGGTATATTCCTTAAAAAATCTCTAATGTATAACCTTAAAAAAACTTGGAATATAGCACATAAATCATTTGGATTATTCTATGGTGCTTTTATGCTTTAAATAGATAAATAAAATAATGACATGAAGGGGAGTACATTTTTGGGTAAACTATCCCTTTAGATTAAATGAAGGGACTCAATCTTCATACATGCAAGTTTAATAACAAAGTGTTAGGTTTATTTCATTATGGAAATATTAAAGATTTGCCTTTCCTTTTTATTTTTTTCTGTGCATTTACTGTAGATAACAAAATGCTATCGTTTTGTGTAAGTGGGATGAGTGATGAGTGTCACACAAATTGCCTTATCTAATAATTACACATAGACCTGTTAGTTTTAGTGCATTACTATAAACAATTATGACACTGTGATATTTGAACAAACTGACAGCTGCTAAGTATACACATAATTAGCATGCCTTTAAGAGGGAGAAACTCTTAAAGCCAGATATCAGAGAGGTGGGTGAGGTCAAAGGTCAGCACTGTGTTTGGACAGGAGCCCAGATATAGATCTACCTTTCCTCTACACAAACCTTACCTGTTTGTGTGTAGTGTGTGCACGTCACGATGGTCTGTGGCCAGGGCAGCGCTACAGAACTGAGATATCACATGATAAAACTGCCGTCCGTAGAGCGTGAGATATCAGAACAAACTAGCACACTTCCGAGCAAACACAGCAGGCGAGGTTTGGCACTCAATCAGGTAAACAGGTACAGTATTTTTATGAATGGAGTGGAAGTCAGGTCGAGTAGAAACAAAGGGAATTCCGATGCGTGTGTGTGTGTGTGTTGGCAGAGGCTGGGACAACCCTGTGGCTCAGTGACACCCGGTAGGTTATGCTGGGAATTAAAGCAGATTGAGAGGTGTGGTATTTTGGCCCTGGGATCTGTACACTCTCTGCTAGTACATTCACCGCTCTCGGTCATCTCAGCTGCATGCATTGCCTTCACTCCTCTATCACCAGCACTCTTTCACACTCTATTTCTTTACCTCACAGTTACTCAGAATCTGGACATATCCACAATAGCAGAGCAGGAAAAACCAGACATGAAAGCAGGTCTTACTGACTTCAAAACTCCTGAGGGCTGTTTTTGTAAAGGAACCATTCACCCCAAAGTTTTGTCAGCGCTCACTCATCCCCATGTTGTTTCAACCTCTTATTACTTACTTTTCACCATAAAAAAAAAAGACAATGCTTAATGTTTGAGGAGCTCTTTTCTGTAGAATGATGTACACTGCCCATCTGATACATAAAAGTAAATGTATCATAAAAGTTACTCATACAACTCATTTGGATTCAGAAGACCTGAAATGTGGTGCACAATTACTTTGTGTGAGGAAAATACTTTAAATCTTTCCCTCTGGTTTAGTTCGCGATTCTCACCTGAAGTTAAGTTTCTGTGACAGTTTTTTTTCATTTAACAACATTTGAGAGCTACATTAGAGGGGAAGATTTACACTGAATATCAAATATATTATGTAGCATACAAGTAAACAAAGTGTGGCTTAGTAGTATAAAGTAGCATCAAGTATGGATTAAATATAATCATTTTATGCATGTTTGTCCTTTTTTTTTTTTTTTTGGCGCTTGGCAATATACACTCACCTAAAGGATTATTAGGAACACCATACTAATACTGTGTTTGACCCACTTTCGCCTTCAGAACTGCCTTAATTCTACGTGGCACTGATTCAACATTGATTCAACAATTCTTTAGAAATGTTGGCCCATATTGATAGGATAACATCTTGCAGTTGATGGAGATTTGTGGGATGCACATCCAGGGCACGAAGCTCCCGTTCCACCACATCCCAAAGATGCTCTATTGGGTTGAGATCTGGTGACTGTGGGGGCCATTTTAGTAAAGTGAACTCATTGTCATGTTCAAGAAACCAATTTGAAATGATTCGAGCTTTGTGACATGGTGCATTACCCTGCTGGAAGTAGCCATCAGAGGATGGGTACATGGTGGTCATAAAGGGATGGACATGGTCAGAAACAATGCTCAGGTAGGCCGTGGCATTTAAACGATGCCCAATTGGCACTAAGGGGCCTAAAGTGTGCCAAGAAAACATCCCCCACACCATTACACCACCACCACCAGCCTGCACAGTAGTAACAAGGCATGATGGATCCATGTTCTCATTCTGTTTACGCCAAATTCTGACTCTACCATCTGAATGTCTCAACAGAAATCGAGACTCATCAGACCAGGCAACATTTTTCCAGACTTCAACTGTCCAATTTTGGTGAGCTCGTGCAAATTGTAGCCTCTTTTTCCTATTTGTAGTGGAGATGAGTGGTATCCGGTGGGGTCTTCTGCTGTTGTAGCCCATCCGCCTCAAGGTTGTGCGTGTTGTGGCTTCACAAATGCTTTGCTGCATACCTCGGTTGTAACGAGTGGTTATTTCAGTTAAAGTTGCTCTTCTATCAGCTTGAATCAGTCGGCCCATTCTCCTCTGACCTCTAGCATCAACAAGGCATTTTCGCCCACAGGACTGCCGCATACTGGATGTTTTTCCCTTTTCACACCATTCTTTGTAAACCCTAGAAATGGTTGTGCGTGAAAATCCCAGTAACTGAGCAGATTGTGAAATACTCAGACCGGCCCGTCTGGCACCAACAACCATGCCACGCTCAAAATTGCTTAAATCACCTTTCTTTCCCATTCTGACATTCAGTTTGGAGTTCAGGAGATTGTCTTGACCAGGACCACACCCCTAAATGCATTGAAGCAACTGCCATGTGATTGGTTGATTAGATAATTGCATTAATGAGAAATTGAACAGGTGTTCCTAATAATCCTTTAGGTGAGTGTAAATCATCCACTTTGTGGAAAAGAACAGTTTGGACATTCTCCATAATGGAACAAAGAAAGTTGCTTTCTTTGGGAAAAAAACATATGGGTTTGTAACAACAGGGTTCCACACTTTTTAATCAATTAATTTCCATTAGTTTTCATGACCTTACCAGTCATTTAAGATTTCTGACATAATTATGATTCACATTAGCTAATGAATTAGATTACATTCTGACCAATTTGTGCTCCAATTTGAGAACTTTATGGCAACAAACTTTTAGTTTTAATCTACATGAGCAATATCTAGACAATTACATATTTTAGAGCAGAGCAACTAAAAAAAAAAAAAACTAAAAAAACGTATCTTTCCTATAGAAATTTCATTACTTTTAAGCTTTTATTAAAAGCATAGATCACCCATGAATACAATTCTGTCATCCTTTACTCAACCTCATGTCTCTTCAACAGAAGAAAGAATGTCACTCAGGTTTGAAACAACATCAGGGAAATAAATGATGACAGAATTTTTATTTCTGAGTGAGCCCTTTAAAGTTCCCTGTCTTTAAAATTCCCTGATATTTCCAAGTTTTCCCATGACTCCACTTTCAGTATGCACGTATAAATGACATCACATACGGCAACATCAGACACACTTTCGAGTTGCATTAAGTTTTGCAAGATGTAACTGGGTTAAAGGGGATCTGAGGAATTCCTCGCCTGTCGCTTTGAAAGAAAACTGATGTGTTTATTGCCGGCAGCGGCATTTGTGTCCTGTAAATTCTCATAAAATACAGAACAACATGTCCAGTTGTTTCTATGCACACACACACACACACACACTCCGTAAAGCCAAGCATCAGCACAGCACAAATAAAACACACCAGCTGCCAGCCAAATGCATAAACACTAAGGCAAATAAAACCAGTGAAATAAATAAGGCCACAGTTATAAAGAGAAAAAATAGTACCATAAACGTTTGTACTGTAAAAAAAACAAAAAAACAAAAAAAACACACACACACTGTAGATCAGCTAGCAGATTGTAGCGTGAGCTCCCTTGTAAATGCTTCATTCGGCCCCATCCAGTGGGTTGCAGGCGACCCGCCCCTTAAAGCAGCCACACGCTACTCTCCTCCTGCCTCACGCCCCAAATCACCTCGCTCTCCCCAGCTACACCAACCCACCTGTCACCTCCACCCATCACCTCCTCATCTCAGTCACCTCCGTAATGAGCTATAAATGTCGGGCGTTGTGGCATACGGAGAGCCGAGGGAGCTCGCACACACTCCTGAGACTAAAGGTGCTGGCGGCTGGGCCGGGTGGGTTAGCGGGGGCCCTATCCCGGATGTTGTGCAGCCTTGAAAGTCGAGAAGGTGGCGGCGCTCACCAGGATGATGGCGCCTGTGGGAGAGGGGTGATTTTTTTGGCCCGGTGCCGGGACCTATCCTCCCACGCCTGTGTGGTCCTGGATTTTATTAGCACCCCTAGTATACATACATATTGTAACTTCAAAATCCATAATACACATATGTAGGAGCTGTGTGGAAATTCCCGCAACGCTACCTTAACCATGCACATGCTAAACGCATTCCACATCTCCAGGCAATAACCTCTCAGCCAAACAAAAATCAGGGCACAGTCACACATGTTGAAGTACAAGTTCACCATTTGAGTTCATCTTGTTTATGAAAAGAGAAAAAAGGTGGAAGAATTCAATGGATTAAACTTCTAAGAGGCTTAAATGTCAAAGATGCCGGAGTTAGACGGCAAGAATGCCTATGAAACACAAATTCACAATTCCTCAGAGCAAACTAGTCCCAGTCCGAAAAGGGCTAAAGAATGACGCAACAGGCTCAGGTATGTGAAGCAGATAATGCAGTGAAAGAAAGAGGCAAATACATGTAGGAGGGAGGCCAGGAGAAGGAGGGTTTGTGGCAAATTGCCCCAAGGTATAAAATGAAACAGTTACGTAATAATTTTTTCCCTTCTTTCCTCACGTTTCCTGCATTCACTTCAAGTCCTTTCAAAGAGCCAAGGACTTCATTCAGGAGAGAAGCAGTGAGATGAAAAACTAGGTGTCCAACAGCTTTTAGCAGTAAATTTATCATTTTCCCTGTATACCTCCAAGTCTATGTGCAGAGTGTCTGTATATGTCTGTGTATCTTAATCGGGTTGTTTGTGCATATATGTTTGCTTTTTGGAAATGTGTAGCTGTGCGGCCTCTGTCTGTATTTAATAAATGTGCATGTATAAGTCTCTGAGGATCACTCTGTCTATTTATTTTTAGGTAAACACTGTGCTTCCTCTGCTTGTGGATTGTGGGTAATGGGGTTCTACCTCCTTCTTTCTCAGACTCAGGGCTTGCTGCATATATTATACATTGCATCCTTACCAAACCCACAGCGCTGTAGGTGTGGCCCCTGAGGGCCCCATTGAACACCACAAACTAAAGTACAAATGACCCCTTTTTTATACGATAATACTGCGTTTCTTACTCTTTTATGGTGCGGTGGCATACAGAGGAAATGGACTTCAATTCCCAGAGCACTTGCGGTGAGACTGCTCGCACATGCTCCGTACATTTGGCAGCCTGGGCTTCGCGTGTAGTCGTAATGAGAAGCGCCGGCCCCCGGCACTTCATCAACAGGACAGCAGTTCAACGTGGCCCACTAACAGAGCATGAGACGGGTCAATCCCTCCTTCACACTGATGCCTCGGGAGAGTCAGGAAACATTATGGAGCATAAACATTGATCATAACCACACGCGGGGGAGGACCGGAGAAATGAGGGAGAGAGAAAACCAGAGGAAAAGGATGAAAGGAGGATGAGGCCTCCTCTTTAGTCCTTTCTTTCCTTAACAGCTGAATCGGTCAGCTCGTATCTTTGCAAACAACATGTGGCACCAAACTACTCTCTCCTGGTTCATTCAAAAGAACCGCTCAAAAGTTTTGTTCTTAAACCAAACTCATTAAATGGGAAGAATATCAGTGAATAATCACTGTTTAAATCTGTTCCTCACACATAATACTGTATACAACACTTTTATGGTACTTTTGGTGCTTTATTATTAAGACCTTTTCACATTTCTGGGGATCTCAGAAGTGGAAATAGTCATAGTGGGGTAAAACTTCTATAGTGGTGAACGGTAGACAACAACAAATATCATTTTTGTATTCCCTGTTTGCTCAAATATCAAAAGAAAAAATCCATGACAGCATTTCCATGACTTTCTCTCAAAAGAGGGAAAACTTATTGAGAGATTGATTATAGCAGTCAGAAGAGAGAATGATGTGAAATTTTTCATCCCTCCCCTCTGCCGTTTTATTAGAAACACCCTGGCAGCAGTGTTAATTCGTGTTTTGTAATTTACTGCCAAGGTAATATAACACAAAGTATAGTGTTATAAAAGTATATTCATTTAAAAAAACTAATGTGGTAACTAAGGAAACTTGCCATCACTGTCTGAGAAAAGGGTCCATTGGCTCTGCCACTGGTAATAAGTGACATTACTAATCTACAGTAGTGATTCTCAACTCCAGACCAGGAGACCCACAGCATTCACATTCTGAATGTCTCCACTGAACCACTGATCTACAGAGCAGGAGACTGAGTGATAGATGTGATCTGTCCATGAACCTGATCAATACTGTCTGTGTGGCCACTGGCTGATCAGCGTGTGACAAAACAGGAACAGCCTCTCATTAGGAGCTACAATGTAGATGTCAGCTGACAACCTCACACATCAGCCTTCACTACTAGTTAATTCTGAAGACATTCTAAAACATGACAAAATAATAAATATGACCTACCTCTTGGTTTTTGTTTGCTTTTTGTTGATCAACATTTTGAATGTCATGTCATGTACTTTTATGCTATGAACAATTTCACATTTTTTGCTGCTCATTTTCTAAAAAAAAAAATTCTAGAAGTGGCTCATACTGTCTAGTTCTTTGTAAACTTTAAGGAGCTCTCCACTTCATGTCTTGTATGTTTTTTTTTTTGTTGCCAGAGGGAGATGAGGGTCTGCATTTTATCAATGTTGTCTCTTCTGAACTTCTTGGGTGGACCCTCAAAGAATAACCTTTGGAGAGGACTTTCTGCTTTGCAACTTTACAGACCTTTTTCATGCTCAAACAACAGCAGCATTACACATTAACCCTCTGGGGTCTAAGGTGTTTTTGGGGTCCTTGAGATGTTCTGACATGCCCTGACATTTGTGCTTTTTTCAGTTGCTTATAAACATATTAATGGCAAAGGTGTAATTACACTCTATTTAGCACAAACAGCGTTACCATAATATGTGAGCAACATGCATGTACATGTTTGTGTTTTTGAGAGAATAATGTTTATGCATGGTTATTGAAAAAACTAAAAACTAAAGTTTCTGAAATAAGGCCACAAAACACATACTAAATATGTGTCAATACGACTTTCTTTAATGGATGTCGTCGCCTAGAGTTTTTTCTTCAAAATGATGTGAAAATCATCCTGCCTAATCATTCACAACACAATACATTGATTTAAATTTTGCAAAACAAATATGCGGAGTGGGCGTCAACGATCCAACACCATCATGCATATTTAGTGGTTCGCACCTGAAGAGACAATGGGGCCCGCATACTTAATGAGCCATTCATTCAGGTGTGTCACAAGAAAGAATGCAAGAGCAACAGTTGGAAGCATCTACATTTTTTTTATTTTTCCACAAATTGTGCTTGCAAATTGGCCTATAATATCCAAGGAAAACATGTCTAGTAATTGTGCAGTTAATTCTCATACTGTATTTTCAGTTTTGGAATATTTATCCTCTCCCCAAATTTGTCACTAATAAAACACAATAAAAATTATTTAAAGAAAAGGCTTATATTTACCTTTTAATAGTTTGTTTACATCTACCTTGTAAATATTATTATTTTTATTAAAAAGGTTACAATTACAACAACAATTCAAGTGTAATCTTTCTTTGTAAAAACTAAAGTATACATTTTATCATACATATTTCAAAGTTAAGGATTCATTACTTGAATATAGCCTAGGCTACATTGGAATAAACACTATAACATATTATTTGATTACTTTATTTTTTGACAAAACATACTATATTTAAAGGAGCATTTCACCCATGGGAACATTGATCTTTATTGAAAGTGGGTCATATATGTAGTCGAAATGTAAAATAAATTTTGAATTTGGTGCCTTCTTGACCGAGGAAAGAAAGAAAGTAACTTCAGGACGCATTTGTATGAAAGACAACAACTCCCACAATGCACCACATTGCACAGCTCCGCAAGCCACTCCCACTAATCCAGAACAGCATATGAATCACTCATCCGTCCATAAGCCTAGCTACCACCGGAGCTTGAAATTCATTTCACACACAATGTCTAACGTTAGTTAGTTGGCGAACTTATTAGTGAATTACTCCTCATTTGTATTTCTTTCGAAGTGGTGAATTATTTCATGGTAACGTTACCGGGATGTTCAGTCAGATGCGGTGCGAAACTAGGATGGTTCACAACACAAACGTCCGTGTCCTCGTCTGATTCAGAGATTTCGTCCAGGAGAAATTGTCATCGTTGAAATTCTTTGCCGCAGACGGACTCTATCTCTGTATTCGTAGTTGCATAGTGAGATCACCGGCGCCACCAGTCCGCCCTAACTCGAGCCAGTCCGGGCTCCTCGTCCGCGGCAGGCAGGTAGCTCTTCGCTATAATGCGGCTTGTAAAGGTAGCCACAAACACCTGATTCAAGCATCAGACTTCCGAAATCCTCTTCTTCTATATCATATTGAGCACTCTCCTCCGCTATTGTCATAACTTTATATCTGTCTCCACAGCGCCTGTTAGCTTAGCTTCACACAAGATGGAGGATATTGCTTTCAGTTTCAGAAAGTGAAGTCCCACCCACTGATCTGTAATATGTCTGTAGCGTGAGCGGGTCCCGCCCCCTGGAATAATGAGGAGCTATTGTAGTCTCTACACTTTTCAATGAAATGTGACTTCCTGCTTATTATGACGCAAAATGATGATTTTTACGTCATAATAAGCAGGAAGTAAAACACTTAAATCCTTATTTCTCCCATCTCAGGGAAAAATGAATGAAAAATCCACCTTTATTATAATATATGACTGGGTTTCTAACAATACAAAGCTTAATGCAAATGGGTGAAGTCTCCCTTTAACATATGAGCAAAAAATGGCAAACAAAAGCTTATTTGAGGTGGCAGATATTTTACAGTAAAAATGTATAATCTATCCAAAACTAATCAACGAAATGTTGTCTTTCATATGTCTGTTACATAGTAACTTTCGTTTTTATTATAAGAAATATAAATGTTAATTTGCAGTTTAATATTGTTTATACAAATACATTTTATTTCAACATATTTCAGTCGATTTTTACTCAGTATAGCAATACAGTTTGCTAAAAGCGAAACATTCATTCACACACAGAAACGCGATTCACTTGAGAATGAAAAAAAAACTTACTACAGTATTCCATAGCTCAGGATCTGTTGCTCCTCCAAATACCAGCACTTCTGAGGTACATTTTCCATTATAGTATTATTCCTCACAGCGCTGTGAGACAGTGTAAACAAGTACAATGATCTTAATAAACTTGATGTGTTTTCTCGAGCTGATATGGGAGCGTTCACAGGTTGCATGGATGCCTCAATCATTTGCGTTTGAATAGCGCGCGCTCTCCGTGGGAGGGGTCACATTAAAAATAATTAGCTGAGATGAGAACGACTGACATCTCGCTCTTTTCATACAGATTGCATAAACTGAGAATATTTGTTTTTTATAAAAATTACTTCATTTAAAAGAAGAGAATTCAAGCTTCATGCCTGTGTGTCTGTATGCCTGTTTGACTGAGTATTCGCTGAGTTATGGTTCATTTTCGGACGCGTTTCAGAATGGACTTAACTGACAGAGAGGAGGCAGAACTTGCTTCGTGTTTATTTTTCTTTATTTGGCAAAAAGCACAACACTTTGTTTTTATTATGAGTATACACAAAAAAATACACACTTAACAGGATCGATTGATGTATAACACAAGCATATAAGATAAAAATTAATATTAGTATTTTGATTATTTTTTGCACTGATAAGGAAAAAAACTAGCGCGATAGCCGACCTCAGGGGGTTAAATAAAGTTGAAAATGTAAAAATGAATAATTGGACCCCTTTAAGGTGAAAGTATACTGTCCACGTGGACAACAGCGCATGTGCGAGTGATTTGAGTGCTTGGAAAGGTCCACTGGTTTGCACGCTCAACTGTGTGCGAGATGGAGTGGAATGTGGATACCTGGGTCTTTAATCTGATTCCTACAGTAAATCCAATTATAATATATAAATTAATAAATTATAAAATAAAATAAATTATAATATGTAAATCCAATTATTAAGTGTTTATATTGTAAGTTATGAGGCCTGGAAGAAGAGGACAGAAAAGAAAGTCACGTGACACACTGCAACACATAGGGTTTACCATTTGTATTAGTGCATTAGGTTAGTGGTTAGTAGTTTTCCATATAGTGGATTGTGCTGGTCCACATTTGGTGGGTCAAGATCCAAAAATGGGTTATGGGTCAATTCTGATGGGAAAAACAAAGCTAAATTCAAATTAAGTAATGCAACTTGTTACTGGAAACTCTTTCGCCGAGTTAGGGTAGTGTAAAAACAAACAAACAAAATTACACAATAAATTCACACACACACATTCTAACAACTAACAAGGAATGCTGTAGAGATGTACTGCACTTGAGCAAATGGTTTTCAGTTTCCAGACATCAAATACATTCTCTTTTTTTCTTCTGTGGAGAGTGCTGCAGTGTGTTCCGGGCATGATTAAAACACCGCTGGCAAAAGTCGTGTCTAAAGATGACGAGCATGAAACCGACACTTTGGGTTGCGGGAGAAAGACGCCACTGTTCTGTGCATTAGACGTGGAGAAAGTGAGAGAAAGAGAGCGAGAGGGAAACAGGTTACAGTGTTACACAGCTACAGTGGCACTCGTGCTCTGACATACATACTGATTCAATAACGCTCAGGTTTCCTCACAGAGCTGTCGTCTGTAATCTCCTGTAACGCTATACAGTAGCTGATCTTTGAACGCGAGATTGTTTCACTGAATTCGGCTCAATGAACTTTATAAGCATCAACTTAAAACATAACTAACAAATTAACGAATGAAAAAAAAAAAAAAAAACGGAATACATCATGCTACATCATGATTCACTTCCTTCCTTCAAACTCTATTAAATAAGTGCATTTACTTTTTCACACCTTACTGCTGCAGCTTACAGTCACAGCTCAGATGCCACAGGATTAGGAAAGTGGAAAAGAGTGGAACAAAGAAGGTTAGAGATAAAGAAAGAGACTGGAAGGTATAGAGGAAAGAGGTGCTGGAAGATTGCATTACTTCAAGGGCTTTGTGCTACAAAAAAGCCTCAATTAACCAACATCGAAATAACCACCTGTGGCACCAAACCTGCGAGTGAGAGCAGTGATGATATCTCACGCTTAAATGCTCTGTGGTGAGAGCAAACTTGACGTTCACACGGCAGAGGCAGTTGTGCGATACAATCTGTTAACACTGCAAAAAAGCCTTTAAAATATCTAAACAAGATCATTTTTTGAAAAGCAAAATTGCATAAGATAATAAGATTGGTTTAACTCTGGGATAGGGAAAGAAACTGTATACGAGTCAAAAAGGGGTAATTAAATGTAACAAATCATGTACAAATGTTTTATCTGTTATTGGAACATTTTACATTTTATTAAACTTCATGAGTCATGAACTGCATTTTTTATTATTATTATTTTGTCCACTTATAATGTTATCAAGATTTTTACATCAAAAACATCCTAATTAAGAAGTAATAAGCTATTTTTTAATCTAGTTTTTGACACTCTTTCGAACACTCATTAAAGCTTTGAAAGTAAACGGCCACTTCTTTGATTGGGTAATTTTATATAATTGCATTTGATGAAAAGCACCTGTTATGTTTATAATGTAAATTGCATCACCATTATGAGAATCAAAATGATCATTCCAATTAAATTTCAGCATAATTATAAAACATGCAGGAGACGTTCTGAATGCTTTTTGCTTAGTTTATTATACTTACTTTATGGAATGCAGTTTATTTCTTGATTAAAAAAAAAAACATTTTACTCAGAGTTTGACATTGTCTCTTATAACAACAATCTTTTATTTAGAGTAGACCCATGAAAATGCAGATCCTGTTGTAAATAATAGTGAAAAACACTTTTCAAAACTGTTATATTATTACCCCTTAGCAGATTTTGATATAGATTATAGATTTTGTCTTAAAATAATAAGTAACTTTTTGCCAATGAGGTACAAAAATAAATGTACTAAATCCGGTAATGTATACACTACCAATCAAACTTTGGGGTCAGTAAGATTTTTTAAAAAGAATTCAATACTTTTATTTGATTTAAATTGATCAAAATGACAATTAAGACTTTTATAATGTAAAAAAAAAAAAAAAAAATCAATACTTTCCATTCATCAAAGAAACCTTGAGAAAATGCATCACAAATTCCACAAAATACTGAGCAGCACAACTTTTTCAACATAGATAATAAATGTTTCTTGAGCACCAAAATCAGCACATTAGAATGATTTCTAAAGGATCGTGTGACATTGAAGACTGGAGTAATGATGCTTAAAATTCAGCTTTGCCATCACAGAAATAAATTACACTTTAAAATATATTATAACAGAAAATGGAAAATCAGCCTCTTCACTGTATTATTGATCAAATAAACAGTTTTGGTGAACTTAAAAGACTTTCAAAAACATTTAAAAAAAAATCGTACTAACCCTAAACATTTGAATGCTAGTGTATATTCTCTGAGAACAGTCTGAAAAAAAAGTCTCACATAACAATGATTCTCCAGTAAATTAGGAAAAGTGCTGGAGATGCAGAAAGATAAATCTACTAAAATCAACCTTCTTTATTGTGTAAATATTCAAGGTTAAACCAAATCAGTTCCCAAAAAAACCATTGTCTTTTCAGGTCTAAATATTACAGCTGAGAGGGAAAGAGAGAAAGAGAGAAAGAGAGAAAGAGAGAGGGAGTAAGTAGAGAAAGAGATTGAAATATTGGAAGAGAAACAAAAAATGTTAAAGAATGGAGGGTAAAAGGAGGGCCTGTGCACCTGAGACACACGGCGAGGGACGCTGAGGGAGTCTGATTAAGTGGAGCGGCTGAATGGCTTCCATTCTTCCTCAGCACTCTCTATGACTCTGGTTTCACAGGAGGAATGCTGCTTATAGAGTCAGAAAGGCGCGCACACACACACACAGCAAAAAGGCAGTGGCTCTCTGTCAAGAACGTATCATTCATGGGAGTTAGCCCTCTCTCAGACAAACAGTCATGGCTGGGAGATTCCGTGAGGCCTTTGGGCCTCGTTCCATCGTGCTTTAGTAAACGTCATGCTGTCATGCCTTCTTCTCTCAACACGCCATCATTTGAACAGATGAGGTAAATATTGTGCCTCCTCCACCTAAATCACTCCAGCAGCGACCAGCGATCACCCCCCAATCCCCACATGACCGGCGCAGTACCTCAGCCCCGCCTATAGGGGCCCAAACACAAGCAAACCACCTATACATTAAATCATTTCACTACGGGGAAGAGCAGCAGATTAAAGCTTTGTCAAACCATCAACGTCTCCCTTAAGCCCAATTTATCGAACTCACGCCGTAGCTACGTCGTAGGCTGTGTGTACTGCACGTACCCTTCGGCGTACCCTGACGTGCACCTCTCCAAAAATGTAACAACGCATCAATTCTACGCGGACGCAAGCGCTGTGATTGGTCTGCTAGAACCCCTCCCTCGGGTTTCACATGCTCCCTCTGCATGTGTAATTGCGCGTCAACGCGGACAACGACGCAGAAGTATAAATGAAAACCAACGTGTAGTCTATAGCGTAGAGGCTCCGGCGTAGGTCCGACGCAGAAGTATAAATCAGCCTTTAGACTACCTTCACGTCATGTCAGTACTTGGTCAAGCTAGGATCTGAAGAGATCATCTTATTCAGATACACTTTTACAGGGTGATCATGGGTGAGCAATAGAACAGATAAACAATATCTACATATTGCCACACTAAAAAAAATTTGCCACAATTTTGCCATCTGAGATAAATATTGAGGATTTCTTTTCTTTTTATAAGACAATAATTATGTGATACTTACTGAAACTTCAAAACCTTCCGACAAAACATTGCTTTTTTTTTTATTTAAGTTTTTTATTCATAATTATTGACAAAATTATTTCTGCGGCCCCAAAGAGGATCTCTGGAAATAATTTTTTATTTTTATTTGACAGTTTTACAGTCAATTTTTACTGATTATATCACTAAAAAAAATTTATTTTATTAAATTATAAAAATTAAACTAACCAATAAAGACATTACTATAATTATATTAATAATAATGTTGTACAGTAAAAATGTTTTAATAATAATAATAATAATATTTTACAGAATAACAGTAAACAAACTATTATTATTATTATTTTATTCAAAATGCCTATCCCTACAACATACACTCCTAAATCCCCAGATTTCTTTAATGAGGCAAAACATTGCCAACATTAGCATTTCTTGGAATTCAGCCTTGTTAATGTTACACAGGCTTATTTTGCAAGACTGCCACCATTCTTGGCTTTTACCCAATTTGGGTCATATCAAATAATCTGACTAGAAACAATCGTAAAGGGGAGGGGGGAGGTGGGAGGTGGGAGGGGGGGAATGAAAGCAGGATTAAAGGGAGAGTTCAACCCAAAATGAAAAATCTGTGGTTCACTCACACTCATTCTGATTTGTGATTTGTTTTTGTTAATTTTCAATTGAAATGCTAGTTTCCTTTTCTGTGATGAGATGAGAGAGGTGAGGAGCTGACACAATATGTGTCATAATCCCTCACGTTGATTAAAAAGAGAACATTTTCCATCTCTTCCTCAAACGTTCCTACTCTCACCTCTGCTACACACCAGCTGTTTAGACTAATGAGCATTTCATCAATGAATGAATTATTGCTCATAACACAATTAATGGGCAATTTTATTTTAATTCAGAAATAAACCGCAGCTGTTCTCTTTTTACTCAGAAGCTCAGAACAGAGATGTTTTTCTTTGAATATGAGAAGGAACAAAGAACGTCAGAGACAAGGTTTAGAAGACAAATTTATCATGTGGAAGGAGATTTATAATGTGGAAGCAGACCGAACTGGGGCTTCTTGAGGAAATATTATTGCAAACCACACTTTCGATTTACACACTGAATGTGTATATTTATATTTCAGGGATGCAAGAAAGTAGAAAGATTAACAAAAACAATATTGAGCATTTAATTCAGTAAGCACAACCTCTTCCTTGGATCTTCTATTATTTCCACAAACAATTTATTATTATTATTTTTTTTCATATTTGTTTGCATAAAAGCTTAAGGATAAACTAAGTCTTTTTACATCCATTAATGGTTATTCAGAAGAGAATATGAAGAAGTAGCAAAGACTTATGCATGTGCACACAGTCCTACACAACTCATTGTAGGAAATAGTGACGTAAAGATGTTTTTTTTACATCTAAAGGTAATCAGTCAGAACATTCCACTATGTTGTTTTCAACAGTGATTGATGTTAACCTGCAGAATGATAACCGGTGACCACTTTCTATGGTAACAGTCATTTGCAGCATGAATTAACCAACGAATACTTAAATCTTGATAAAATACACATCAATAGAAACATAAAAAACCCAATATGTTTCAACACATGACCACTGTTCTATCATTTATATCTATTAGCGCCCGTAATCCGTCCTGGTCTGTCCCCCAAACTGAGGGTGCAGGTGAACATGTTAAAATCAGCCCATAAACAGGAACTGATGGCTTTGGACCGTCTCATGTCAAAGCAACTCTTCGCATGTTGTGTTTATAATGCGCCATTAGAACAGCCCATGAATGCTAATGGTGGTGACCTTGACATGACAACCAGATAAACGGGTTAAACAGGTGCTAATAAATTATGCATTAATGAACATACCTCAACAGAGCAAAGGCACACGTGCTATTTTACTCTCACAAAACTACACTGAGTTTCAATCAGTTTAGGGCCAGATTTACTAACAGCTTGCGCCTGCGCAAACCCTCTTTTGGCGTTAAAAAACTACAGTCAGGATTTACTAAAGACACGTAGTGAAAAATTTGCGCTGAAAAAGGTGTGGACAGGGTTTTTTTTTTTGCGGCTGACCTTATTGCAAATGCATTTGTAGGAGTTTCCCTTTCAGACGCAAAATTTATGGGAGGAGAGTAAATGAATGAATGAAGGTTATTTACTAAGGTTTGAGCTAGTAAATTTACTGGTATTTGCACCATTATTTACCACCAGGTGCTAATTTGTGCTGCTCTTGGTAGATTGCATTGGTCATTATGGAAATGATCCGGCTACGTCTGTGTTCTTTAATTTCCGTGTCGTCAGTAGATCACCCGCAGAACTTTCCACTCCCATCGGGCCTTTTTTGGGATTGTGCTCACATGCTAATTTACCCTGTTTAGTAAATCTGACCCTACTTCTGTGTTCAGTATAACTTTAGCAAGTTTAATTTACTATTAATTTATTATTGAAATAAATATTATAATAATGTTTAAATAAAATAAAAAATAAAAACAATGTGATAGTTATGAAGATACAGATATGATTAAAACCTTACTTTGTGTATCGATTCTATACAGAAACACTCAAACATTAATTACATTTAGCTAATATTTTAAATGTCCTTTTGTGGAAATAAATGAAACACACTTTAGCTTCAAACAACTTCAGCTTCAAGCCTTTAGAATTTAGAAGCTATTTTGTCTAGATACTTAAAAAATAATAATAATAACATTAAAAACTAAAATCAGCCAATACTGGCTGATATGCGTCCAATGTTTTTTTTAATGAAATTGTAATACTGCCCATAACAAGATAAAAAAAACAAAAAAACATTGCAAGTATTGATCAAAATCTTCATTAAAAAAAAATCAAAGAAAGAGCTCCCTTTAAAGTCAACATGAAATTTCCAAGTGAAAAAGGAAAGTTAAAGGTGAAAAAGAATATTAAATGACAAAAAAGGTGCAAAGTTAAACTTTAGGCATTTAATTGCAATTTGAAAAAGTGATCATTAATAAAATACTATTCCATACATTTGGGAAATACATTTGATAAATCATTCAGAGTCAGACCAGGAAGATGCATTAAGAAAGTAAGTAGTTGATTTCCATTTCATGTTGACTTTAAGTAAAAAAACATGCTACAAGAGGGAGTCGATACACAGACTTTGTGTGAGTATAAGTATGTGTTCATGGGGTCTGTACTGCTTCAGCGCAGCAATAAAAGGATCATACGCATTGAATAAAACATCTGAGCTCCACGGCGGGGCACTAAGTTCCCTGTGAGCAGCCTCGGCTTTGATGCCCCACGCTGCTACATGCATCTTACAATTTGTGGTGGTTACACTTGCCTTTTCATGTCTCACCACATCCTGCTTTTTATCTCAGTTCCTGCCTGCTCTAACAGGTATCTTCATGACACTAAACGCTGACACATTACTGGGGAAATGTGATAAACTGGCAGTACAAAACTACAATGTCAGTGATTGTCAGAAAGTAACATCCATCAACAATGAGTCATCTGTAATCCTGAAGTTTCATTCAGGGCTAGACTACATCTGCAAACAAAACCCCACTCGTGTTCGCATTAAACTAAACTAACAAAGGATTTGTTTGGGGATGGTCCCCTCAGTTGAAATCTCATTCCAGGAGTGGGGGTCAGATCATCGCAGGGGTGTGCCAACAAAACAGTGCAGATCCGCCAAGGCATGGACTCTACAAGACCCCTGAAGGTGTCCTGTGGTATCTGGCACAAAGACGTTTGCAGCAGATCCCTCAAGTCCTGTAGGTTGCGAGGTGGAGCCGCCGTGGATCGAAACTTGTTGGTCCAGCACATCAAACAGATGCTCAATTGGATTGAGATCTGGGGGATTTGGAGGCCAGGACAACACCTTGTACTCTTCATCATGTTCCTCAAACCATTCCTGAACTAAGTGTGCAGTGTGGCAGGGTGCATTATCCTGCTTAAAGAGGCCACTTCCACTAGCGGACACCATTGTCATGAAGGGGTGTACCTAGTCTGCAATAATGTTTGGGTTGGTGGCACGCGTCAAATTTAAGTTCACGTGAATGGGTTAGCCAGCAGAACATTGCCCAGTGTATCACACTCCCTCCACTGGCTTGTCGTCGTCCCACAGTGCATTCCAGTGCCCACCAGTGCCCAGGTAAACGCTGCACACATACACGGCTGTCCATATGAAGTAAAAGAAAAAGGGACTCATCGGACCAGGCAACCTTTTTCCACTGCTCCAAGGTCCAGTTCCGACGCTTGCGTGCCCATTGTAGGTGCTTTTGACGGTGGACAGGGGTCATCATAGGCACTCTATTTGATCTGTGGCTTCGCAGTCCCATATGCAGCATCTCTTGTGACACATTCCTCCCATGATTATCATTAAAATTTTGTGTGACCTGTGCACAGTAGAGCTTCTGTTGGATCAGAACAGACGGGACAAACTTCAGTGCCAACCTCTCACCACTGCTGACAGGAAGCGACCCACAAGCCTTACCATTTCAGAGATGCTCTGACCCAGTCGCCTTGCCATAACAATTTGGCCCTTATCAAATTCGCTCATCTTTATTCCTGCCCATTTCTCCTGCATCCAACACATTGATTATGAGATCTGATTGTTTGGCTACCATCTAATCTACCTAGACCTTAATGTGGCCTTATTAGGAGATGATCAACGATATTCACATGTCACTGGTCATAATGTTTTGGCTCATCAGTCTATATAGAGATGCCTTTCAGAGGATTTGAGTCAGTATGATTTTTTTAAATGTTTTTGAAAGAAATCTCGGTAACACTTAGCTAACATGAACAATAATTCTACAGCATTTATTAGTCTTAGTGTTAATTTCAACATTTACAAAATTTTCTGATTTTCAAAACTAAAAGTTGTGTTTGTTTGAATTATATTTTTATGACTAACCTTGACAAAGATCATTACATGTTGTGAAAAATATATTGCTCACTGTTAGTAAATGTTAAATAATACAATTACTAATGTTAACAAATGAGACCTTATTGTAAAGTGTTACCGAAATCACTTACTGTATGGTCACCAAGGTTACATTTATTTGATAGAAAACATAATAAAAACAGAAATATTACAAAACAATTTAAAATATCTTTTTCAATTTTAATATCTTCTAAGATGTAATTTATTCCTGTGATGGCAAAGCTGAATTTTCTGCTTCATTACTCCAGTCTCCATTGTCACATGATCCTTCACAAATCATTCTAACATGCTTATTTTGTGTTCAAGAAAAAAAAGAAAAAGAAAAAAAACTTATTATTATCTATGTTGAAAATGGTTGTTCTGCTTAATAATTTTGTGGAAATCGCAATAAACTTTTTCAGGATTCTTTGATGAATAAAAAAATTCAAAAGAACAGCATTTATTTGAAATAAAAATCTTTTGTAACAACGTAAAAGTCTTTATTGCAACTTTTGATACATCTCAGGTGGTTTACGGGGTCTTTTTGACCCCAAATGACTTTTGCTCAAATTAAAAAAAATGTTCCCTTTGTCCAAATGGTATGAAACCTTCTACGGCTCTTCACACTTTCTAGATCTACAAAAAAAAAATTAAATTGGAATGATATCTGTTTTTATGTTAGCGTGACAAAAATTGTGACACTCGTGGTCTTCGGGGTCTCTGGAGACCCCGCAATCAAAATAGACAAAATTCATCATCAAAATCAGAAACAACGCAGAACACATCGACAGAAATGGCACAAATAAAGTGGCACACTTCCACCAATGCAAAAAACATCCACAATGCTAAATTATTTTGCTCACAACACGCGTACACACACACACACACACACACACACATATAGAGGAATACATTTTTGAGACTATAAAAACTGTTCTCTTATCATTTGTCAAATAAAATCATCCAAAATGCAGTACCACCACAAAAATAAATTGGTGACACTGACACATTGAAAATGTGCACACTCACACACACACGCACACACACACAGGAACATTTGTAGGGCTATAATTTGTCAAAATTATGGGGGGGGGGGGGTGAGGGTTCAGTACAAAAAAATGCTAAACTTTGACAAAAATATTTTATTTTTGTTATAATTGTGATTTTATAATATTTAGATATGAATCCAACTGAATCCAACTTTTGAAAGGTATCTTTCAGGTAGTCAAATAGCAAATAGCATATAGTGGAGCTCTATGGCCAACTAGTGGTTAAAGTGATTTTTTTTTTTTTTTTTTACTGCATTTTCCAAAAATGTTACATTAAACCATTTAAAATGATCCATGTTATCCCCATGAATGAAAGTTAGAAATCTGGGTCTTTTATAAAGTGAATTTTACATCAAATGCTGTTTTTTTGTAAAAAGCTTATTTAAATAAATATTTATTTATTTATTTATAGAAATTTAAAAGATATCATAAATTCTCCAAAAACTGCACAAATGTTGAGTAAAAACATTAACAAACAGAATAAAATTACATTTGTAAAAAAAAAAACTATTATCTTGTTACAAAATTAAATGTTATTGTCTGGGGTCTCTGGAGACCCCAAAAAACACGAGTGTAGACATAAATAAAGAGCATCAGAGGGTTAATGCATCATTTAATTGATGAATGAAAGTATTTATTTCTTAAAAAAAAAACATACTGACCCATTTTGGCTTGACTGCTCAGCCCAAACTAGCATTCAATTCCACATCCCTCCCACACATAGAGAACTGTTTCAGAAACGTGTTTACACCAATTAAACAAACTCAAATTCAGGTCCACAACAAAAGCATAGTGTAAAAAAAAGCATCATACTCTGTGGGAACTCTGAAAACCTGCGCTCTGAAAGCTGGATTTAATTGCTTGTGTAAACAAAATAAATGACTATAATAAAACAATAAACTTGCCAACATAAAGATAAACACCACATAATTAGCACAAGGCCTGAGAAATCCGGAATTTATTTACTATTGTATCTTGCCACAAAGCACACATTACTAGGCAATACACTGGTAACTGCAATAAATAATAGCATCTCTCAGTAATCTTTTTTTTTTTTTTTTTTTTCATTAAGTAGGCCCTAATCATTATGTATAATTGCTATATGGCACATTTCAGTACCCCACAGAGACTTACGAAAATGAAAAGTAATACAATTATTATCATCATCTCTCCCTGTGGTACAGAGATGGTATAGATCTCCATCAGAGAGACTGCATTAATGAACAGTTTTTCTTTAATTAGAACTGGATTTTCACTTCACAGGACAACCTTTGCAGCTGGATAGATATTGTTAACATGTTTGCTAGTTTCTTGATTAATCATAGAATCATTAAACATCTAATGTCATTGATTATTTTGTAAACAGAGTGTCTTCATTGTTAGGGATTAATTTCACAAACACGCACTGCGTAATAGTTCTGGGAAACTGCAGCTGTTCTTACTGTGAGCAATAATATCTGTTGTGTAGTTACAGAGACATTCAAAAAATGAATCAATGAAATCAATAGTCATGTCATTCCAAACCCATGAATTTCTGTCTTCCATGGATAATAAAATATAAAGTGGGATAGTTCACCCAAAAATGAAAATTCAAAAGAAGTTTTTTGTTTAGTCCATACCTACATGTTTGGCAACCAACATTCTTCAAAATATCCTCTTTTGTGTTACAAAAAAGAAAGGTTCAGAACGATGTGAGGGTGAGTAGTGTTATGACAATGTTCATTTTTAAACTCTTTTATTTAATATCTGTTAATCAATCTACTGAAGGGCTGTGTTTAGAATCCACATAAGAAACAAGTCTAATCATGTCTGATGTGGTGGTGATGATCTAGACAAATTTTTCAAGGCTTCCTTAAATTATTTGACCAGTCATTCAGACAACTTAAACTGTATAATTTTACACATCCCTACATCCTAGATCTTTTATGGTCCTTTGGAGCTTTAGTTTACAGCCTTTGATCACTGTATGGAAAACAACAGCGTCAAACTTCTCATTTTGCAGAGAAGAAAGAGTTATATGGGTTGGTACAAATGACGTTGAATAATTGATCACTTTTTTCATTTTTGGGTGAAGTTTGGGGTCGGTAAGATTCTCACCAAGGCTGCTTTTTTTTTTTTTATAAAAAAAATATAGTATCACAGTATTATTACAATTTAAAATAACGGTTTTCTATTTTAATATATTTTTAAAATGCCATTTATTCCTGGGAAAACAAAACAGATTTTTTTTGGCAGCCATTACTCAGAGTCACATGATCATTTATTCTGTTTTGGAATTCAATTAATATTTCTTATTATTATCAATGTTGAAAACAGTTGTGATGTTTAACTCTTTCCTCGCCAGCATAAAAAAAAAGGAAGAAAAAAAAAGGTGCCAGCCACCACCAGCATTTTTGATCATTTTCACACTATTTTCATTGCCCCCAGAATATTTTGTTGAATGAATATCTGAACATGCAATATATCAAAAGAATAAACAGACCCTTATTGCTTATTGCATTCCTTTTATCAACACTTGTGGGTAAGTTTAATAAAAAGAGCAACATTTTGAGCAAAAAGCTGAGAAAATCGTTTTTGTCAAAGACTACGTCCGGATCGGATTCAGAACGATGATCAAAACATAGATGGAGTAGATCGAGTCCATCAACACCCCTAAAGCTTGCACAGCATAACTCTTCCTGGGTCGACATTTCATTCGGTAACGATAGGCAGTTTTGATTTATATGTTGTTTAATGTTGATGATTGCGTTATTTTACATATGCCTCTGCTTATATCGCTTGTTTCTGCCTCTTCTTCACATGTGTTTTGATCAGGAGATTCAGTACTCTTTCACAAGATGCCCAATAGCACCCCCTACCGTATAACAGTGAAAACATGGAAAGCCAGAAATTTCAGTCAATGGTGGAGAATCGTTGTCTCTTAAATGACAGAAATTTCCGTCAATGGTGGGGAAAGAGTTCATATGTTTGTGGAAAACACAATTTCTTTCAAAAGAAAATCAGACCCCACAATTTTGAGTGGTAGTGCATATTACTAGAAGAACCTGATAAAAATCTTGCGTTTGGCTCATTTGGCATGATTTTAGTGAATCAAATGATCTGTGCTGTCCTTTTAACCTTCAGTAACACAGAATACAATTCAGTCAAACGTATGCATAGAAACTCTCTAAGCTTCTGTAATGGTGACTGAGGCAGTGAAACTCTATAGATGTATGGAGAGCATTTTAACAGACATCAAACACACACACACACACACACACACACACACACATGCGCACACACACAAACAAAACCACCTGTTTCAGCTGCATGAGGTCTCCACATATGACCCTGCTCCATGTCTCCAATCGAGGGCTAATCACATTGTGCCGTATATGTAATTATTTACCTCATTAAGCAAATCCCAAGAGTCATTAGGGATTAACTAATATCCATACGGTTTGCCTCGCAGTTACACGCATATCTGCGTTATTAATTTAGCCCCCTACCCATCTCCACTCCAGGCATGGCCTCCCAGAGGTGAGGTCAGCGACCTTATGAGAGGAACACAGAGGCATATTTTCACTTAATTGGGTATTGTGGATTTAATTAAATCGCATTGAGAGGGAAATTTCAAGGTGGCACTGAGCCTGCGGACTCAACCTGAACAGCCAGACAGGACGGCCGCTCACGCTTCGTGCTCTGCCAAGGATGTGCTTATCACTCTCCCTCTATCTATAGCTGCTTTATCTTCTTTATAGCCTTATACCATCCTTAAAGCACTCTCACTCGCCTTCTTTGTTTATCTTCGTCTCAGCCACACGCACACACACAATGCTGATGAGCTCACAGTATGTGTATATACTGAAAGAGTGCCTATATGATGACTAGATGGCAAAAACGACAGGTAAAATAAAAGCCAAGTTAACATACCACAGTCATGCCCTGTGCCTAAGCCCTACATACACATATAAATGGAAGTACAATTAGAAGAACTGCAAATCTAATCCATGATATATTGATTATTAAAAATAAATAAATCAAATATCAATGTGCTAAGAAAAGCCACCAAATGAAAATAATAAAACCGTACTTTTTTGTGGCAGATGAGAGACTTGATTAGTTTTTCTAGAATTCTTTTTAATTGCTTCTCTGTGTACACATGTATATAAAATTACATATTTTTTAATAAAAATAAATGGTTTTTATTTGCAAGTTATTTAATTATAATATTTAAAATGATATTAATTTAAAATTAACAAGAATTTTTTTTTAAATTGTAATTAAACATGCTTTCCTTTTTTACAGAATTTATATTATAAGTCATACAATTGATTTATCAATTAATCAATTTTTTTTTTTTTTTTTTTTTTAAAGAAGTCTCCTATACTCACCCAAGCTGCATTTATTTGATCAATGATAATAAGAAAAAATAAATTATTATTATTATTATTATTAATGTTGAAAAAGATTGTGCTGCTTAATATTTTAGTGGAAACCATGATCCATTTTTTTCAGAATTCTCTGATGAATAGAGTTTAAAAGAACAGCATTTATTTGAATCAGAAATCTTTTTTAATATTATAAATGTTTATGCAGTCAGTTTTAATCCATTTAATACACTTTTGCTTAAAGCTGCAGTCCGTAGTTTTTCCTCTTTGTCGCCATCTCTGTTCGAAATCTGCAATTGCAGTTATTCGCGGAATTATCAACTTTACGTGGGTTGTGCCTCGGCACGGCACAGCGCGGATGAATCCAATATTTTGAGGAGAATGTGCAGCTGTCAGTCACTGCGCGGTGTGGATACTGTCATTCGGAATCACAGATTCTACTTTTTGGAAGTATGACCAACATAAGAATTTTCACCGGAAAATGTAATCTGAAAGAGTAAAGTAACATCCACTTTTGTTCCGAACAACTAAGGGAAAAAAAGCATTGCAGTAAATCGTGCCGATTAAATCTAACGATCGCTTAGCATATCACGTCACACCGTGCAAATTATACTTTGTTCTCAAATTGTTAATGTTAACAACATCAGCATTGCGTGACTACATTTAATGCCCTTCCGATATTTGTCCTTGTTTTCGCAAGGGCCCGGTTGCAGTCTCTTTTTTTCTCCCAAGTTCGAAGTCTTTCGCGTTTTACAACGGGTGAATCTCCAGTTGTCACTCCACCACCAACATCCTCACACGCAATATAGCCTACGAGCCGAGACACCTTCTTTATGTGTACAGATGTGACAAATGAGGCAAAGACATGCTCGAATTTCCCGCGGAAATCCACCAGTACCACTGGAATTAAAAACATTATTACAAGCTTACCATTTTGAATCGAGCTAAGGCAAGCAGATAGTTTTGAACACTGGCTGGTTATGTACTTGCTCAAAAAAATATTTTGGATATTTTTTAACCCAAAAAAAGCTACGGACTGCAGCTTTAAGTTTCTCTGAAATTCTTTAAAAATCTTTTAAAAATATTTGAACGATGCTGGGGTAAAAGTGGATCTTTTTTTAGAAAGAAGACCATTTAGTCAAATATTGGGAGAATTAGCTGTAAGGCGATTTAGCAATTAGCTTGATCATGACTGGGAGGTGGTTGGAATATGGCGAGACTGCTAAAAGGGCAGAGTAAATTCAAAAATATGTCCAACACACAGAAGAATCGTTTCAGAAGGAAACGAGGATAGTGTGATAAGCGGTGATTTATAGCGGTTTAAAGTGGCGGGTCTGCGCTCTGAGGTAGTGCAGTATGGGAAAACCCTAAAACGTTTGAACACCCTGAGGATTGAACCCTTAGAAGAAGGGTATCAATGGAATTATATAGGAGCTAAAATCACGTGCATTCTGATTTTGACAATGAAGCTGTTCAATATTTGAGGAGGAGATTGATCTGAGTTAAACTTAAAGAAAAAAGAAAAACCAAAGAAATTAATCTGAGATAAACTATTACGAAAAAAAGAAAGAAATTGATCTGAGTTAAACTAAAAAAAAAAAAAGAAAAAAAGAAAGACAACTGAAAATATAAGGGTTAACTTTGTTTTTAACTTTGCTTTTTCTTTCCCTCGAGTTCCTCGAGTGAGAAGGGAGAGTGAAGCAGCCCCTTCCTTTGGAATCTATACCTTCCTCTAGACACACACACAGACAGAGAGAGATAAACACAGAGAGTGGTAAAATGACCGAAAGTAATTGTATAGCAAAACAATATCTTCGGGTATTTGAAGTCAGAGTATCTGACTAAGTCAGAGTAGCGAGTAGAATGAAATTATAAAAGTTATGAAAATGCAGAATTACTCTGAGGCATTCTGGACTTTCTCTCAGAATCTTTCTCTCATTCAAAGTCAGTTAGATTCTGTTATTTGAGCCTGTGTCATAAGTAATAACAAGCTATTTACAGTAAAGCACAGTGTCTCAGTTGGAAATTATAGACACAGATTTTAGAAGAAATGATACATGCAATTGGGAATTAAATGTTTCAAGAAATATTAATATACCTTAAATGAACTCCAGAAAATACCTGTTACAAATGTCCTAATGGGAAGGAGCGGTTACCAGTGTGCATGAGGTAATTTCTCAAAGACGGGTAAGATCCTCTTCTGGCCAAGTTTTCACACCTGAAAGTCCGCACCAAGGTCCGAACCAAAGTTCATGTTTTGATACATTGTATACATTCGGTTAGTTTTGGTTTGGTTTCACATTGCAATTATGCGAGCGCACTAAAGAACTTTACATGATGTATTTACGTCCTGTCGTCATCATCTATGCGGGCTGCATCTTGACATTGATCGGTTTGTAAACAGACGTGCGTCTGACGTCAGCGTGTTGTCAATTTGGCAGGTAACTTTGACAAGAATGAATGAACAGACGCATTTCATTGCCACTATACTTTTATTATTACGACATTACTCCCTGCAGCACCAACTGTACTCGAGGCTTGTTCAAATTCGCCAAAAGAACGTCCTCGTTGTGCAAACATTTTATCGTCGCTGGCAGGACGTAGGAAAAATATGTGTGTGTGTGTGTGTGTGTGGGTGTGTGTGTGGGTGTGCGTGCGTGCGTGCGTGCGTGCGTGCGTGCGTGCGTGCGTGCGTGCGTGCGTGCGTGCGTGTGTGTGCGTGCGCGCGAATCAGCTGGAAGAAACGCTGTGGGTAGGACTGACAGATCTGATTCTGCACATAAATATTCTTCTTCAGTTATTTAGGCTACGCAGGAACCACCGGAACTTCCTGTAAATGGTCTGAAAGTCCGAACCATACAGAAAATGTTTTCACACTAGAAACGAACCAAACCTTTGTTCAGTTTGATCCGGACCGAGACTACCTCTTTTCGTCGGACCAAATTTCCTCCCCCTGGTCCAGGGGAGGTTTCACACCTGTGATTTTTGGTGTGATTCGGACCAAACTGAAAAGTCCGAAAATCCGGACCAAACAAGGTAGGTGTGAAAGGGCCCTAAGGGAGGGGGACACCACCACTGGGCACCTACCCTGAAGGGAGGTGTGTTTATGTGAGATGGGTATGGTTGAGCGGATGTTTGTTAGGCCAACAGCATCATTGAGGGTTACAGCAGTCTGCCCAAAAATGTGAGCAGACATTTTTCCATGCCTCCAGGCTCTCCATGCCTGTTCACCAGAAACCGCATTCCTTGGATGGCTTGTATTTCATTGTGACAAGTGTCATAACTTGATGTAACTATAACAGGGAACACCCTGAGGAAAGGAGATTATTCAGAGGAAAGGAGTATTCAAGAACTAGCTGAGACCATGAGGGTGATTGTCATTAATTCTGTGGAGACCATAACAAACCTTATTAATTTATTTTAGAAACAAGATGTTGGTTACCTTATGGACAAAATTGTCTTAAAGCTTTAGACCCTGAATCCGTGATGGCTGTGTGATATTGAATTAATATGTCCAGCATAGTTTTCACTTTTGCAGATCATTAGACATGGCATTGAATAATTCCAAGACATGGTGGAGTCTAAAGATGAAGATCACTTTTGCTAATTCAAAAGAAGTCTGGATAACAGGGGATAAATTAATTCACCATTTAAACTAAAGATAACTTTACAAATGCTCCTTTGATGACAAATGGATAGAACCGAGAATGGGACATACGGAGTGAAATAGGAGATTTTATACACTACTTACAAAACAACCTCACAAACAATGAACAACTGCTTACTGATTTACAACCCCAAGGGATAGGATCCTTTAAAATCAACGTTTGTTTTAGTTTGTTGTTTTGGCCAGGAACTGGAAGAGTTAAGTACTTACGCCGCCTTCACACTGGCAGTTGAAATCAGCTTCGATACGGCTTCGAAACGACCGGAAGTCATTCATTTCCTATGGAGATTCGCAGACCGCATGCGAATGGGTCCAAACCGGGTCCGAACGAGTGCGGTGCGAAAAAAATCATGTCAGTTGGTCATCCGGATGCGTTCAAAACAATTGAACTCTTGCGAAAGGCTACGGACGGTTCCTATGCGACAATTCCAGCGGAAGTTAGCGTTGCTATGGTACTGATAAACAAACCTGAATTCTTAACTTTTAATAAAATAAATAATGATTTCATAACGATAAGTTGTCATGTCATTTTTTTATTTTCATGATTTTCTAACGTTATTAGGGCAGTTAATACAATTAAAATGTATAATTAAAATTGTGGCCCCCGCTCATTCACATACAGCCAGAAAATTTCATGATGGCAAATCGTTGGCTGGTCAATGATTAATGTCTCTATAACCCTCATCAGAGAGATCATACAGAATTGTACATTCTGACACTGACAAAATCAACCGTTCTAATCTCTCCGCCATTTTTGTTCTACTCGCTTTCGAAGCTTTTCAACGGTGTAGTACGATGTCCGCTGGGGGCGTATTGCGTATTATGGAGCTGATTTCAACTGCCAGTGTGAAGGCGGCGTTAACGAGTTCAGGCACTGGTCAAAGAAATTATTCGTTTTTCTTTTCTTAGATGATTGGGGTTCATTTTATTAATGCTTACACAAAAACGTTAAATGACACATAGTATGCAGGAACATAACATGGGTTGGGGTTATTTGTTTTGTTATGTTTTGTTCTCCTCTTGTTTCTATTATTCTGTCCTTTATGTCTATTTTTTTGGTCTGCTATTTCTCCTCACTGTCAATTTCAATAGGGTCGCAACCTGGGAATAATGGTGTGGAACTGACTGCCGTAGTTCCAGTGTAGGGACTGAAGACTAAAAATGTATTGTTTAATGTTATTTTAATTGATACTTCAGTTGGTATGTTCTTTACAAGGAAAGGAATGTTTCAACTGATGCAAATGTACCACAAATGTATACACTGAGAAATAGTTTCTTAAGGCGAGATACTACAGGTGAATAGGGTAAAATTTTGAACTAGCAGATATCACCATGAAACTTTCCCAGTTGATTTACCTACATTAAAGATGAGAAAAAAATGTATTACAAGTTTTCTGTAATTTAATGTTTAAATATGCAAATTATGCATTATCTAATTAAATATGTGCTCATTTGCATATATTTAAAAAAACTGAGTATTGTAAAATATGAGTATTGGATAAAGCCAGGTTCAAAATTCTTTTTTCATTGTGTTCACATATTAGATGGGATCTACTTATCTACGATATCTACTTTTGTTATCCTGTAAATCAGAATATACTGTCAATAGCCTTAAAAAAATTATTTTCGCCATGTTTTTTGGAATAAAATGTTATATAAATCAGGCTAGGAATAATATATTTACAAATCCCTCTGTAAATGTCGTCATAATATTACTAGGTACAAGACTGGAAATATTGGTGTATATAGGTGCTACTGAAGTGGAGATTTCGGACTTGGAGTATGAGAGAAAAGTCATTTTGAGAAAACAGGCTTTAAAGATTTGTCAGCCAATGAGATTGCACATTTAGAGTTAAATCCCCCCTTTTACTTTCACGATTGGTTGCTGATAAAAAGGAAATGACCATATTTGGATCCAACGGTATTGTACAGGAGAGAGAGAGCTTTCTAACGGTGTATGTGATGACAGGGTGCAGGCAGCGATCGCGGAGCAGCGGGATGATTTAGAACGCCAACTTTTGTTGAATTTATGAGAAATCTACGGACGCAAACAGACAAATTGTAGTAAAATAAAGAACTAAATGTGTATTTCAGACTTTTTTTCACCACAAGTCTGAAAGACGACATGTTATTGAAGACAAATATCCCAAAATCTCAAAATTGACCAGTGAAAAAAACCCCAATGTTTTTGCCTACCGTGTCTCGCCTTAATATGGAAAGTGGATTGTACCATGTGTAAGCATGAGGTATACGTTCCATTTTTAAACATAAGCAACATGTTTTTCTACCTTACAAGGAAGTTGTAAGTCCCAGAGTGGCGTATATAAGCTCAATCTTACTGTACCACCTCAGAGAAACATAAAGGCATGTCGGGGTGAGAGGAAGGAGAAACATAGAGACATGAGGGAATAGAGAAATGGGGAACAGAGAAATCTGTAATGAAGACCTCCTCACCTATAGCCTTATTATGCTATGCCTGTTTCTCTCTGTCTGACACATGTATAAAATAATAAATAGAAATCTCTTGGCAAAAGTAGCTGGTATAGCTTCTGTGATTCAACCATAACTGGGGAAAGCATGATTTTCAAATCTGCACAAGTGCTGTGAGAAAAGGCTATAAATCTCCACCTCCAACATCCTCAAACGAAACATAGCCTACTAGCCGAGACACCTTCTTTATGTGTACAGATGAGACATCATGATGCAAAGACATGCTCGAATTTCCCGCGGAAATCCACCAGAACCACTGGAATCAAAAACATTATTACAAGCTTACCGTTTTGAATCAATCTAAGGCAAGCAGATAGTTTTGAACACTGGCTGGTTATGTACTTGCTAAAAACTAATATTTTGGATAATTTTTAACCCAAAAAAGTTACGGAATGCAGCTTTAATAAAAGCATTAAATTATTATTAAAGCAGCAATAAAGCATTTAAAACTTTTAAAAAAAATATATAATCTTAATTTATTATTAATACACAATTTAAATGAAATATACTTATATTAGTATAATATCATAAAATATTAGCATGTTATAATTATAATATTTTCTTTGAACATTTATTTTAAAATATTTTATTTTAGAATTTAGTTTAACTGTACAAAATTAACATGTTAAACTGACAGCCATTTGACACCAGTATTAAAGAACAAGAAGAAACTCTCTCTACATCTCAAATCGTGTCAATCGTTCATGTGGCTCTGCTCACATTTTGATGATTAACCAGCTGTTGTACTTTTTCCCCATTTCCTTCATAAAAAAAGAAAATAGCATTATGAAATCTAGTATAGATATCACCTTCTGAGCCACAGAGTCAACCCCATTAAATCAATTTCCCCTAATCTGAGTAAAGCTGGCCCAGAGCAGGAAATACTTACTACAGCACAGGCCCGGGAGAAAGAACCATTGTGCTGTGATGCAAAGCCTGCGCTGAAGAGGATCTGATTAGCAAAGTGCTGCTCCTTTGGGAGCTCCGCCAGCTTCGCTCTGCCGTGTTCTGCCCAGACAAACACCACTCCATCTGGCAGCAGACACACTGCTCGCGGGCCACACCGGGGGAAGAGACCAGGGCAGCGGCACCTTACTGCAAGACTGAGGAGCCAGAATATATAGCCACTCTCACTTACACAAGAAAACACACAGGTGTGCCAGTGAGAGTGCATGGGCAAAAAGTGAAAGACCACTGGTAATAACACTTTACAATAGGGTTCCATTTGTTTACATACTGTAGGGTAACAATATTAGTTAACATGAACTAACAATGAAAAATACTTCTAAAGTACCTAATAATCTTAGTTATTACACGGCTCTGTGGAATACTTGATTCTGATTGGTCAATTGAGCCATCCAGCGGTATGTTATTCCCCGATAACTACTGGTAAGAACTGATAACACAGGCTCGTCTGGGTAACTAAAGTCGGCGCTTTACGCTTGCTAGACTGTAAAAAATTTCTAACCCTCCCAAATCAAAAATTTCAAGTGACCGATAACATCTAAATTTTTCAATTGGCCCAAGTGAAATTCTTGTTGCAATAGTCTGTTAACATTGGCTCAATGAGAAATAATACGTCAGACTAATTGAAAAATTTAGATGTTATCGGTCACTTGAAATTTTTGACTTGGGGATGTAATTTTTTTTTACAGTGGAAAGTTTTTTACTTGTAGAAGTTTTGCGTTTGGTGAGCTAATAAAATATTAAAACTCAAATCAATATATTTCGTTTGCAGTTATTTAATTATGTCATCCGATACCGCGCACTGGCTCTCTCGTTTCATACAAATGCAGCAGCTGCCATTTTGCGATGATTGTTTCGTACACTGTAATGGATTATAAGGTAACAAACAGGTATGATTTTAAAACAGCTTAATCTCAAATTAACCCCCTGGGGTCGGCGGTCGCACCGGCGATACCAGCTCGCTTTTTTTCTTATCAGTGCAAAAGAGACTCAAAATACTCTGTTGATTTTGATCTACATCATTCAATCCTGTTAAGTGTCTATTTTTTTGGTGTATACTCACAATAAAAACAAAGTGTTGTGCTTTTCGCCAAATAAATAGTTTTCGCCAAACAAATAGTTTTGATCTTATATATGTGTTGTACATCATTCAATCCTGTTAAGTGTCTATTTTTTTGGTGTATACTCACAATAAAAACAATGTGCTTTTCGCCAAATAAAGAAAAATAAACATGATGCGAGTTCTGCCTTCTCTCTGTCAGTGAAGTCCATTCTGAAACGCGTCCGAAAATGAACTGTAACTCAGCGAATACTCAGTTACACAGGCACGAGAGATATGTCTTTATAAAGCTTGAATTCTCTTCTTTTAAATAAAGTACTTTATATAAAAAACAAATATTCTGTTTATGTAATCTGTATGAAAAGAGAGAGATGTCAGTCGTTCTCATTATCATTCTCGCAGCTCATTATCTGCTAATGTGAACACGGCCACGGAGCAAATGATCTGAGGCAATCCATGCAAACATGTCAACGCCCATGTCAGCTCACTAAAATACATCAAGTTTAATCAGATTAATGTAGTTTACGTCGTCTTGCTTCGCTGTGAGGAATAATCCTGAGAAATTTACCTCAGAAGTGCTGGTTTAGTTTCATTTCAAGGAGCAACGGATCCAGCTGAGGATTGTGAATAGTAAGTTCTTTATTCTTAAGTGCTTTGTTATAATCGCGATATGGAATAGTGTCTGTAAATCGCAAAAAGACTGTTTAAATATGAATCACGTGTCTGTGTGTGAATGAATGAACGGCACAGCTGTATTAAACAACAGCGCGCATCTGTGCCGTTCATTCACACTTGCACTTGCATTAGTAAACATGTTATTTTTACATGAACACATCTACTAGTTTAGCTTTGACCAAACTATATTGCTATACTGAGATGAGTAAAAATCGACTGAAATATGCTGAAAAAAAATGTCTTTGTATAAGCAACGTATTAAACTGCAAATTAACATGTATATGCTAATATATCATAAAAACGATATGTTACAGACGAAATATGAATGTTTAGACAAGATTTCGTTGATTAGTTTTGGATATATTATAGTTTTTACTATAAAAAAGACTACTGCCACATCGAATAAGCTTTTGTTCACCAATTTCTGCTCATATGTTAAATATATAGTGTGGGATGTTTTGTCAAAAATAAAGTAGGTATATTGAATTATCAACTAAGATGTTATTATAGTGTTTGTTGCAATATTCAAACTAATGAATCTTTAACTTTGAAATACGTATGATAAAATGTATACTTTTTACAAAGAAAGATTACACTTGAAATATTGTTACAATTGTAATTGTTGTTGTAATTGTAACCTTTTTAATAAAATAGCAAAAAAACAATATATTTACAAGGTAAATCTAAACAAAACAAAATCTAAATCGGTCAATATAAGCCTTCTCATTAAATAATTGTATTGTGTTTTATTAGTGACAAATTTGGGGAGAGGATACATATTCCAAAACTTTCTGAAAATACAGTATATATATGTATAATACAGGATATTATACAATTTGCATGCATACAAAATTTGTGGAAAAAGACAACAAATTTTCAAGATGTTTCCAAATCTAACTTTGAACCAATTCTGTTCAATTTTGAACCTTTGAACCAATTCTGTAGAATATATATATATATATATATATATATATATGTATATATATATATATATATATAGATAGATAGATAGATAGATAGATAGATAGATAGATAGATAGATAGATAGATAGATAGATAGATAGATAGGGTGATCAGGGGTTTTTCTGCGATAACAATGTACATTATCCCTTACTTAATGTTAATCTCAGCATTTACTAATACATTATTAAAATCCAAAGATGTATCTGTTCATATTTAATGGACATGAGCTAACATGAACTAACAATGAACAATTGTATTTTTATTAATTAACATTAACAAAGATTAATAAATACTGTAATAAATATATTGTTCATTTTTAGTTCATGTTAGTTAATGCATAATGCATAAAGTTAGTTAATAGTTATTATTGTAAAGTGTTACCACTAAATATATTTATGATATAAAATAAAAATATATTTATTATACTGGAAAACAAGAAAAAATACTGAAGAAAATGTTGTTTTGCAGTGTGAGCAAGACAACTGTAAAGGTGTGACAATTGTTTAAAAAAACAAGATGTCGCTCTCTTACACCCCTCAAAGTCAATGGAAGTTGATACGTAAGCAATAAAAAGTTATCAGCACAGTATCCGTTACACACTGGTAACTGGAGCAGCACGCACCTTCTTGTTTCTAATATCAGTGCACAGATACACAATGCACTACTAGTTAAAAAAAAGCGTTCATTGAAAAAAACTTGCACACCCCTTAAACACTCCCATTAAAACTTTCACATGTGCACAGAGGGGAAGTCCCCTCTTTCCTGCGGCATAGTGGTTTCATATCCTGCTTTGTTGCCACAGCAACAGAAGGTTCACTTTTGGTTTAGCTTTTGATCTTTGACCGAGATAGCGTGTAGCACCAGAACATTTCTGAAAAACCCCAACTGTCCAAAGGCAAGTACTGAGTCAGAGACATTTTCCTCTTTCAAAAGAACATGGTCTCGTATACCTAGGACAGTTCATAACGTCCCTTGACTATTAACCCTGTAAAGCCAGACATATGAAATAATTGTTTCATAAAAATAGAGCAGCTTGTTGAAACTTTAGACAAAAGTATATATATATTCATTATTCATTTATTCAATAGCCCAAACTGAGTAATTTATTCACGGCCAAAAAGATGAAATTCTGACAGCTGATATTCTGATATGATATTTAATTGCTTAGTTTTATGATCAACGGTGTTTTAACGGTGTGACATAATGCAATGCAATACAATGATGATTTGAGTGATGTACAAATAAACATTCCTCAAAAGCCTGATGTAAATGTAATATATTTAATACTTGCATTTTAACATATTTTGTTAAGTTACTTCAGTCCAATAAATGTTTATCTTGGAATATGTCAATTTATTCATTAAAGGTACTCTGAGCGATGTTGGGTGAAGTCACTTCTTGTTGACATTCAAAGTATTGTCAAACACAACGGAGGCTAGCTCGACCCTCCCCCTCCTCCTCATCCCATCCCGAACAGTCATGAACCATTTAGAAAAACCAAACTGGATTTACCCACCTGTCCAGCCAAAACAGAGCCACCTGAATTTCGGATTGGAAGCCCTTCTGCCTGCTGAGTTCTCAACAACTTTTGAACGCTTTTCCGATGTAAATTCGGGACTTCGCGCATTCCTTCTCCTTTTCCCTATAGGGCTTGGGCGTCGTGACGTCATACTTGGCGTGGCGGCCATGTTGATGACCTCGCGAATGTAAACATACAGCAAGTCGAACGAGGAGAAGCAGAGTTGGGAGAAAGAAAAAAGATGTTAAAATCCCGAAAAGGATGTGGAATTTACCGGGATACGTTAGGGAAACCAGGGACCAGTATGTGGACAAATTTTCCTGTAAAATATCCCGTATTTTAATACCTTACTCTCTCATAACATTGTTAGCTCTTCCATCGGACCTGTCAGTCTCTGTAACGTTACTATTGTCCTGTTGCTACCCCCTTGCCCTTCCAGCGAAACAGATGTTTTCAAAGCATCGTTTTGCTTACTTGAAGGCAACCTTAGCGTGATATTGGCCTTTTTAAGATAACAGCGTGGTTGTTGTGAGAGCACGATTTCACGCCAATCTGTAAGCAAAGTCACGTTAGATCTAGCTTAACAACTCGCTTAGTTAATGCTGCAGTTTTGTACGAAGTACGAATTTTTGCTGTCAGCAGAGGGATAGCAACAGAAAGATGAATGTTGAAATTTTCATTTTTCGGGATATTTTATAGGAAAATACTAAAACGGGAAGACAGCGGGAAAAGAGCTCAAATGCGTGAGAAACCCGGACAAAACGGGAGGGTTGACAGCTACTAACTACACTTTTTTGCCGATTTTGTCCACATAACGTTACTGGTCCCTGGCTTCCCTATTTAACGTATCCCCGTAAATTCCACATCCTTTTCGGGACTTTAATATCTTTTCTCTTTATTTTCTTTCTCCCAACTCTGCTTCTCCTCGTTCGACTTGCTGTATGTTTACATTCGCGAGGCCATCAACATGGCCGCCACGCCAAGTATGACGTCACGACGCCCAAGCCCGATTCTTTGTTTATTTTTCATCGGAACGTCGTCTCTTTGGTCGTGTGTCGGACATATCAAAATTCTCAAGAATATACATTTTTAGTTTGTTTTTCTTGTCGTTTGTGGAGCCTGGGCTGTCTACAGAGACCGCATTTTTTACAGTGTGTTCAGGGGACAGGCAGCTAGCTAGTTTGCTGAAAAAAAAATGTTTTGGCCTAAAAAACGCGTGACATCGCTTAGAGCACCTTTAAAGCAGCACTAGGTAACTTTTCAACCTTCATAATATATTTCCAAGACTCTTGTGATGGTACATCGACTTACAATAGGTTGAATGACATGTCTGCCATAGCCTGACGGGGTCTGTATCGTTTTTAATCGTACTTTTAAACTTCGGGGTTCGGGTAGTAACCCCCGCGCACAAAGAGAACTATAAAATTCGACTGCTTTACGGCATAGGCTACCTCACTTCCCCCAACACGTCCTCACATGCTGTTGGACTTGTAAGTATATTGCTTATATTGTATATCACTCGGACAAGCTTTCACTCGTTGGTGTGAGCTAAAAAGCACCTGGCGTTCTTGTTGATGGATTAGTAACTTAGACATCTTCGGAGGCTAGCTCGATGTTCGATGTCCGACGATTTGAAACGCGTTGTGTTGAAACGTTGTGTTTATTCTCCAATCGAACTCGTGTAACTGTCTGTCACACGTTTTACCGTCCACAGCATTACTTGATAGACAAAAATAGGACAAGAATGAGCATCAAACAGAAACAATCCGCTCACGGAATGTTCGAGGCGCACATACAATACAGACTGCCGAAAGTTAAAAAGGGCGCGCGCAGCTCTTAAAGGGGACACACCTTATTTCCACTTGTTACAGCTTCCATCCGACTGAACAGGGACCGGTATACAGGGGGGAGGGTATCAGGCCTTGAGTGAAGAGACTGCTCTGCGTGAGTGGTATCCGACTCTAGGGGTCGTTGTTTGACCAAAACGGAAATCCTACCTAGTGTGGCTTTAATTTAGTAAGCTATTATTATTTATGTAATTTAAAATGTTATCATTTAAAAATATTATATCGTATTAGACGAAAATGTGCTTCAGTTTTCATTAACTAAAACTAGACTAAAATGCCAAGACATAGGCCTGGATTAGGCTTTAGTAAAATTAGGACATTTAAGTAGGTTTTTTTATTTGTTTATATATATATATATATATATATATATATATATATATATATATATATATATATATATATATATATATATATATATATAATTTTTTTTTTTTAACTACATTTTAGTCTCGTCTTTTTTTTGTTAACGATATTCCATTGCTATAGGCTGAGTTATTAATTAATGACATTGGTGTCGTCTCGTCTTAGTCATGGAAAAAAAGTCGTCAACGAATATTTTTCATCATAGATTTTGTTAACGAAATGAACACTAACGTGAACCACAACCTAAAGGTGGACATTTTTACAATTATACTAAAAGGCTTTTTAAAAAAGTATTAACGATCAATCAGAGGTCCGAAGGCATGTAAAAGATTATGTGTAACCGCATGGCTGATTTGCTCTACTGATCCTGCAGCCGATGTGATTGCTTGCTCAACATTTAAATAGTCTGGTTCAGTGTTTGCTAAAGACTAGTCCTGCAGCAGGTTATCAGAGATCCTTTGAAACCCTCCACCTCCCCCAGCTCCACCTGCCCAGATCTGCTATGAGATTTATGTATGTCTATTCATGCAGTAGCAGCTTATATGCTCACAGCAGGGTGTCAGTGAATATATTGGCAGTAGCATCAATAATCAACAGCAGCATAGCAGATCGAGTCTGCCAAGACCAAATACATTAACACTGCCATATTTATTAACATACTAAAACTATTTTGAAAGTTGTCATGATTTAAAATACCTGCACAGACACTATATATACCTTATATAATATACAGTAAATAGACACTTATACGAGGCAGGATCGCACAGGTCTCATCAAGTCTTCTTCAACAAGCTCAAAACTATGTGACCTAAAAATTCTTGTCACTCCACTTGCATCACAACACCATCTATAAGGTCCAGACACTATTAAACAACCACTCATCTAGTTATACTATACGCCACACATTCCATGGTTAAATCCATTTATGTTTTGTTTAATTAAGCAAGAAGATGAAATTACTTTGGGATATGATCCAGCTTAGCAAACAGTAAGAATTAACATTTCAACTCAGGAAGGAACTTATAACTCAGGAAGGAATTCAGGCTCCATAGCTCCAGAGACCTGTCTGGTAACATGTTTGTGGGGTCGAACAACTCTTATGGCGATGTTTACGTTAAATAAGCATTTGCAAAACTAATAGCACATGAAGCAGAGTGAAATGAAAAGCATTTGTTGAGTGAGAATCTAGCCACTGCTGTTCTTAAGGCCATGTAAGGAAATGGAGCCAGGGTAAGACACCCACTGACTGGCTTAATTGTCTTCCTGCTGTTGGTATTTCATCTGGGTTAAAGTTGAAAGCTATCATGAACTGGTTGGAATTTCAGCTTTGCTCTTATCCGACGACCCTAATCCCTCCCTACAGGAACTGCATCCGTACGGTTGGGGTGAGGTGGAAACACCTGTACAGGTGACACTGATAATGGTCATAATCAGCAAAAGGCATTTGAGAAAGAAATGGGAGAGAGTAGGACGGGGACCAATGGCCAAACAGTGGTTGAAAATGTCAAATGAGATAATACAGTTTATACTACATTAGATAGTGAGTAAAAAAAAGTAAACACTGAAAATATATTTACAAGGTGGCTAATCCAAACAAGTTAGTGTATATTAGGGGTTGCACAGACTAGTCGACTTTAATGCTCTGCCATGACACTTTAAGCTTGACGCAGACTAGTCGCTGATCGTGGCCTATAGATGGCGCAACAGGATAAGAAATCTTTGAAGTCGACTTTTACGCTCTGTTTCCAACAGTTAAAATGACAAAATAAATGCATACTCCGAGAGCGCTCCACAAAACATGTTTGATTGTACCATCTGGATGCTTAAAATTGATCAGGTGAATGCATGTTTTGAACAGCTTATTGTACTTCTAGTTCTAAACTGGTGTGCTGCTGCATTGTAGTGCACACACACATAAAGACAGTAGCTCACACATCACGTACAGATCGCGCGCACAAAAACATTCAGTAGTGCAGAAATGTATTGTCAACACTGTTCTGTGATTTATCAACTGAAAAGTTCTAGCATATATTTCTTAGTAACTAAAACCCACAGCTTCACTATTTTTTTTAGTTAAGTTAACAGGTTATATCTTTTGTTTTTAGAAATACAATATAAAATTTTATAATACGCATCATATTTATAATATTAGTTATGCGGTTACTATAAATTATATTTAAACTGATTGTTTGTTTTTTTTATGTATTATTTCAATATCTAGTGAAAACACATAATTCAATATCTCTACCATTAGCCTGAACATTTTGGTCAAACTGCCTACCCTTTGGGGATAGGTTGCTATCAATGAGTATCAGTGTGAGAGATTCATAATCAAACTAATTAGCTGATTAAACAACATAGTAATGTGTTTTAGAGAGGCAGGAGGCTCTGTGTGCTAATCCGCCTCCTTATCTTTCCTAACATCACCACTAATAGAGAGGATGTAGCAAAACAAACACACTTCCATTTTCCCTTTAAATAATTCAAATGTTTGTCTCACTACACATCTAGCACATTTAACAAAACTTAACACATTAACAACATTAAAAATGTCAATTCAATCCACCATATCCTCTTGAACTATAATGTATCAAAATGTAAATAGGCCGATTAGAATATTGTCACATGTAATTGTGATGTTGTTCAACATTGCTGGCACTGTGCTACTACATGAATTTAACAAAAATTTGGTAAAGCCTCTTGGATTATTTTTAACAGATGTCACAAACTACAAAATGAACCTCTCAGGGGGAAAAACAGTAAGTCAATCTGCTTCAAAACGTAGAACATGCCAAATTATTCCCATCTGTGGATTAATATCTTCTGATGTTCAGCCATTCGTATTAGTCTTCTTTATGCGTTTGGGTGGAAATACCCAAGTTGTGTTTGCGAGAGGTCGATATTTCTCAGTATAAGCGCTGTGCTTATAAACACTACTTTAATAGGCAATATACGGAGGTAAGAGGAAAAGGAAATGTCATTGAAACATTTCTGAAAACAGTCAGTTCCCTTCAGAGATACATTCATATAAACCCCCAACCCCAATAAAGGGCTATAGACTAACATTTGAGAGCAGTAGCACCGGTGCCACTAAGTTCTGGTGGGAATCTGGTAGCTAAGGGGTGTGGGGATTATTAATCATAAATCATAAAATGACTTTTAGTTATTATTATATTCCTATTGTTTTGCATTAATACATACAGTAACTAATAACACTACGTTTACTTCTTGGAAATGCACAGATGACAGTAAAGCACTGCGTTTGAGTTGCGATGCAGATAAAATTAACTTATATTAACAACAACAACAAAAAACGTATAGGGAGAAATGTTTTTTGTTAGTTTTTTTTGGTCATCATTAAAAAAAAAAAAGATTAAATCCATGCTGAATGTTGGTGATATGTGAACTTAAAAGCCTTCTCTATCTTGTTTGTTCACGGCACAATGCTTCTCCTGGTTTCCACGTCAGCGCAGATCTGATATCTATGGTTTATAGATGTGTTAACAGTGTTACGCGTTTTACGGTGTTTGCCATTTGATGTTTTTCATATGCAATACGGTCTTTTACGGAGCAATAGAAATTAGCAGGTCTTACCAGTGCGACCGGCAAGAAAAAAGGTAGCAAAATGCGACCATTTGGTCACAGTCTGGAGACCTGCCATTGAATATTGAATATTTTTCTTCCAAAATGTTGAGTATAGCAAACAGTGAGCTTGCTGTGCCTGTATAGTATTTTCTCTGCTGGCACATAGTGCTCTCCTCTTTTCGTCCATCTTCAGTGTGTCACGTCTCTGGTCTGTGTTAACGCCATGTTTACAGACTTCGTAATATTTGACATTTTAGTAAATTGTTGCAATGAAGTTTGTGCAGAACAGAGATCAAGCCTAAATAAAAAAATAAAAAAAACAGCCAGTCGTGTGTTTGGAGCAAAAACCAGCCGATTACGATTTAAATATCCAGTCGACCGTGCATCTCTAATAAAAATACATTGCTAAATGTACATTGCTAAACTGAGCAAACGGTGACCTGTACAATTGAGCCCTGATTCCTGAAGAATTATATTGTTTTGCAGATATTGTTTTCATGATTCATACTTCTACGTTGGAAATTCAAAATGACCATAGAAATCCTTACAAATACAGAGCACCTCAAGCTGTTAAAAGAGCAAATTTTTGGAATTTGTGGAAAACATAGGCAGCAACAGTTTAATTAACAAGATTCAGCAGATGAACACAAAAAACAGAGTGTCGTGAACCTCCCTGTCTGTGTGCGTCCCATGCTGTGAGCTCCCCAGGAAGTCTCCACATCCATGTCTAATCCACTTTTAAACTAAACAGAGAGGAAGTTCCTCTCTCTCTCTCTCTCTCTCTCTCTCTCTCACACACACACACACACACACACACAAACCTACAGGCTATGGAAATTCAAACACACTGTACAAAAATGCAAACTTATTTAAGGTTGGTTACGTACATATGAGTCACATTGCACACGCTCACCCAAAGGGCAAAAAACACACTTTCAAGCAGGCAACTGCTTTCATGTGTATGAAAAATAATGTAGGTTCCCCTTGGAGGTGGACTAGTGACTTTCCTTTTCATAATGAAGCTTATTAGACACCTGGAGAGGGGCACAAGAGCTATTCACACTGAAACTACCCTGTGCGGTAACATTTGAGCCTTTTAAATTAACCATATGACATTTAAAATATGGATCTGGGGATTTATAATGACAAGGCCAGTTAAAATTTAGAGCAAGCAATTCATATCAGCACAACAACGTGGATAGCAAACCAGCGTGAAATCTCGGCTTTCCATGACACAAATAGCTCAGGGCTGACATGATCATGAGCAAACAGGCAGACCTACATTTTAGAAATCTGGTTTTACATTTGAAAACAAACTTGTGTCACCCATGGAAAGCCACACTCAACATTCAGCGACCATATGGAGAGTACTTTTTCGATCTGGCAAGCTCTAATTTGATTGGCTGACTTTATGCAAGATCTGGAAGTTTTTTTCCACATGGAAACAAGGAAGAGACTGATACAGCAAACTTCTTTTTTTTTTTCAGTTAATAATTATGGTAACACTTTAGATGAGGTCCAATTCTCACTATTAAAAAGTTGTTTATTTACATGCATATTACTAGGATATTGGCTGTTTATTAGTACTTATAAAGCACATATTAATGCCCTTAATCTGCATGACCATATTCTACATCCCTTAATCCTACCCAACACCTAAACTGAACAACTACCTTACTAACTATTAATAAGCAGTAATTATGAGTTTACTGGGGCAAAAGTTGTAGCTAATAGTAAGTTAATAGTGAGAATTGGACCCAAATCTAAAGTGTGAACATAATTATTTTATTTCAAATAACAAAAATGTTAAATTTCAGTTAACTATAATAACCATTAGTGACATCAAATCTTTGAAAGTTATGAGGTGCATGAGCAGAGCTGTATATTACACAGGATTACATCAGTCAAAATAATCTACTTTTTACTTTTGGACAGGCAGAAATCGGATTACATTTTCTAATATTTTCTCCAGTGTTTTCCGTTCAGATACTCTCACCCCTAAACATCACTTAAAACTAAACAAATTGTGGGTGGTCATTTTATATGTTAATCAGATGGTCACTTCTTGTCTAAGTGAGCATTTTTTGTCAGAGTTTTTGTCAGAATAAGTTGCAACGAGGATATATACCTTTTGTTGTTTAGTCAAAGATCCGGCTACATGAGACTAGCCTGTCCTAAAACTCTCAAATAAACATTTGTTAATGCTACAATGTAGGAGGGAAGTGTCGAGCAACGGGACACTTACTTTCCCTCTTGCTCTATTTACCTAATGTCCCAAATTAACAGGCTGTAGGAAAACCTGAGCAGCTTTGCAGTGAAGGAAAGCAAAAGAAACCGAGGTATGGGGGTGAGATTCAGTCTATGTGTTCTGTACAGACGGTCTATGGATCATTTTTTTCTTCCAGGAAACCATTCATTGATGCAGGAGTGGCATATTGCAGAGGTTAGAAAAATCAATGATGTGTGTAGAAGGTCTGCGCATACAAATCTGTGTCAAAAGTCAGAAACACTCTTGCACGTGTATGCTCTTGCACTCTTGCACAGCTGCTTACTTTCGAGAAATGAGGGCCCCAGGACAGTACGTACTGTACTTTTCTTTCTGAACGCCTTGTATTTTTTTTACATTTTACCTACTGTACAGGGGGATGGTACAAAAGTTTGGCCTGCCACTACAGAGTAAGGGTTCTTGAGCAAGCCAGTGATCCAGGATGCATACAGGAATGGTTTAGGTATAGTGCACGAAAAACAAAATCCTGGTGGATTAGAAACTTCAGCGTAAAGAGGACGACGATAAAAGCATAACCACGCTTTACACTGTAGTTTCAACAAAGCAACCAGTCTATCAGTAGTGGTACTATTTTTTATGAGTGTAAATATTGGTTCTGACAGAGAGTTGACGTAATTAAGATTCTTTACTAAATGATGCAATTAATTATAATTTGATAATCTGATATCTGGTCAAAATTCAGTTACTATATTTTATTATTTTGGTAGAATTCTCAATTATTTTCATACTTCTTAATTATTATTTAATTTTTTTATTACTAAGCTCAAGACAAAAAAACTAATTTGGTGGATTATATGGACATATACATATATATATATATATATAAGGCTTTGTTGGACACACAGAACTTATTGATTTACTGACACTCCGCTTTGTTTTCACTGTGTCCAAACTAGGCAATTTGTGAGATCTATATCCAATCTTAAGACCACTCTCATTTTGAAAGGAGGCAACTCAAGGAAAGAGACGGGGAGTCACGGAAAAGCAATATCCCACACAGATCTCACTGCTTACTTCACTTCCCCTCAGCGTATTTGAAGTTCATCAGGCCTCGGTGGCGTCGCAGCAGGTGCAATTTATGAGGTGTTAAGAACGTTAGACTGTAACTAAAAAAAAAAAAAAAAAATACTGTAAACTCTAGCTCCCCCAATTCCCCTCTAACCCCAAAGCGTGAAGCCCTATAACACAGGTACAGGGCCTCTTACTCATTGAGAGTCCGCCAATGAAAATGCATATCACATTTGGCTCTGGTTTCTTTTCTGCAACACCAATTTCAGAATTTCAAACAAAATAGAAAGAGAACACCACCACAGCTGTTCGGAAACATGTGTCATGTTTTGGATACTGATTCCCCAAACAGACTTTTCTAACTAGTTTAACCAGCAAGTTCCCTGATCAACCAGTGTCACCACTTTTGGGAAAGAGTTAGGGTTAGCCGACCTGCCAGACTATTAATACCAAAACAGCATAAACCAACAAGGTAAATCATTCTGGCCTAAGCTAGTGTTTTATGTAGGGAAAGTTCTGGAAACTTCACAGCTACCCATTAATTTTGCATCTGTATGCTACCCTGCTTTTCTAAATGTGTGCCTTGTTTTCGACAGTGATTTTTCAATTTAACCAAAACAGTTCACTTGGATTGTTTGGTTTTACCCTAAAAACTGGGGCATGTAGCATGAACCAGCGTATGTGAGCAGTCAACAAACCCATTAGTCTAGACTGGTTTGTTAGTAGCCTGTAAAATCAAACTTAGTATATATATGATTTATATATGCCTAACTTGCATACACACAAATAAATACATATGCACTACGAATCAAAAGTTTGGGGTCAGTAATATTTTTTATGTTTTTGAAAGACATCTCTTATGTTCACCAAGGCTGCATTTATTTGATCAAAACTGGAGTAAAATTGTACTAGTGTAATATATATATATTACAATTTAAAATAACTATTTTATAGAGATGCATTATATCAGCCACCATATCTGTATCGGACGATATTTGTTCATAGTTAATGTTATCATTATTGGCCTGATAAGAAAATTTAGCCAGATAAATAATGGTTTCCTTCAGCTGAGACCCTTCAGGAGCACACTGTTCGCCATGATGGTTTTGAATTGTTTGAAATATGATTGGAATCACTTTTGAAAAAAGAAAATTCCATGTGCAACATGTGCTGCTCAAGTCTGTCATATAGGCTACATAAAATTATAATGAGAACATTATAATTGTGTGCTTGGGACATGGCTTTTAGTGTTGAGAATTTTATTTATTTTTTAATCAGGCTCTCAAAAATTATACAAAAATTTCGATATTTAGATTTATCAGCCAATATACCTATTATCGGTTATCAGTATCAGACAAAATGTTCATATCGGTGCATCCCTAAGATTTTAAAATGTAATGGCAAAGCTGATTGTAATGGCAGCCATTACTGCAGTCTTCAGTTTCATATACTTCAGAAATCATTCTAATATGCTGATTTGGTGCTCAAGAAACATTTATTATTATTATCAATGTTGAAAATAGTTGTGCTGCTTAACAATTTTGTGGAAACTGATATATTTTTTTACGGTGCTCTCTCCAACATCTGTGCAACAGCAAACAGCTGGTATTATCTAGTCGATTTTTTCTTTTTTTCTAAAGCCCTGGGACTAGTGCCAGGATTACACTGCAATTATACTTCATCTACAGCAGCTGTCTGTGGGACAGTAGAGAGAGAGCAAGAAAGAGGAGTTCTGTTTTCATTTGTGACATAGCTAAGCTTCAGTAGAGGACGATCTAGCTGCAAACAGGTGTAGAAAACACCTCCTATTCTAAATGATACCGTAATTGTTTTTCAACATGAGAACCCAGCACAGGACATCTGTCATACTGGGATAACCTGCTGAAAAATGCATATCACATACTCTACGTGAATACAAATCAAAGTTGGCAAGTGGGCTCAAAGGGTGTTGAATTCAATTTGGCGGTATTATAAACTCTTGTTGCTGGGAAGGGGCACATTTTTCAGCCAGATGTACAGTAGGCTGGAATTCAGAGAATGTGCGTCTCCTATTTCCTTCTTAAGAATGGCTAGACTAGATGCCATTTATACCAAGGCGCCTTTGAACACCAGGCCTCCACTCCCACAACTCTCAAAAAAAAAAAAAAAAAATCACAAGAATAAATTTTTCCCAAAGCCATCGCATTGACCCTATTTGGTAGCCAACTTGAGCCAAAGAAGTCTCACAGAAGTAGACTATATGTTACTCAGGGACACGATCTGCATGAAACATTTTGTGTCATTCTGAATCAGAAGCACATTTCGAGATTGATGTGTGATTTATGTTTCCTGTAATGGCACAGATTTTCATAAGCCATCATTACCCATTGATCCTTCAGAAATCATTTTATCATACTAATTTAGTGATCATTGTCTTTTTTTTATAATTATCACAATTGAAATGGTTGTGCTGCTTAATTTTTTCTTGATTAATATTTTGTAGTTTTTGGTAGACTTTGCACTATTTTGATGAATAGAAAAGTTAAAAAGTCTCATTATAAATGTCTTTATTGTCACTTATGTACAATTTAATGTATCCTTGCTGAATTAAGGTATTATTTTCCTTCAAAAAAATCTCCTTCAAAAAACTGACCCCAAACTTTTGAAAGGTAGTGTACATTAAAAATATTAAGACATAAATAACTGTTTAGGTAATAAAATATAACCTATTTATAATATTGTGTATGTATTTAACAATATATATGTGAACAATATAACTTTCATACGAGTTTTAGCAAAGTAACAGATATGAAGGTAAATGGAATGAATTTTGTTTTATCAAAAACAACAAAACCCAAAGCAATCAAAAGTGGCGCATAGCAACTCGTGTCTCTTTTTGATGGAGCGTGTCACATAGTGCATATTGAGCTACTGAACAAGAGGGAAGGCCACAGAACCTACCAGTGTCCTGTTGTGCTTTGTTTCTGGTTAATAATTTCCCCAAGCCTGGGACCACTGGAACTGTAGGCCGTCGTCCTGCAAGAAATTAAAAGAGGTTTGTTGAGAGGGGTTCAAATGCAGTATATGGAAAACAAACAGGAAAGGCCACACAGCAGAAAGCCTAACAAAGAAAAGCAACCGCCCTAGGCTTCTCTTCTTCTTCCCCACTACTTCGTCTTGATGGAAAGCTAATCTCCCTCATCCCTATCCCATCCCCACAGCGAATAGGCTGTTTACAGGAAAAACACAGAAAACTGTTAGCTAAGCACTGCTGCACCCATTTCTAAAAATGGGTTTGTACATCTTCTTCTACTGTCATCTTGTTGAATTCCAGTGGCTGCAACAGGTATTAACATGTACATTCCTGAAATGTCTCAAATCAGTGGAGCATTGTCTCATCACAAAATTATAAGGCAATGGTAAGAACCTGAAGTTAAAAATTGCTCTCAAAAACACACATTCCTTTTTTCTTTTCTTTTTTTTGTGACTAGCACTGCTAGGCGGAAGGTCTAAACCTCTGGGGTTAATCTTGTTATCTAATCTGATTTCAACAAGACCGTTTTGAGGGGAGGGGGTGATGTCGTAATGTTTCAATTTAAAAGAGGATGGATGAACTCAGATGCCACGCGGACTAAAGACAAAAAGGGAAAATCTGGGCTTGGGGAGTATGTAAATAGCATTGGAGGCGCAGGACTTGAAGACAGGTTTTTGACATGCCAGATTTGTGCCTGATTAGCTCAGGTCAGAGATCAGACCATCTGTTTGCTCAAAGGAGTTACTGCAAACTCCCACACTTGAAGAGCAAGTGCAGTATGACTGAAAACACTTTACAACTAATACAGTAATATTTTTACTTTACTAAAAACATACTTTAAAAGCAGCTTTGCAGATAGCAGAAGTAGGCTACTGAAAAGCTCCAGGCCTAGTTATTACAAACTTGCACTTATTACACACAGCACTTAGCTCAATAAATAAATAAACACATGCGTACATACATATACATACACACAAATTTGTATTTTTAGATGTTACAATAAGTTTACCATAATGGTTCAGCTATTTTTTTAGCAGTTTCTTTACAATTCTTCACATTCTTCATGCAAGTTCTTCACATTCTTTGTACCTGTTATTATTATTATTATTTAAAATAAATAATAACGGTGTTTGATCTATTTAAATAGAATATATAATCTAAATGTACATAAACACTTTACTTAAGTAAGTGCATATTAATAGTAATAAATATACTTTTGAACAGAACACTAAATAAGCAATAAAAGTTTAAGCTAAATAGCATTTATAATATAGTAAATATATTTAATACATTTTTATTATTGTAGCATTATGATTTCTAGCTAACTAACAGATATGGACACCGAATTACTTCCTTTAGGTAATGTAATGAACTGAAGTGTTTGTCCAAAGTAAAAATTTGTTTCCCCCGAAAGTGGCCCATTGTAACTTATGACTCATTTTATATAATTATAAGCATTGCCTATAAAATATAAATGTAAATAAATAATATAAATGACATATTAATAGTAATAAATATATTAACTCTTAAATATACAAATTATTACAAGATTTATATAAGGTTTATATGACATCATGGTCAATCCACTGCATTGCCCAGTCCCAATAAGTCTTACAATTATTAAAATTTAGCTATATTAAGAGAAGAGAAGTGAGAGAAGTGTGGTACTTTGTCTATTCAGCAGTGTAGTCTAGATGCCAGATTCAGAGAAAGTTTAGCTTCCTTTGGGAAGACTAGGAGGGAAAACGCAGGGGCTCTTTCTTTAAAAAGCTTCGTCTCAAATTGCCAATAGAGACCTTGTTTTAATTACAGCCCTGGCATGGATGCTCACTAGATGTAGATAACAGATCTAAAGCCACCAAGTTGAAAGCCAACAGTATGAGCTCTCTGATCGCTGAAATAAATCCTCATGCTGTCTCCATCAGGGAGTAGGGTGTATATCTATCTGACATCCAAATTCATCCTATCCTGCTGCCATGTCCAGGTACGAGATATGAGACAGTCCACGGTGCCTTCATGTTTGTTTGTTTTTTGTACTTTTATGTGGGCAGTTCACATTGAAGGAAGGAAGGAAGGAAGGAAGGAAGGAAGGAAGGAAGGAAGGAAGGATCGAAGGAAGGAAGGAAGGAAGGAAGGAAGGAAGGAAGGAAGGAAGGAAGGAAGGAAGGAAGGAAGGAAGGAAGGATTGATTATGGAAAATTCAGTCAATGGCTGGGAAAAAGTGAATTGAGAGACTACATGGAAAATACTGAAATTTTCTAAATTCATGTCATGCTACTGAACGATTTAAGTGAACTGCTAAAAAAAAGGCAATTTAGAAGGCAATTAAAAATAAACTTGGGACAAAGTGGCTAAGAGAAATTGCAAAAATGGCTCAAAAAAGTTATAAATATAAAACAATATATATTTCCAATGAAAAATATAATTTGTGACCTTTCCATAATGTGTCTATATACATTTCTAAATTTTTGCTAAAAATAAAACACCAATGGAAAATATAGTTTGTGAAATTTCATAATGTCTATGTCTACTGTAAATGTGCATGTTTAAAGATTTCTCATACTGTGTTTAATTACATAGGCAGGCTGTTCTATTTTGGGCCTGTTGTTCTCTACATGTCCTGCCTTGCTTTCTGCCTGTACATGTTTTCTTCAGAACTTACAAGAATCCAAAAGTCTGATTTCTTTCATTTTGTGGACAATGAACAGCTATAAATATCAACAACACATAAAGCAAAGCGATGTTTCAGATTTGCATGAAGCAGTTCTAATTTGAATCACACACATAAAACAAAAGCAGCACAACTACAATGAGTAGACACTATCTGATGTTCTCTGCAGTTGATTATATGAACCATACTAACCTCACACACAACGAATGTGCTGAGCTTCATAATGAATGTGCACAGCAACATCAAACGCTTCCTAAATCCTGGCTGCAGATCCTCTACCACACTCAGCAGCTTTCACATAAACACACTGAGACAAGCAGCAAACATTCCCAACTGGCAGCCAATCAGAGGCTTGTGTTTGAATGAAGCCTGCTTTTACAGTGAGGAGTTGTAAAGTGCTCTATATAAAACAGTCTGTCTGTCCCTCTCCAAGTGATTTAGCTGCTTTTTATTTTGATTTGCGCTTGTGATTACATGCCGCTACACCTCCACGTGTAACAAGCCTAGCGCACACGCCCCTATGAACTTTATCACACATATGCCACATAAAAAAAAAACCATGAAAGCACACATGGTGTAATTATTTGTGTAATTATTTACATCTAATCAGAGGCAGGTTCTGGGTTTGCTCAAATCAGACACCAAATCTCTTTCCCAGAAAGCTTAAAGTGGTCAAAGAAGATAAAATGACTTTTAATATGACTTTTGGTCATTGTACTATAAAAGCATCCTTTAAGTTTTAGAACTCAAAATTTCTTGTTAGTCCAAAAACTGTTTTTATTGAAACCAAGATGCCAAAATGACTCGTTTCAAATTTCAAAGACCGCCTCTGCAGAAGTCCGTTCAATGTTTACAATTTATTATGTCAGGTAAATATATCAGGTCAATTTCATAATCAGTTCAAAGATGATAGATACAAAACAGCAAATGATCTGGAATAAAGAGAGAAGATTCAATACCTTGACATTATTAAATACATGACGCGAGGTGTTTTGCTTACACTTCGCATCACGGGCTGATCTGGGTTACAGAATCGTCCTGATCCTCTAGTTGCATTTCATTATATAGACATAAACTTCTTTCACATGGAAACATCTGTTAACAATGGGAATTTACATTCAGAGTTGACACCTTTTGGGAGTAGGAGACCATTTGCCTAGAGACCCACCCTCCTCTGTGTGCCAGTTATCTATACACTCTTAAAAACCTTATTACCTTTTGTTTTACGTCTTTGGGAATTAGACCTTTGTACCAGTCGCACTGAGACATTTCAAATGATACCAAACATGTGTAATACTATATGATAATTATTCACATTAAACCATAAAGATTCTTGGGTGAATTTTGGTGATCTCAGCATGAGGGATGGGGGAAGAGGGGAAGAAATGTAGATTAGGATTGCTTAGGTGAGACTTGCGTCTCGAATGATGGTGCTAGTTTCACAAGAGAGAGTTCAGATGTTAATTTCAGGTAGTGGTCGCTCCTCAACCAGTTCTTCCAGTTTCTCCAGCTTACAGTGGCACTGAGCCAAAGACGGACGCGCTCAGAACTATTCAGTGTTTTTAACCACATAATGTTTATTTTAGGTTTCAGACATTTAAATACACATAATACAGCAAAACAATACATTTACAGTTTGTAAAATACACAATGGTGTCTATGGAAGCAGCAATAACAATCCATTCCAATATATTTACCTACGTGTTTTATTCATATCAGATGTCTGTCAGCCATCGCGATGGACGATGGCATTGTCTATCGGCCCAACCTTAATTCATAGACACTAGTCCATATATCGATTTGATTAAGTGTACAGCCCTACTTTCAGGTATTAATATTGTATTAGTATTAATTAATATTGCCAAATTCTGTGACATTCCCCGTTATACAGTACAGTAAATTTTTATGATTGGATTCCGCAATTCCGTCTGCGTTTTCTGCAAGGCGGAAATGAAAGGGCCCTACAGACGGAAGACCATTGGACATTGTCTCTTCTCTCATGAACCACAAGTCTGTGGGAACAAAAGTTCAAGCATGAGTTTAACCTTTAGAACATAGCGTTCAGTCATCTGTCAGTGAGCTGTGAGAACGAAGGCATGTCAGAAATGATGACATGAAGAGTAGGGAAAACCGAACCCTGAGATGGGGGGGGGGACTTTGAAAGCTTGTTTTGGTCCTACAAGTGACTGTTTGAAGCTCTCATGTTCATTTCATCATAAGAAACTAAAAATCACATACAAAATAAGACAGAACAAAGCAAAGAGTGTTAGTCTGTTCTCTAATGAGCTGATCTTGTGCATGTATTGCACAAGTATTGTTTGATTAATAATGCGCTTTGAGGATCATCCCAGAGTTTTGATCTAAACTGTGTGGGCTGCTTCTCTGCGGGAGATGCGTCAGAACCCGATCCAACTGGAACATAACGAATGTGCTACCTCCAGTGAGAGGTGTAAGATAAAGAGCGAAAAAGCAAAAGCAAGAGAGATAGAGAGCAACAAGCTTCTCTTGTTCTGGTTCAGGACCTTGTACTTTCCTCTTTGGGTCGATCCCAAACTCTCACAGCCAGGGGCCTTAAGCCCTTCAGATCATTCAAACACAAACAAGGACGCTCCTCAGGGACACCAGCACACAGCACACATCCTTTAGACGGCTCTTTTAAATATCTGTGGTTTGTTTGGTCTGGAGGATGGATGCGAAAGAGTGCATGATGGGAGCGAAAGAAGGGCCTGAGCATGTTGGCAAAAGAGAAGCTGTAAGGGAGCTGTACTTTTATGAGGTCATTTTGAATAGAATATATCATACTGCGTATGCGTTCATAGCATTACACTGAGGACAGTTTAATGATTAATACTGCTAGTATAAGAGGTTGTTATCTGGAGGGTTTACAGCGGTCTGAAGTCATGGCATTACCAGGGGAAAGGGAAGGACACGTATGGGTCCATCTCCCCTGCTGTATTTTGCCCTGTGATATTTCCATCCGCCCACTCCCCTCTCCGCCTATGGTACATTCCACATCATAATGACCTTCCACCCTGACACCAGCAGCCACTAAGCCCTCCATGCTGCCTCTGTCTAAAGGAAAAATATACACACATGCAAATAAACATGCAAATAATACCTTCGTAATCCACTACACAAACAGTCACAAATGCAGGGGCAAAAGCAATGCGACATCTCTAGAAAGCGATGTGCATGTGTAGATATACACACACTAGGATTGTCGTGATACCAACATGTAGTTGATCATGAAAATTAACAATTATAAAGTAAAATATTAATACAGTTAAAATCCAAAAATATTTTATACTAACAAATGATGCAATATTTAAATACGCAACAAAAACTTTTAATATGAACATATTAACAAATTAAATCATTTAAATATAAATATCAACAAATTACAGTAATTAATAAGTTAGTTAAATAAAGTTAAAAAAATGCTATTAATATGCCAGCAAAACAGTTATTAATATATAAACAATCTAAATAAATAAAAATTTACATATTACTATATCAACTAATCAAATTAAACAATATATAGTTTAATACCACAGCAAAAATGCTAAATATTAATATAAATACTGTATTATTTAAATGATTCAAAAAGAAATATTAACAAATATTAAAAAAAATCATTAAATATATACGTGTGTGTGTGTGTGTGTGCGCGAGTGTTTATTTTTCACTGCATGTCTATTAGATACAATGCATTCGACCAAATCAACAAAAATATTGACCAAATTAAAGTGCATTTGACATCCCTAATGCACAAACGTGAAATAACAAATGAATCATGAGCTATTTATCCCATAGAAGCTCAAGTTTAGTCATTGTAAAGTCCCTTTGTGTGGCTTGCATATGCAATTTCATGTGTGTATATAAAAACTCGGTCATGGTGTCATTACAAGGGCATGGCTCAGGCCCAAGTCAAAGAGCTGATTCAGCCGAGGAACAAATGCATAATGAGCAGCAGTCAAAGAGGAGGCAAGAGAATGGGCAGAGTATGAGCAAAATAGCATAACAGACAGAGATAGTGTGCATGTTTGTGTGAAGGAAGAGACAAGGCCATGTTGAGTAGCAAGCCACAGCTGGGCAGCTCTAGGCCGCGCGTAGGTTAGCTCTGAGTTAGGGGCAAGGCGGGGGGGGAGGACAATGCAGCCAGGCTTGTCAAAAGTCTAATTTATGGCCGGTCGTCCAGCGAGCAGCAATGTGGCTTACAGTTCTCTCGCACGGGGGATGGGAGAGAGACTGAGACCGACAGGCTGTTTGCGTGTAAATGTGTCGATTGTGCTCATAACGGAGAGAAGAGAGAGTGAGAGACAGAGAGGAAGAGAGAATTTGGGGATTGTGTTGTTGGACCAGTTTTGAGTGTCTCTGCTGTGCTGGCACAAGATAAAACTACTTGTAAGTAACTACAGCTAGATTTTTTTTGTTTTTTAAATACACAAAGCAGTGAAGAGCATAAATAAAATCTCACCCGCTGTTTGGAAGTACCCTTCCCCCAGCCCTTCATCAAGGTCATCACTAAAGAGTTATTGACAGGAAAACTGACTGGCTGATTGAAATAGTAAATCCTTGTTTAGCTTTTCCAAACGAATGTACAAGAAAGAGACAAAGCTGCTAATTAATCCAGTTACAATGTCTGCTTTAAATACACCTTTGTGTGTAGAGACGAAGTGTGCTTAAATCTGAGCTGTGGTCAAAAATAAGACTAGTCTTGCTGCGATAGTCGGTGTCCAGCCGCACACCTATTACATCACTTGCCCACTGAGACACCCCAATCGAGTTAGAGAACAGACACTACTATTAAAAACTGGTTAGTGACTGAAAGAACAAGATTGTGAGTACAAGTGACTGAAATGGCTCATGACCATAGGTGATTGGTAAACTGACTGCTTGTCATTACAATATGCTAATTTTAAGCTCCACTGAAATCAGCTACAAGTTTTTGTGGCACATGGGGTTGTTGCCAATACACATGCTCAGGTTTCATGTCAGTTTGGATGCTGTGGGACGCTGCAGCAGATTCTAGGAAATGAGGCGGCTCAACATTTGTAACGACATTGGGACTGTACCAAATCTTAGTGAGCTGCCTCGCTGCTTAGTGCCTGTAAGAGCATCTGCCCTCTACACCAGCATCGTAACTGAAACAGAGCCTCATAAGTGTCCAATTTGGAAAGTTCTTCATAGTCTCAACTCAAATAGCACTTTGCACTACTTACACAGAACTTATCATTCTGCAATTGCCTTCCTTGGGAAGGATACATACAATGCGATCTCACAATTTTATGCAAACAAGTCTCTTTGAAGGCGGCAGAATTAAAGTACCAAACTTTTGGAACAACCTTTGCTTTGGTAGTGCACCTATGATGCTGTCTCCAGAGGTTTTGGATCAGACCCTTATTGTCTTAGCTCTTTCTCCTAAAGGGCCACTTTCCTGCAGAGTTTAGCACAAAGACACCAGCCTGGAAGTCTCTAGCATCCTCAAGACCTTGATAAGCTGGTTCATGTGTGTTTAATTAGGGTTGGAGCTAAACTTGGTTTCTGGAGTAGGATTAGACACCCTGGTCTTATGCCCGGTACACATTGTATGATTTTGGGCTGTCCCCGGCGAAAGATGACCAATCTTGGCGATTTCTGTGGTTGTGGCTCCTAAACGGTGGTCCTACGTCATACAGTGAGAGAGATTCAAAGATGGCCTTTGTCACAGTCTTGCGACCAAAGATAGCCTGCAGTTATTATCTGACTGTGTCAGAAATTTAGCATGATCATCTCAGTTTGTTTGTGCTAAGACCTACATCTATTGACTAGCCAATAAAAATGCAATATAAAATGGCGTATTGATCAACATGACATGCACGAAAACTACTTGAAAAAATTGGCATGCCAAGTTGGCCTCTTTTCCCTAGCCATGACAGCATCCACATTCTCCTCTTTCGCTTCCTCAACTTTTTTCAGCGCACATCATAACCACAAAGTGCGATTCATCTTGCTCTAGCGCATGCTGATGACGTTTTATTCTTCTATACTAACTTGCTTCATAGCCTACGATTCAATAGGTGTCATTATCTTACAGTCTACATACATGTTAGGGGTGGCATGGTACATGAAAAAACATCCGAACCGTTCGGTTCGTTTGTCTCGGTTCGGAGCGTGTGTGCATCGCACGGTTCGACGCATGCGCAATTGTAGCCTCATGCCCGTATGTGACCTCAGACAGTGTGTTTCCTTTTCGCGCAAAATAAGAGGTGTGTGGACATACATATAGACAGTAAAAGTGGAGTATGGAGTGCTGCAGGTCACGTCACATGTAGAAATGGCAAGTGGGAGAGATAAGGCACTGTTTTCTTTTCATGGCCTGAGTTGGAGGATGCGCCAGCGTCGTATAAGTCCGGTGTGTGGGAACATTTTGGATTTCATGTTACCTATGATGACAACGGAAATAAAACAATAGATAGAACTGCGACTGTGTGCAAGCATTGTGTAAAATGCATTCAATATGCTAATGGAAACACTTCTAATATGTCAGTTAATCTGAGAAGACATCACGTCAATGTGTCGGTAGACAGCGTAAGCAGGAGAGAGCCAGTTAGGAAACAACTTCTACTGTCCGCAGCATTTAAGCAACCTCTCAGTAGGGCTGAACGATATGGACAAAATTTCATATCTCGATTTTCATGCCAGATATCTCGATATCGATACAATACGATATATATATATATATATATATATATATATATATATATATATATATATATATATATATAAATACAGAATCTGAATTAAAATGTGTTTGATTTAAGCCTACATTTCAAAATTTTGTGTCAGAAAATGTATTGTTTTTTTAAGCCTTTCGCACTTACGATCACACAGGTGTAATCAGTCTAGGCTGGTCCCTGGAGCGTACAATCAAGTGCATCACATGATCAACTGCTAAATTCAAATGTTGAATTTAGCCAGAGACAGGCGCGCTCAGAGCTGTCATATATCACAACTTTTCAGTGTTTTCAACCACATACTGTTTATTTTAGGTTTCAAACATATAAATTCACATAAGTACTAAAAAAACAATACATTTAGAGTTTGTAAAATACACACTGATGTCTATGGAAGAGGTAATAATAATCCTTTCCATTATAATTCAACACGTTTTATTCATATCAGATACACATTGTGTAAGTAACTTCAATGTTTACTCTATTCTATTCCCAGTTCACCAGCCACTTACTTTTAAGTATTTCGGGAGAAGTGGATGAATTCACGTGTTGTAAACATAGAGGTTGTAAATCCAACAGATCCGATTCTCTGAACTGCGTCTGCGGCACAAACTAACACGGCGGCGCCCATCGCGCATACAGCTCAACTAACGCGATCGTTATAAAGGTGTTTAAACAACAATATACTTCCACTTGCATGTATTTGACAATCGGAATATCAGATATTTCATGCCATAGCTAACACATTTGTGAATATTCTGAATAAAAAATGACATAAAAGCAGATCATCATTCATTCAGCGCTGTTGCTGCTGCGGTGTGTCACGTGACAAGCAATGACGCGTCACCATGGAAACGCCGCCCCCCCCTCTCACAATATAGTTCCCACGTCCCTGGTAGTGTGTGCGCGCTGGCTTTAGCGGTGCATTCAAGGGCACTCGTAAAACTGATGTTTGTTGTGACTGCCAGAGTTGTATGCAGGGCGAGCGCGGAGAGGGGAAATCTATATCGTCTATATCGTTGCTTTTTTCTATAGTAATATCTTGAAAGTTCATATCTAGATATAGATACGATAACGATATATCGTTCAGCCCTACCTCTCAGTGATAAGTCGGACAGGGCAATAGCCATAACTAAAGCATTGGGGATGTTTATAGCAAAAGATATGCAACCGTACAGTGTGATTGGGTGTGAAGGATTTGGTCAGCTGATGAAAGTACTCATACCTCGCTGTCCAAGGTACATCTGTGCCAAGTGAACGTGTTTTCTCAACGGCAGGGGACATAGGCAATGCAAGTAGGTCTCGCCTCTTGGCAGAAAATGTGAACAAACTGATATTCTTGCATTCTTGAAAATGAAGTGAACAGAGGATTGTTGTTTTAAACAGTGCAGTGTGTTGCAACATTTTATATTGATAGCCAGCATTTTTGTTTTTAATATTTAAATATATACAGTGGCACTTTAAGTTTAGATAAGAACTCCAGTCATGTGTTTCCAAATACTGCACTGAAGAAAAATGTAACCTCACTCTCAGGGAATAGAAGCATTGTTGATACTGTTTTTGTGTTGAGCTGGTTGAACGTATGCTTCACTATATGATTATGGCCTTGCTATTGTTATAGCCTCATTATAGGCAATTATGTTTAACATATTTTGACTTATTTAAAAGACAGAGCTTTAGGAGTTCCTCTCTTTTTCTTTTAAAAGATACAATTTTTGTAAGAGCCACACTGAAGTTGGTAGTTTGATAAATGATTTGAGTGTTAAAAAGGCACATAAGTTCCTGTAGAGATAGCAATACACATTCTCCTTTTTTTGCCAAATAAATGAAAAGCATGTCATCAATGTCTTCTCTCTTGCTGTATCAAAATCTCACCTAGCTTTCCTCAGAGATGGTCCCAATAATGTGCTTAAAGTCATGTCAAATTCAGTTTGTGCATGATTACATGATATAACAATTTTTTTAATACTGTATCCTAAATTGTGGATAATTAAGCTATATATCATATGCTGAAGTAAATTTCTGGAGTGTTAAAGATTAAAAGAAAAAATAACAACAAGAACCGTACAGAACCGAAAACCGTGACCCTAAATCCGTGATACGAACTGAACCGTGGGTTTTGTGAACCGTGCCACCCCAATACATGTCGTACCCAAGTTTGTTAGATTCATGTCGTACAGTGTGATTTATAATGATCTTATAGGATTGCCGAAATCGCACAGCTGTAGCAGACATTACTTGGTCAAAAGAAAGGAACACAGGGACAGAAAGTTTTGATGACTGACAGCTGCATTATCTACTCTGGTTGCCATGCTATTTTTTTAATGAGGCTAGTCACTACCAGGGGACGCTTTAAGTCTGTCCTCCCTGTCCAAACATTTTAACCTATGTCTACAGTCCCTCAAGCGACCAATCTTCCTCACACCCCTCACTCAAGCCGCTGTGTCAAGCCCAATCATCTTCCTACAACAGTGATGAGGACAAACAATGCTGCAAACAACCCAACTCACATCAGAGAACGTGACAACACCAGCAATTTCCTCAGTAGATGTCCCTGGCCCTGTATCATCTCCTTGATAGCTGTTCCAGCCTGCCTTGTGTCGAAAGAAAATGAAAAAAACTCACATCCATCGCTGTCACCCTGAGTGCATTAGCTCTGCTTCACTAGGCCACCCTATTAGATGGTACGCTTTCATGACTCGCCTCTGGGAAGCATCACAGCACCCAATAAAAATCCATGCTCATTCACACATCCATACCAACTAACAAGGTCAATCAAGGTCATGTGACCATCACCATATGAACTGGAACTTCAAAAGCCGCTATCCAGTACACACATAGGAAGAAAAGGAAAAGATGATCGACAAAGGAAGGAAGGAAGGTGAGTTGGGACAGACAAACCGAACTCTATAGAGGGATTACTTTGACGGACCAAGGCAGTCGATGAAAAGGGCCAGCAGAGTGAGCACAAAAAAATGAAGATAAGCCTAGTATAGAATTAACAGTGCCAATTCCAGTTTCTTGAGGGCATGAAGTTACTGACATGATTCTGCCTCATTACAGATTACTTTTTTTGTTTTTTTAACATTGGTTTAACTTCACACAGGATTCAAGTTGATAAGTAGTGGTATTAGAAAACTAAAAGCCACAAAAGCCACTGTAAACATTGATTTCATAGTCAATCCTTAGGGTTCAAGAAAACAAACGAACACTCTTTTGCAGGTGCACAAGTTGTGACAAGTTGGGCGTTCAACAGAACTCCCCTTGGATCGACAGAGTATCAATTGACTGTTCCATGGAAAAGAAAGACACATATACGCACAGCACTATAGCATACTTGTTTCTGTGAGTGCAAGTGTATAGGTTCAGTCATTGGGACATGGTTTAGTGCTGACTGCCATTCAGATCCCATGGCTTGTATTCCAGGGTTGGAGTGTGATAGCCAAAATAAAGTTTAAATGGTTCACAGAAAATTTTAATTCTATCATTATTCACTCACTCTCATGGCAACCTTAAACCTTAAAACATTTTGATAAAAAAAAATACAGTAAAAACAGTAATATAAAGAATATAAAGAAAGATAAAGAATAATATATTTGTGGCGAGCAGGACGAGGTTGAGGGCCATGGTAGAGCGGCGCGAGGCCAGTGGCGTGATTGATTACTGATGATGAGCGACACATGCGCGACGCACCAGTCTCGTATCTCTCACAGAGGAGCGGAAGCATAAGAGGAGGAGCGACGACAGTGGAGATCGAGAGATGCCAGGCCTGGAATATTTTATTTAATGTTTTGTTTTATTATGTGTGGCGGCAGTCGACCGTGAGGGACTACCCTCTTTACTTTCGTTTTTGTATTTGTTTATTTATGTTATTAAAATATGTTGTTTCGCTGGTTCCCGCCTCCTTCCCATTACATCTAACCTTGTTACAATATTGATAATCAATATTGATATATTTTCTGTCAAATATCTGGTCAAGTGCATCGGCCCATCGGTTTCGGCCCAGAATTTTCATTTTGGTAATTTATTCATGTGAAGACAAAACTGAATTTTCAGTAGCCATTACAGAGCCTTCAATGTCACATGATGCTCCAGAAGTCATTGTAATATGCTGATTTGGTGCAAAAAAAAAAAAAAAAAATCGTATTCTTATTGTTAAAAACTGGAATACATCATTTTCAAGAATCTTTGATGAACAGAAAATTCTAAAGAACATTTATTTGAAATCAAATTGCATGATGTGACTGACACTGATACATTTATGCATCCATTTTAAATAAAAGTATTATTTTTCCCCAAAAAACTAACTTTTGATTGTTTTCAAAAGTTTTTTTATTTTTTTATTTTTTTTATTTTTATTTTTTATTGTGCATTTCCACTATTTCCACATATACAGTACATTACTTTTGCCATTTAACATTTAAGGTTCAAAGTTAATCTTTAAAAACACTAATAATTCAAAAACAGTTAAATGTAATCTTTAGCTAATCTCTAACTGAATAACATCATAATGGTATCAAACTGGTAGCATTTAAAACGACATTAGTTTTTAGCATTTTTTTTTTTTTAGACTAAATAGGGTATCATTTTAATATAGACCATAGGAAAGATTTGAAATATTAATGCATCCCTTCTTAATTTTCTGTCGTTTCATCACGCAAAGCTATCATTTCACTTCAGAAAACTCGGAATATAGTGCACAAGTCATCTCTTATGAGGCTTCTTTTTTTCTTTTTTGCCTCTGTGGGGTTTGACAGTCAATGGTCAGAATAATATGTTGGTGGGAAACAGACGCTTGAAGATTCTCCTTTGTGTTCTAAACAGAATTTTGAATTCTGAGTGAAATATTCCTTTAAGACACTGTACTGGCCTTTAGACAGATCACACTGAACTTCTGAATGAAGACCATTAATCCATCCAGTTTGACGTTGTAGATGCTTCTTTATTTAACTCTTGTTCTTGGGATGTGTTCAGTGATGTGGCACAAATCTTCCATTTGCAATGTTTATTGGAGTTGAACTGCATCCTTGTTGGCATGTAAGATGTTCTCCTCTTCACAAAAAATGTGTTACTATCTTGCAACATGTCTGCAAAAATTGTTCATTTAGACTCATATAAAACCAGGTGGCATTTTCTTCCATGCCAAAGTTCTCACCTATAAATACCTCACAGAATGCATTCCATTCTATATGCAGACAGAAACACAACAAAGTGAGCAGAAAGAGAGGATGACGAATAAGTACTGAGAGAAAACGCACACATTTATTCCTGTCACACCATACTCCTTTCAAAACGTACAGTCCAAACCAAACCCATAAACCCGTCATGACACCCAACTGGCTAAAACTGTGGCCCACCAAGAGCTTTTTTTAAACACACTGACAATACATCCTGACTGTACTGACAGGCTCCTTGTACCTCCATAAATTTATCTGTAAGAGTGTGTACGTCTATGTGAGTGTGACAGTACATCACACTACACTTGTTACATGTCTGTTCTCTGCAGCGCCATGTGACAACTCCGTCACATGGCGTAAAGCAGCACACAGTGAGAATGTGTGAAAGACACTTTAAGCGTGAGTGACAGAGAAAGAGGGTGACAAAAATAAGAGAAGCGCACGCTATCCAAGATGTGATACCAAAACCAAATAAAAATAAAAAACAGCTCTGTTCTCACCTCATTAACATTCGCTAACTAGAATGCAGAAGGTCCTTCAGGTCTCGCTCAGCCTATAGAAAGAAACGCTGTGTTCTGCAAAGCTGTCCCTTTCAAAGATGCATTTTCTCTCTGTGTGTTCTACAAAGGCTCAGTTCCACAAATGGCCGATTTGCAACATGATAAATGTCCCCGTTAAGGTGGCACATTATAATAGCACGTATCCTTCCTAAGGCACGAGTTGAGGAGCATTAGTTTTACGATATTACTACAATATTACTCAAGTACTATACTAACTAAATAAGTAGTTATGGATGCACAAATATATTCATATTCTAGCCAATTACAATAAGCTTTGAAGTATTCTCATGTTATGGCTCAGTAAAATGGCCAATATTGCAGCTCTATTGTATGTTGTCTAAAGGAATACTAAAGAAATAACAACAAAAAACAAAAAATGAAGAGAATGTAGGCATTAGATCATTATAATGTACATTTTGACAAAAAATGGATATTCATTTTGAGATTGCCTAAAGACAGGCATGTGATCAGCTAAAGACAAAAAAGAAGGAAAACCTTATTTTATTTTATTTTATTTTATTTTATTTTACTGAACAAAAGTAAAATTACAATACTAACATTTATTATTGTCTTAATTACTATGCTTTAAAACGTTAAACCATTGTGTTTTGTTTTGTTAAACCATTGTTAAGCCACAGGGAGACCTTAACGCTTCTTTTTTGTAACCAACAGATTTATAAACAATTCTCATTACAAATTTGGGAAGATGTTGCTTTCACAATTGCAAATTATAAGCGACTCAAACACACACACACAGCACTTGCAGAGTAGCATTTTCAAATTAATCTAAACAGCTGTGCTTTACTCAGACTATATATTTATATAACTACATCACAACTGTTGCGATTTGATGATAACACTAAGAAATCTCACATTCTCACAACCATGCATTGTCAAAATTCATTCAAAATTTACCAAGCAACTGGTAAAGCAGTTTCAACACCGATTTTTACGCACATTTTGCATATTTGGCCATTGCGCGATTTCAGTCATCAGACAGTAACCAATCATACTTCTAACACATTACCTCCAAGACTGATCCATCCCCTAGAACAGTATGGTGAGAGTGAGTGTGTGAATGACACAAAAAACAGAGATAAGGATGTTGATGACACTGACACACCCACATGTGTGTACACAGATCTGGCTTCAGTCATGTGTGTACACTGTGTACTATATGTTCAAGTAAAGATGTTGTGATGCCAGGCTCTGCCTGCATCGCCCAAGCTGTTTGCTGCCCCAGTAACACCGAGTGGCGGTCTGTGTGCCATCACACATCAGTGAGGAGCCTTTGTCCAGAGCAGAATCAACACCAGTGAGTGTACAAGAAAAAAAACAAAAAAACAGTGAGGGTCTGTACGGAACTCAGTCACAAAACAGTCTTTGTTTTTAAGCAAGAGGTTAAAGCCACTTCAGTGAGATGTGTGATAAAAAAAAGAGGGTGAGCGAGCAAAGAAAAGCTAACATATGAGTTATGAGGGCCATAAGACTGTAAAAGTGTTGCTTTACAGATCCCCTGAGCCAATAACTAGCTGGATCTCTCTGAACTCACCAGGGGGAACGGAGCAAGTCCTAAATGTTGACCATGTTGGACTTCACACATTGCCTGTGGTTGTGGGTCAATGACATGACATAAAAACATAAAATGCAATTGATACATTTATGCAAAGACTTCTATAAACATCTTCTGTGATGACCATATGAATTCAAATTCTTTATGCTATTATGCTATTTTAAAGGGTCCTACTTTTGTTTTGAAGGTCTCCTATAATAGGTTTACATTCATCCAAAGGTTAAAAAAAAATAAAAAAAAAATTTTCTCATAATATACATTGCACATCACCTCATTTTTCAAAGAGTCTGAAAATGGTTTGTTCGATCATCAAGTCGCTTTATACCCCTCTTTTCGCGGACATATACTCTGCTCTGATTGGTCAGATGCCCAGTCTGTTGTGATTGGTCTACCACTTACAGCACGTCAGAAATGAAATCTGAATTTCAGCTACAGAGGGTTTTCAGAGCTTGATACACAGTGATACGAACGATGGCGTTGTTTTTTCTGAATCAATTCCAGCACAAGTCCTCATCCTTTTAAAGTGAGAGAGGGTCAAAGCAGACCATAAGCTGGAATTATACAAATGTGTTAAATAGGTTTATAACAGGAAGTGAGACTGGAATTGTTGACAACTCGTTTCAGCAGTTCAGAATCGATTATTTCGTTTAGGAGACAATAACTTTATTTGTCGTGCACTTTGAAATTTAGATAAATATATTATAATATTTAAATATATTAATCATTAATCGTTTGAGCTTATCTGTGTAATCAACCTGAACGTAGAAGATGCAAGCAATCAGCTGTTATTATTTAAGATTATTATTTGTAAGAACCTTAACAGTTAAAAATAAATGACAGTAACGTCTTACAATATTCAGAAGACTGAATGTGTGTGCTAATTCTTTATTATATATAATTTAGTGATTTTAACCTGTCATTCTGCTTTTTTATTATGTCAAAGTTTTGTGTATAACATTTATGTTTTAAACCTTTTTGGCACACAATGTAGATACAATCACACATTACAGTATTTTATAAATAAAATAATTGTTTTGAAAGTACAATACAATATATATTTCTACACAAAAAATTCTCATTAAAAGAACATTTTTATCTATTTGTTACTGTCTTAGAAATAAAAATTTACAAAACTGGTTTAGAGCTTATATATTTTTGGGGAAAAAAATGGTCACACATATCAAAGTCAAGGTACAAACAACATGCAGAAAGAAGAGGAGAAAAAAAAACAGGAAATGATAAACACGCTTTACATTGAAAATATATTTAGTAATGTGGTTACACAGACATCCATTTAAAAAAAAAAAAAAATTAACAAGATTAAAAAAAAATTAGAAGTTGTCCAAAAACCCTATCAAATCAGCATGAATATAAAGAGTACTTTTCTAAGAACCTGGTACATGTTTTTGAAACTAGATTTATCTTGCAATAGGGTCGGTGTTCAAGATTCCCTCTCTTGCCCTAGCCGTTAGCCTCAACAAAAGGGGGAAATCTCCTTACCGGGGCAGGTAGGGCCACGATAACCCAAGCAGGGACTCTGTGCACCTTTTCACTTCCCCTCTTCATTAACCTCAACCTAGAGGCCTACCAGCCCAGTCTGACCGACTTAAACTGAACTCCCTTGGGTCCAGCATACACTGTGAGAGAGAAAAAAAAGAGGTGGAGACTGGAATTGAGGGCAAAAAAAAAAAAAAAAAAGGCGAAAGAGAGAGATCAAAAGTTCAGAACATGGCAAAGGATTTTGGTAATGACATGGGATAGCATCAGTGAGAATTACCTGACCCGTCCCCAACTGAACCAGACCGGTCGCCATCTTGAGCAAAAGATACCTCCTATAGAATGGTGTCTAAATGTCACAAACAAAAGCCAGCTTGTCTGGCAGTAAAGCAAGACAGAATGAGTACAGTAAAAGGCTTTCAACTTAATAAAAGAGTCTTATCAAATCACAGACAACCGAGACTAAATGTGCCGTGTGCACATTTAACAGTTACTCGCCAGTTGGCTGTTACCATGATAAGGAACTTCAACATAATAAATGGGCTGAATAGAAAGAAAGGAAGTCTGACCACCCTTTCGTAAGTGTAATGCTGTACCAGGTGACCTACCAAGCAAGTTTACCACACCAGAAAAGCCATATGGTGCTGGTTGTGTAATAATGTATTAGTTTACAAATCATCAACACTAGTAAAAGTGATTGAGGTCATTACATAGCATTGTGCAAGGAACCACGCGAAAATTTATCTTTATTAATCGATAATGTAATTTGTTTGAAAAGGAATAAAACTGTTGGTGATTTACTGCAACTAATGTTCTTTTTTTTTTCAGCAAGAAACTGCAGTGAATTGTATGTATAGGTAAAAATTTTGGGGGGGGGGGGGGAATGTAGGAAAAGGCAAGTTTTCCCAATGAGCCTATGTTGATATTAACATGATGTGACACCAATCATGCACATCAATATGACAAGGTATTACCTAAACAAACTTTGAGGCCCTTATGTCCTGCAAAGTCAAGATCACGTCCAAAGCAAGAAATACTATAATAATCAGAGAAAGCCTTTGTTGTTTGAAGCGCTATCAGTCATAAGTTCTGCCATGTGGAGTCTCGTTGCTGTATACATCACATCTCATCTCATTAAAGGCCTCCCTCAGGCTCTCTACTGTGTGGTCACTATTAAGTTCTATATCGCCCAGGCACCGTGACTGCATCTGTCAATTATTTGTTATGAACTGAGTAGTTACAGCTATGTAGGACTGCATTGTTCTTCTGGCCCTGAAATCTGTTGTACAAGCACTAGAGATGTGACGGTGATAATATTCTCCCACCGGTTAATCGACTTGTGACAACACCGGTATTACCGGTTTCATCGTGGGGGTGGGGGGTGTTAGAGTGATGTAATTTTTTTTTTTTTACATGGCGTCAATTCATCATTCGTATTGAGTTTGATTGACATGCGATCTGACCAATCAAATTCCACCATTTTTGTGCGACAAAGCAGTCAGAAGAGTTATTGATTAACTTCGGTGGATTTGAACTTGGCTTTAACTGAGGCAATCTGTCACAACACATTAAAGAGCCAAAAAACGGTAGGCCTATTTTATATTTGACTGACCAAATTTGAAAGTTGAGACTTTGTTTCATATTAAATATTACCTGCTTGGTCCTGTCTTTCAGCGCGTTGTCAGTGTCCTCTATTTTTCACTGCTTGAGATCATGTTGAGAACAATAACGCCCTATTTGAGGGCGCGATTTCGGATTCAACCACAGTGTTTGAATGGTGGGTTCGTTATTATTCTTGAAAAACGCAAACGCTTTTAAACATAAAACGTTTATTAAAAAGAATAAGAATACACCATGTAAGGTTACATTTCATCACTTCGCGAATGGACAGCGACTCTTAAGTAGCAGGAACGCGTTCTCGCGCATTCATGTTAAGTGCATTTTTGGGAAACGCGCGTGGAATTGCGGCGTGTGATGAGCTACAGAGAACGCTCTTAAGAGCTTAGATACATCGTTATCGGGAAACCCGGAATCTCCGCACTAGCCTAACTGAAAACTATGAAACCCATGTGACCGGCCAACCGGTGAAAAAATACATTAAAGAAACTATTCCCTCTGATTTTGTTTCATTAATAAATTTTGACTAATCGCAGCAGTCTCGCATTCGTTTAGAGCTCGTGTGAATTTAACGAACAACCTCGTTCCAACAGGAAACGCCACATGAATTTCTCTGCGCTCGATACTGACGCGCGTCTTTTTCGTGTGTGTGTATGTATGTGTGCGTGTGTAATAGGCAGGACTTACAGCGCGGTCTCTTGTTTTGTCACGCTTGAATAGTTGAGCATGATCATACAACGCTAGTCAACTGGTGACAGAAAATATGGATACTGCGTAATTGCTTTAAAAAAAATTTTTTGCGGTGCTGCGGTGGGCAAGTGATGAAACCGGTGTTGTGACTGAACACCGTGTAACACCGGTAACACCGACTATCGCGCCAAGCCTAACAAGCACATTACCAAGCCCCTTCAAGTTCTGCTTTTAATGTCTCCAGTGTCGCTTTTGGCTTTTCAGTGTTCACGAAACAGCTATTGAGATTCAGTAGCAGTTGCTTAGAATCAAATCTTTCCACTGTATATCTTGGTATTTGGTCAATGCAAATGAGCTCACCAACTGGCAGTCATCCTTTTGACTCTCTTAGTTTGTAAATCGAATGGGACTTGTTTTTAATTTGGGGTGTTAAATTAAATCATAGTATTCATAGCAAGTAACATCAGCAACCTGATTTTATTTGACCATTAAATTTACCAGTCAATGGGAAGAGACATTAAAGAGGCACTTAAGGATACCAGAGCTCAAGTGTTCTTCAAAAGGAGAAAAAAAATACATTACCGAATAAAAATTTGCACGATGCACGGAGCCCCTGTAGGATGGGCTATCGAATGACCCACATACAACCTACCAAGCATAAAAAGTGTGCTGGTAAGTAAAAAATAGCAGTGACCAATTTATGGTGATAGTAATTCATCACATCAAAGCAATTCCATCTGAAATGCATTTGGGCTGGAGGGGGAAACTGATGCAATGGTTCACGGGGTGCTGAGAGAGCAGAAAGCCAGGTCAAAATATAAAAACAGCTCTGTCTGAAATCACTGTGATTTACAATAAAATGCATAAATACAAAGTCCTAAAATTTACGCTGGGTCACTGACCAAACTGCAAGGAGAAGTTCATGTCACAAAGCACTCAAACATATCACCAGAGGAAAATAATAAAATCTGTCGAATTCATGTGTTAGACATTCCTGTTAGACTAAAGTGGTAATGCATAGCATAATGCTATGAATGCTTATGATGCTCATGTGTCTTGTCTGACTGATGCCCAGTCTTTCTTTCTACCCTCGATATGTACACACGAATCCAATCTGGCCCCTGGGCAAAGGTTCAATCAAATACTTCTTAAACTTACGTGGAGAATTTACTTGAGGCCATAAAAGCCATGTGCAACTCACAGACAACATGTTTCCCTGTGGGTATAGCACATATGTGAGCCTCCCTCTCTGCCTACTTTTCTTGCAATGTTGCTTGCTCATTTCTACATTTCTGCCATTTTTTGCCAGGAGAAAACTTTAATATTAAAAATGTAACTTATTAACACTTGGTCCCAGCTACAAAGCTGTATGCTGCACTAGGCTATTCTCCGATTTGACCATTTCAAGCTAAACAAGTTAACGAAAAGCTACATAGCCTGTATGGCTATGGGAATTCTCCACTCTCAGCCTTGTACTAAAATGAACCAAAAAAAAAAGACAGCTTACTTGGATTAAGGCACATTGCCTTGATGGCCAGAAGATACGTCACATTGGTTTACTCCTTTAATACGGAGACGCCGTTAAGCGCTGCATATTTCAAAGAGTGCCTGAATAAACAAAGCAATTCAATACATTCAAACCAAAATAGTCTGTGCCATTAGTCCAAGCAGCCACACAAAGGCTAGTGCTGAAGGACAGAGCGAGAGAAAAAGATGAGAAAGACGCAGATAATCAGATGATGGGGGAAAAGGTCATGGAGAGGTAGAGGATTAAAAGTGAAGAAGAGGCCACAGGGAAGAGGAGGAAAAGCTGGATCCAAAAAAGCAGCCCTCCACACATGACATCTGTATAACAAATTTTTCCACTTGGGTTTGCCTTTTCTCCATCCGCTCTTCTATGCTTGAAGGTAGAGAGACAGTAAATGTGTGTTTGTGTCTGGATGTGGGAGGAAAGGACATATGAAGCCCAGAAGCGAGAGTAACCCCGCACATTGGGTCTGCGCCAAATAGCCTCTGTCATATTCCTTTCATATATCTTTCATATATTGTGCCTGGTTGAGGACAATGTACCTCATGTGGAGGTACAATAAGAACAAAATATTGCATAAATGTTGCTAAAGACTTACAACTACTAGAGAGAGCATGGGCTTAATGGCTTGAACAACTGTTGTAGTCTTTATTTATTGTTTTATTATTTATTTATTGACTTGTTATAGCAACTTACTTTTTGTAAAAAAAACTAAACAAAAAAACACTTAAACTTTAAATTTATGAAATAAACACTGTAATTTGCAGATTCACTGTAATTGATGTTCCATAACAAAATGTAAAATTTAGGCTTGCAGGATAGTTTGCAAAATAAATATTAATTTAAGTGTTTTGCTCTGCAAAACAGGGATAAATGACTCTTGCGCCCGACGCAAATCTAAAATGGGTTGGTCTGAAGTAGCTTCATTACTCATAGGTGTGGTTTGGGCGTAACGTGAAATAAACCAATCAGAGCGACATCTCACATTCCCTTTTAAGAGCAGGCGCGCTTGTTCCATGGCGGATTGCTATTATAACGGCGGATTTGCCAGGCGCACACCAGGAGCGGTTCACAGCTGAGGAGAACGACGTTCTCATCACGCCCGTAAAAGACAGAGAAGTTACATTGGGGATGGAGAAACCCACCCAAATTAGCTTCGGTTAAACAGCTGATAATAATTTGGGTAAATGTGTAAGCTAGATTTATGCCTATTTTTTCACATCTTCATGGACACAACAATGATTTCCCTCGTGTGTTAATATTTTTCCTTTTAATAATGTAGCCTATGATTTGCAAAAATGAAAACTGCTTCTTCTGTGTAGATGAGAGAATCAAAGTGTATGCGCGTTGTGCACACGCTACATTATGGCCAAGCATGCGCCCTTAAAATAGCATCTGAATAACATGTGCAACGCACCACTGACTTTAGACTAGGTTTTTCCTGGTCAGTGGCAGAATTGTTTTCTAAACCTGCAAAATAGCACCAGGGAACGTTTGCGCCGGAACACACGTCCTCTTTGCGCTGAACCGCCCCCGGGAGCGCAAATTCATTCCCTAATTTACCGACGTGCGTCTGTGGAGGGAAAAGTCCGCTGTGCGCGGGTGCAAAATAGGAATGATACATGCGTCGGTGTACAAAGTCAATTGCGCTGGGTGCAAGATAGGGCCCTATATCATTTAATGAAATATACTGTACATTTTTGCTGTCAATTTATTTTAAATTTGTAAAATCAAAAAAAGTTTGTACCATACTTTGTACAGTAAAGTTCCGGTAACCACTGTTGCAATTTCTTTTTACAATAAATTTCACCTTTTTTAAAGTGTATGATTTAGTGAAGTTGCTCATGAGTTTTGGAGGTCGCTGATCCACACTATCCAGGCTCTCCACCTTACAGATGGGGTCTACGTCCACATGTGGGGTGACGGCCTGAAAGCAGTGGGGCCCAGGGAACAAAGACAAGCTGATTTAACATTTTTGAGTTTAAGCCAACATTCCTACGGGGAGAGAGAGAGTAATGAGCAAAAAAAAAAAAAAACTAGACAGAAAAAAAGAGATAAAAGAAAAAGAGGGAAGAATAAGACAGCATATGCATGTAGGTATGCATGAATATATGTATCAAAGATAGACAAAAAGTGGGTCTGGATTTAATGTAGAGCAACACTGATACTGGAAATCAGAGTAAAGTATGTAAAAGGAGTCACAATCTCTTGCAGAGTAAGAACGACTAAAAGAAAGTATTAAAACAAGACTAACTGAATTACAAAGCATCTTAGAATAAGAAGAATGTGTTGTAGAGAAGAATGTGCAGGGCAGGGTTGTTCAGACAAACAATTAGTTAATAAATTGTATTTCTTATTGTTCTCAATGTTGAGAATGGTTGTGCTGCTTAATATTTTTGTGGAAACTGTCACTGCTACTTTTGTTTAATTGAATGCCTTCATTTAATGACAACTGGAGCATCTCTATTTTACGCTGTACAGTTTTGTATAAGGATTCTACCACAAGTGATTCATAAAGAGGTTCTTGAAGTTGCTCTCTGTCTCAGTGCTCTCATTCAAAAAGAATTAAGGATAATATGCTACTGAGAACATGCTCAGAAAAACATTTACGTCTTTCTCTCTTTGCATGGGTAGGTCGTACTCATGGATCTGCTTCAGCAGCCCTGTATCAGGCTCTTACAAGAGCTTAGAAGAAACTGAATACTAGTCTAACAAGAACGTAATAGTTCCCATGCTCTGAGTAGCTCTCTTGGCTGACAGTTTGACATGAGTTTGCATATTCAGCATGGTGGGGAACACTCCACAATCCTAACCTTGCAGAAATGTTCTGGGCCTGTAAACCTGACATTCGAGTATAGAAATAACCTACTCTGTGTGATGTGATGCACACTGCACAAGGCCTCAGCCTTCTCTTCCCAACATATTCAATAAAAGAGCAGAACTGCAATAGCAACACAGACCGAATACGCTTCATGCAAGTCTGATCAGACCAACCCTTCAACGCCAGCAGCTTATTAAAATGCATGTCTTAAATTTACATGCGGACCATATATTTACATACATACATTTGTGCACACACACACCCAGAAGAGGCTCGAAGGATATAAGACGGATGTATTTGTTTTAAAAGGCTATTACATTGGAGACGGGGGTAGCTGCAGGTTGTAATGGGTGTGCCGAAAGGTACACAATGATACAATAAAAAAATCTAACCCCTAACCCTACCCAAATAACAGGCATTGTTCGTGACAGATTGTCCGTTAACATGCTAACATACAATGTTCACAAAAAAGACCTTTCGGCATGCCCATTTCTCCGACCTCCAGATACCATTGTGACCATACGGTTAGAGATTATCAGACTTTGCATGCAGGGTATATCTCAGTATATTTATTGGTAAAACTTTAAAAAAATCTTCTCATGAACTGCTGCAGTAATTTGCATTTTGCATGCATAGAACTCTAACATTTAAAAACTGCATGTGTTTTTCCACATTTTCATTGTTCGTCTTGGACCCTGTTCTTTGCTATGAAAACAATAAAAACTGTGATATTGTGAAATATTATTACAACTTAAAATAACTGTTTTATATTTTAAAATCATTTAAAAAGTAATTTAGTCCTGTGATGGCAAAGCTTTAAATAATTGGATGCATTAGTGAAATTTCAATCAATACATTTCAATTTAGAAACTCAAACTGAACAATCCCAACCCTCCACGGACACACTGAAGCTCGAATCGCCTTTGGCTACAAAAGTTTTGTTTTACTCGCCGGACTTTTTACATGGAATGAAAGAACAATGCAAATGAAAAAAAAAAAATCGATATAAATATAAAATATACATTTCAAACATTATTAAAGACAAGTAAATGGTCTGAAATAAAATAAGAACAAATGATCAAATTAAAATAGCAAATAAACACAATAGATACACATTAAATAAACTGTGCTTTTCAGGTTTTTAAGGTAGATCTAATAGTAGTTAGATAAGATAGCTTAGGTAGATTAAGTATAGAGATTGAATAAAGTAAAATAACACTGGATAAATGAAATATAGATGAATTCTTATTAAAGTTACAAAAGTTATTCAGTCAAGAGCATTGAGTGATTTTTTGCGAGTGTGAGAGAAAGCGAGAGAGGGCGCTCTCAGCCAAGCGTCGGACAGTGTGTAAAGCTCAGCAGGCCATGAAATTATATCTGCACTAAACTTATTTTTGCCTCTAACTCAATCACAGGTGAGTGAAATCGTAGTTTACTAGCAATTGGCGGTAACACTCTCCAATAAGGTTTAAAATTGGGTTGCGTATTTACCGCATTGTAGAGGGTTGAATTCATTTCTTTATAAACTGAACAGTTTGTTTGTTCTAAATATATGGCATTATGGATATTTTCAACGCTATCTCACAACCAATTCGTACAAGTGAGTAAAATGTGGCTGATTTGTACGAATTCATACGACCTCACTCGTATGAATTTGTACGATTTGTCTAAACCCCAGTGACGGTTAGGTTTAGGGGCGGGGTCAGGGGTAGGTCGATATACGAATTGGGCAATGCGTAAAATATACGATTTAGCAAAAATTTTACAAATTAGTACGAGTGAGGTCATATGAATTTGTATGAATTAGCCACCTCGTAAAATTCGTACGAATTGCCGTGAGATCGGGTTGGATATTTTACATATTAAAACATTTTAATATAAATATTTAATGCATTTATGCTGTAAACAATTATCCACTGCTTGCTTGCATTCTTCTGACAGTGTGAATATGATTCCAGTTGATCAAATTACAATATTAATCTTTAATGACAGTTAAAACTCTTTGTATTGTGGTACAGAATAGCTGGTGTGTGTGTAACTGTACTACTTGATTACAAAGTCAGTGAAAATGAATGTATTTATAGGACCCAAGGTTTATTGAAAAAGGGTACGGTGAGTAGAAAGAGGATAGTATAGGATAATGATAAAAGCAAAAGATAAGAGAACACGAGATGAGAGAACAGGTGTCAGAGGTGAGAGGATGTGGTCATGATGAATTACAGAGGGATGAAAGGAAGTGGGGCAGAACCCTTAAATCAGCAGAAATATACACAAGTCCCTGCTGTAGATTTGCATGTGTAAGTGGCACACTTCACATTATTAGAACATACACAAGTCATTATTGTCACTTCTTGGTTATTTAGAGACCGTACTGGTATTCTAGTAACATTTGAAAGTGAAAAAAGCAGAATTGAAAATAACAAGGGAGGACAGAAAAGAAGATAAAGATGACACCCTCAGATCTACACTACAGTATAGAGTTATTAAACGAATGTCCCCAGGTTTAATAAGCTCAATCGACAGCTTTTGTAGCAAAATGTCCAATAGAAAATAAAATAAATTTCATTCCTCAATTTTAAAAAAAGGTTCAGTAATAAACAATAAATACTCCTTTAGAGCAAGAGTAAATAAATGTATGCATCTGTCTGCTCGTCTTCCTCCTTAGCCCTTTTTCTTTATTATAAAAAAACCACGTCTTTCATAACAATGGAGGAAAGGAGTTAATCGCATTCTAATTGCCTTTGAGACAGCAAAATCAACACTATAAGCGCATGATGAATGAGTGAGGTCAAAGTCTTTACGTTCACTATGTGTGGCTACACCAAAATATACATCCAGACCTCAGACTTTCACACACATATGGTGGGGGAACGCCAAAATATTCCTGATTTAAGTCAGTGAAGTGCATTTAAGGAAAACAGACTATACATTGTGACTGGTAGGGCTGTTTGGCCAAGAAAAGTAATTGTAGAGTTAATCTCTTTCTTCATTTTGACAAATTCATGGAAACTGTATTTAAATCAAGCAAAAGGACATATTCATGGAAGAGTTAGTCTGTGTGCCTAATGGCCATTTATATGGCTAGATATACAGATCAGATGTTTGGTCTGTAAATGAGAGAAAAACCGCAGTCTCAGATAAAACAATGATTGGCCATTTATTATAAATGTGGTCAGTCTTTGACTGAGATATCCAAATCTGGGGAGAAAGTATCAAGTGGATACTACTTAAATGGTTACTAACCTGTTAAAATGTAATTATAAAGCACATTAAATGTAAAAATGTGTGGAAAAAATAAATAAAATGTTAGTTCACAGTGCATTAACTAATGTTTACAGATACAACTTTTGATTTAAAAAATTTACAAATAAATACTGAGATCAACATTATCTAAGGTTAATAAATGTTGTATCGTTCATTTTTAATTCATGTTAGCTAATGTAGTTAACTAATGTTAACTAATGAAACCTTATTGTAAAGTGTTAGCAAATATAAATATATATAAAAGTTTGGGTTCCATAAGAGTCTTTTGTTCACCAAGAATGTATTTTTTGTATATTTTAATAAAGCAAAAACAATTCTAGCAAAATAGTTTTACAGGTTAAATAAAAATGTTTTCTATAGTAATATTTTTATTCCCGTTGACAATGCTGGATTTTTAAGCAGCCATTTTTCAATCTTCAGTTTCACATGATGCTTCAGAAATCATTTTAATTGCTCGGTGCTCAAAAACATTCTTATTATTATCAATTATTAACATGTTTCTGTAAACCGGGAAACATTTTTTCAGAACTCTTTGATGAAAGCTCAAAAGAACAGCATTTATTTGAAACGGAAATATTTTGTAGCATTATCAATGTCTTTACTATTACATTATTAATTTGCTTGCTAAATAAAAGTATTAAAGTCCCCCCTGCAGTCAATAATTTAACACCCTTAAAACTCATCTTTTTTTTTACATATTTAAATGGTTTTTCCTGTGAAAATAATTGCTTCATTTGCTTTATTTAGTATACGCGAACCATGAATATGCAAATTAGACCCCCACCTCCACTCAATCACAACGAACCCGGACTAACTGATTCACTTGGTCAACTGGAAGTAGGGACGGTTTCAAACCTTGTTTTTGGTACACTGCTGTTTTAAGGGGAAAATACTCAGCAATGGTGTTGTTGACTGACAAATTTACACATGGTTTGTCTTAAAGTTTATTTAAAACACAACATAGATATAAACAACATTAAAAACTTGATTTTCACCACAGGGGGGTCTTCAAAAAAACCTTTTGAACGGTAGTATGTGTATAGGTACATTTATTTAAGTAGCTTTACTTTATTTAATTACAGTACACTTACTGCTGTTAGTTAAAAAAACCTTCAAATATGTATACACACACACACATATACATATATAAATATATAATGAGATATCATTTCAATACTTCAACCTTGATGTATTCAAATTTCAAACTGCTGACTGGTAGAGAGTAAACACCTAAAAAAGATCTGTTGAATAATAACAGGTTGTTCTTGATCAGTGTCTGGCAGTGTTTCAGTATGGTGTAGATTTCACCACTGTATCAAACTGCACAACAAACACACCTCTATGCACACTCAATCTGCTGGCATTACCGCTCAAGAAATGACAAAGCTCCGCCCCTTTTCCTCATATGCACACTGAGTCCAAAAGCAACTGTCCTATGGTCTTTCTAAATAGCAAATTATAAAGAAGATCATTTACAGCTACTAAAACAGAACATAAACAGTGCTGGGGTGTATCGATATAAATATATATATATATATATATATTTTTTTTTAAATATTTAAAAAGTAGCTTCAACATAGTTTTAATCTTCTTGTTAGTAGCCTAGTTTGTAGTGTGCTACAACAAACTACTTTTCCAAAAAAATTGTTTGACTGTAGTTGAAATGCATTACAATTATGAGTAGCCTGACAAGCAACAGCTTCCCCAACAATGAACATGATGCTTTGAATGCGGCCGGCAAAAAAGCTAGAGAGGGAGAAAGCACTGTCTCACTCTTTATTAAATCAAATTTCTACTCAGCAAGTCTGCCTGCGGTGGTGTTTTATTGAATTGAATCAAAATCAAGAGAGCAATGCGATGAGATAAATGCAGAGATATGGCTTATTGAATGTGCACAATTTCATCAGGAAAGTTATAACAGAAACAATTTTTTCAAAGTTCCTATGGCTCCACATATCAGAGTCAAATCATAGCCTAATGGGTAGCGCACAAGCTCCAATGCTGCCTGGAAGCTGTCTTTTTCTTCCACTCTGCCCATCTCCATTAACCCAGAGTGTAATGCACACATGCAGTCTTTCAGCTGCAGTCTGGCAATATTGGACAGATAGAATTAATATGATTTTCAAAATGTCACATTGTACTCATTATAGAAATTACCGGTTGATGAGAAATAAATAATTTAAACAGATTATGGAGCTGTTCTTATATTTCAATATGCTGCCTGAATTCAGTCTTTCATTCATTCTAATTCTCATCATTGGACATAACACAGTCACACTGGAAGAACCCTGTAAGGAGTTAAAATGTAATTCATAGAGAAAGCAAGGCCATTTAACCTGCTAATGGATGCTCATTCTGTTCTGCAAGGACAAGCCTTTTTAATCAATATTGCATCCTGGTAGGGGTGGGCGATATACCGGGAGACATACGGTCTGGTAGAAATTTGTAGAGATTTTGGACTATTGTCTCTATCACAGTTACTCGCTCACATGACTTTGTCGTGCTGCACTGTCATAAGTTACTCATAACAGCTTATTTCATATCACAAAACAAGTGATTTTAAACCGTTGAAGCACAATAAGCAGCAAAATAAACTCATTCCAGTAAATGTGCACGCTCTCTGAGAGATAGTTCAATACTAAGACAGCACACAGAAACAGAGTTCTTTTTGCCGTATTATTGGGCTTGAATGGTCAAATGCACACACTTATGTGTCAAAATGCCCGTCTTTGCAAGTATCCAGTCATTTATGTCTTAAGTGAACATAGTACAGGGCTCGACATTAAGCCTTTTCATGTGCTTGTCCTTTGGACAAGTAAATCTGTCATTCACTTGTCCGAGTAAAAAAGTTGCTTGTCCGGAATTTTTGTGTGTGTGTGTGTGTGTGTGTGTGTGTGTGTGTGTGTGTGTGTGTGTGTGCTGTAAATATAATTTATTCTGAAGAAATATTCTCATCTGTGTCATACCGTATTTAAATCTGCATATTGTCATATCTGCACCTTTAAAGGGCATTTCCCCCCCTAATCTTATTAAATGTATGCTTCATCTTTCGTGTTAAATTTTTAAATTTGATCAATAAATTAAATTAGAATAGCCTAATAAGATAATATAGGGCTGTTGTTACCCTAGGTATGGCTGATCAAATTAAATCATTTACACTGAAAATTTACAACTGCATTAAATAATGTTATGAGATTGTTTTAAATATTTTTGAATATACAAATAAGAAACGTTAGAAAGAATGATACTTTTAAACATGAAAGTAAACCGCAGGTGACCGTCTTAATGAGCGAGTCATTGAGTCATTCATTCAAATGATTTGTTCAAACAACTGATTCATTCAAGAATGAGACAGATGTTTATGAATGGGTCATTGAATCTTTGACTCAGCCAATTCGTTCAAAACGCTGAATCATGATACGGTTCTGCTGTGATCTTTGTTTGGAACTATTTTCACAGCTGAAACAGAACAAAAACAGTCAATATTGTGTCTAAAATGTAAGTGACTTCATTTGAACTGTTTATTGAACTGTTGTATGAAAGCAATGTCACATTTTCAGTCGTGATGGTATTCAGGAAAACGGCACTCGTCGTGTGAGGTTGCTAAACTGTATCATGTTAAAAATGTTAGTGGCAGTATGTTGTTAACTGAGTTTCTTTGTGTGTGCTGCGCTCATTTGTTCAGATTTAATTGAAAAAAAAAAATTATAATTAAACTTGTTATTAAAAACATTAATTTTATTACTATAAATATTTTTAAAATGTAAATAAATATTTAAATATTATTGTATTTTTATATAATAAAGTAAAAAGAAAAAAAGAGGGGAAAAACAGAAGAACAAAAACAGAGATTCCCTACATGAATTGCTCTAAATTCCACAGCCAGACTTCACATTACCAGGATCTCCAAGAACCAGACCGCTTAGGCAAATATCATGCTGTAAGTGAACCACACCACCCAATAGACTGCACCAGTGCTGTCCAACCACAGGCAAATGAGTGCTTGAGTATATTCTGTCAGCAGTGCCCACCACGCTCGCTGGTGTCAAATATCTTTGCAGCATCTGATATCTGTGCTTTGTTGGCACAAATGTGTGACAACGTGTATGATCTGAGATTGAAGCTATGGTTAAATATCTTTCATGACATATAGAACAACAATAATCACTGTGGCAGTAAACAAATTTAAGATCATTATCAAGACAACTGATAGACCCAACGGGCCAAATGAGGAGGAACTTAATTACTCATTGTGCATTATCATCATACGATAATGGAACATGAGAGGATTAACCGAGAATTTCAATTAAAGTCATTTTCTCTTACCAACAACTGGTCTTTCTGTGCCTTTCCGTGCAGCCTGAAGCAAAGCTCAGGATGCTCCCGGAGGTGTCACAGTATATATGAACAACTTCCTTTTCACATGGGAAAAAAAACCAAAACATCCCCAGCGGAACAGAACAGAATGCCAGGAGGACTCCACGGGAGCTCCTGCCATGACGACAACATCACCACGGCAGCTGCTCTGCTCCACGTCCAACCCTTCCAGAGCAAGACAGCAAAGAAGGAATGTTTACACACAGCGGAAAGAAACTACAGATATACTCAACAGGGTGTTGGTTGCAATCTAGAATATTTTCACTGATTCTAAAACACACAATATTGATAGTGAATGATCTTTTGAACAGACAACTGCAAATAATAATAATAATAATAATAATCATCGTCATAAAATTTCATAATCATTGTCCATGCAATCACACTCAAATGTCACTGTATGAAAAACAAATGTTTCATTTTGTACAACGGAGTGAGTCAAAAACAGTGCTGAACAGCGATAATGAAACCTCACACTGCACCGCTACTCGTTGGCAAAAGTACAGGTAGCTTGTTTCTAGAATAGCTCCAATGTTTTGGAAAGTTCTTACAGTTACTGCTTTTAATTACTCACTCCCTAACTTATCTCACAAACAGAGTCATGGACTTTTTACACTGTCATAATCGTCTTTTTCAACAACAACAACAAAAAAGTGTTGTCAAACTTAGAATGAAAGTATCAAAAACACGATTCTGGATTTGAATCACATTTTATTGTTTCAAATAGAGATCACGATTCTGAACAGACAAGTTAATAAAATAACATGTAAATTAGTAGAGGTTCTGAACAAATATTAATTGCTGCAGTCTATTTATAAATGTTTAATTAATTAGAATGAATTGGTTTGAATGAATGAGTCAATGACTCACTCATAAATACTTCACTTGTTTCATTACTGGATGAATCGGTGTTTTTGAACGAATCTCTTGAATGAATGATTCAATGACAAATAAATTTTTTAACAGTCACTTGTCGCCAACAGGTGGCGTAACAATGTAATCAATACAGTCGTTATTTGAAGCGTCATGTTATTTTCAATAGGTGATTTGCTCTATTTTGATCACTACCGGAGACATCAGTGTTCATTTCTGAACTATAAACTTTTATCCCAGTACTTCTGTGGTCAATTGAATTATTGTAAGACAGAAATAACAATACTGGGTGGTTGAAAAGACTATTTGTGAAGCCATTTCGTACCTCTACATGACGACTGCTCTCTCTGGCTCAGATTTGAATGTTCCGATGTGATTTGGTCAAAGGTTTAACAGACACAGGCGAATCAGTCATTTAGGAATGAGATCGCGTGGGTGTTTGAATCAAGATCGCCGTCTTTTAACGATTAATCTGCAGATCTAGTACATAGCGCATCAAAAAACATCATATGAAACCACATTATTTTTTTGGAATATATTTTAAACAGCACAATCACTATGGTTAAGCAGCAAGTCTGCTAAGGTCTAAAATACTGATATGAAAACAGATCAAGAGCCACACCATCATGATTCATCACACCTCAGTTCCTCTCTCAGTTAACCAAACTGTGTTAATTCCTATGCTGACATATTAAACCACAATGAAAAATAAATGTTGAGAATGAACCACGGAGCATGACGTATTCTTGGTTTGCTGTCCAATAATAACCCATTGCTATTGCAGGTATTATAGCAGTTCCTCAACAATTATCTAATGCATTTCAAGAAACCACAGAACAGGGTGATATACAGCCAGGATAAATGACTGATTCAACTCAGCCTACAAACATATTCAAATTAGAGACATGTCAATTCTCACAGCTACAGGCACTTTCTCTTATTTCCATCTACTGCCATTAAATAGTGACATCAAATTATTAGTGACATGAATATGACTATCATTTCCTAATTAAACTGACTGATGCCTTCTTTTCCTGGCCCACCTCCCCTTTGTCCCACAGTGCTCGTGTTCCTCCTCCAGGCCTCCTCACACGGCTACTAATGAGCCCTCTAATTCAGCAAATGGGCACTCAGAAAGGAGCTCTCATTAAAATCTGAGAGAAAAAAATGAAATGACAGTGGCACAAAATGCTACGCATATGTGAGGCTTTCAACATTTAATTGAGGACATTTTAAATGTCAGAAAGTTCTACGCTTGGCCTTTGTGCTGATATGAAACAGTTTTAAAGGGAGTACTTAAATGCCCATTATGTAAAATTAAGTTCTCACATTGTGTCAAGAATTCAAGTGATGCTGAATGGTGGAAATGTGAAGGTGCTTCACAGCGGACAGAAACGCAGCCAAGATCCCACTGTTCCAGGACAGAGCAGTTGATCACAATCCATGAAAGTATTGTGTAGTGTTTGGCAACTCCACTGCTGACTTAAGCGATTCAATGAACACACGTTTCTGCTCAGCTTCCCAAGTTCTGATAAACGAGCTAATTTTAAGAAATAAAACAGCTGTGGAGATTAAGGCTGGGCCTGGGCGATATAGCTAATGAAATTATATATCAATATTTTTCAGCCTTTTGCCAACATTCAGTATACACTACCATTTTCAAGGCTTAGGGGATCAAAATTAACAGGAAAGATTAAAAAATATTATTATATTTAACACTGATAATAATAAGAAGAAGAAATTCTCTTGAGCATCAAATCAGCATATTAGAATGATTTCTAATAGGACCATGTGATACTGATGACTGGAGCAGTAATGATTCTGAAATTTCAACTTTGCCACAGAAATAAATTACATTACCATATAAAACACTTATTGTATTTGTGAACTGTAATAATATTTCACAATATTACAATTATTAATGTATTTTTGATCAAATAAATGCACCCTTGTTTAAGCATAAGAGAAAATCTGACCAAAAATCTTACCAACCCTGAACTTTTGCATGATATTATATTGACATTTATATCTTTTATATAATTGTTTATTATTATTATTTAACCAAACAGCAAATATTTAGTTAAAATACAGTTAATATCTAGTCAAAATTATCAAGTAGGTTTCCAGTTTTTACTAAAGCAAAATAATTTGTATTTATATGCACCAATATAATGCATATATAATATATATAGCAATACACAGCAATTTTACCTTCATATATATTTTTTTTACTAAAACATTCAATAAAACACATTTTGAACACTTCCGAGTAATAACGCAAACAATTTATTGTAAATGTTCTAAGTTTTAAATCAAAGCACTGAAACTTCCAGTTTGAACCAATTAACGGAAATGAGACTAATCTACAAACCCGAATGTCCTTTTGACTGCTTAAATAAACTGTCAATTAAATGTGTCTTAACTCATAGATAGAGAGTAACTCATACTCACAATATCATTATATAAAAGCAAAACCATCACTAATTTTTGAAATATCATCCACCCCTGGTGTTTACATTTATAAATTACACTTATCCTTTACAAAACCTCCTGGGGATTTGTGCAAATTCTTCATGTGACAATCCCTATGCTTATTCCACAGTTTGAGAGAGCACAGCCCACTTTCCTTAGCAAGCCCAGACTGAAGAGATGGCCAGAGGGAGCTTGTGTGAGCTCAGGCTGTGATGTTTCTGAGGACAGCTGCAGGGCTTCTGTCTGATGTTGGACAGAGAACAATCTGTACTAAGTGAAAACGACTCCTCACTTGGTTGGGTACTAACTGAAATATGATTTGGTGCACTATCAAGCCCCCACCTAGACTAAACCTCTGTGGGAAATGAAGTGACATGGCCATTTGGATACCTAAGGAACATTAACAGCAGGAAAGGAGACTTGTGGACATTCATTACATGAAGGACATTTGTGTTTAAAAATACACATGCTACTGATATCACAGCTATATATGCTGAAAATAAATAAAAAAATGCAAGCTACAACTTGAAAACAATTAAACCGATAAGGTGGCGTCCCATTAGCTGACCCAAAACAACTCAAATTTGTACCTAAGCTACTCAATATTTTGGAACTTTTTCAATCTCTCACACTTAAAGAACGGAAGAGAGGTGACAGACTCAACGACTGTCAGACATTTCTCTACAATTCCCTGTTAGGAATTGACTGAATTAGGACACAATTAATGTGTGTATTATTTGTCCCTTCAGGACTTGAAGAAATATTTATGCACTGCTTCAGTGGAAAATTCAATCAACAAATACCATTCTGCCTCTGCTTGCTTATTTTATTAGTAATTTAAGATAACGTGGCTTTGAGTTAGCTCAGCAAAATTTTGTACTAGGCGAAATCCCATCAAATCCCATCAAGTGTTGCGTTAGGGCAGAAAAGTTCCCCATGCAAATTCTGCTCATGTTCAAGTTGGCGGCGCTGTGCTTTATACATCTCTACTACACTACTGTCAATGGACTTTCTTTCTTTCTTTTTTTTTGCTGAAATATTGCAATTGCTAACCTTAAGAATCGTCTTGTGGGACACCATAATTCAAAAGACACAGGCTAGAGAAAAAATACACCTACATTACCTCAAGTAAAATCAAACCAACATTTTTACGCTTACTAAAGAATCCCACAGAAAACTGAAACAGAACATTCTGAGGTGTTGTTTCCCATCAATAATATCAGAATCACAGCAATGCTATCATTCTCCATCTGAGCTCCATTAGATCATAAGATCATAGACCCCTATAAGAAGTGCTCTCCCAAGATTCTTACCTTTGCCTGAAAGTTCCTGTCTTCCAGAGATTCAAAATCCCAGACAGACATCTACACCAGAATGAAGAAGACGCATCTTGACAGCTTAAGCTAGTCTGATTTCAAAAGAGGCAGAATGAATCATACACATCCGATGGGAGAATTAGTTCTCGCAACAGGGAAAAGAGATAGCCTAGTACTGCAAATTAGCACTCAGAGGGCTATGTTCACAAGACGGTGAGGCAAGTCATTGGGTCAAAGTTGACCAATCACAGGCTTCATGTGATCAGCTTATACCTCTAAAAAGATTAAGGACATAATCTGGCTAAGTGAGGTTACACCTAAAACCATGCCTAGTCAAAAGAGCTGCAGTAAATAAAGAACAGACAGGGCCGTGTTCAAATCATGTCTGCACTTATGAATGCCCAATATTACAACTGCAATTCGATATGAAAGGCTGAATTATTTTATATATATATTTGCCCACAAAATTTCGCTAATGTGACCGCATCTTAACTTGACGGCAAAGGTGAAAATGAGCATGGACACTGAAATGTCTATTAATATTCACCTTCCCCTTCTTTGAGAAGGACATGAAAAAAATGGATGGAGAGGCATTTGCACTATGCTTAAGAGGTTTTATTACCATTTTGACACCACTGTAAAGCTTTCAGATCAGAACGACGGGAGGTTTGACTTATGTTTGAACTGCATTTACAGTTAATGGTGCATACACTGGGCCAGTCAGGTACAAATGAGCTCAGATTTGCCACATAAAATCTACAAATACATCATCTGTGTATTCAGATTACATTTCATTTCAGCCGCTGTTTAAAGCGGTCGTTCTGAAAACAGGCCATACGCTATTCACTTTTTAAAATAAAAAAATCAAGCAAAAGGAAAAAATGTGTATAAGCCTATACACATATTCTGAGCCACAGAAATGTGGTAAAAAGGACCCAATGAAATCAGTTTTATTTTTTCCCAAATTTCGTGTTTTCCATTTACATTTTTCTAGATTAGGTTTTAAAGGTTAAATAAAATTTTATATTTTTTAAGTGCAGTCACAACTACTGTTATACACTAAGTCGGACTACAGGAGTAATAAATAGGGGCTTTCGCACCTGAGGAACCTTTTCATAGTTCCTAGAACTAAAGGTGTAAGTACCCGCTTTTTGGGTTCGCACCACAGGAACTGGGAACGATTTTAGTTCTAGGAACGCCTTTTGGGGGAACTAAATTAGCTCCTACTTCAGAGCAGGGTCTAAGAGTACACTGATTGGCCGAACGCACACGGAATACCAGCACCTGCCAATTTTTTAAAAAGCCGTGTACACACACAGATTATAGCCTACATATTTACTCCACAAACTAACTCTACGAACATAGAAAACAGTGATAGAACCTTTATGCTAACGCAACTTTGAGGGGACCAATTGAAACATGATGCATTTCTGCTTAGCTAGCAATATTGGACATAAACCACATGGCAAACACTAATACTTTTTCATCTACTGTCTACTTTCTTTGTATAACATTTCTATCTAATAACGCATTAGATAGGACTGGTAAACAGGTCGTAAATTAATGAAGATGGAGAATGGAAGCGATGTGTGCCGTACTCAGCACCGCCAAAATAAATGTAACAACAAGAAGTGCGGCTTACGTCACTTCAGCGTTCCTGCTGGCGGTGCGAATGCAACCAGGAAAATGGCCCTAGGGGACCTGGAACTTTTAGTTCTCGGGCAAACACCTTGGCTAGTTCCTAGAATTACCTGGTGTGAAAGCCCCTAATGTTATACTTCAAAATAAATGTGGGTTTAAAAGCCTGAATGAAACCAAAAAAAAAATGGTTTAAAATGAATGCATCTTCCTGTGAGCCAGTGCATTTTTGACATGCGTTTCCCTGATAAATTTATGGGAATAGACATTGTCCCTTGTACATTTCCAGCAGATTTCATCAGTTCCCATTAAGAAAGGTTACAATTTCAGAAGACCAAATCTGATGGCATTTAAACCTGCTGATGTTCTTGTCTGGCAAGGCAGAAAAGGTCATCCCTGGTGACCGATTAAGACAGAGGCTGGATGACAGACGCCACATGCACGGATGAGAGACGAATAACATTAAGCAAGACCACCCGTACGACAAAGAGCGACGCTGAAACAGAAGACCCGAGCTGAAACGATATCTTGTGAACTTTCACTTTTTGATCTTGTCACTGAATATCAAGTGTTACTGTATATCTCTGAGAGCACATACTGTGACGTGGTGTCAATGTACAATGAATCGATAAAGGTGTATAGAGAATGACGGTAAAGATCTGCAGCTTGTTAAGGAAGGTCATTTGCATCTCAATGGTCCTATAGCAGACAGTCTGAAAGAACGACAGGAGCACGGGGGGACGAAGCGCATCTTTGCATTTAGTTCTTAGTTACCTACTGTATGTGGCAAGGTGAAGGGGGGAGCTCTCAATTACTATCAGTTGAGAAGGGACGGCGGTGTATCAAGTTAAACTATGTAGGTCACTTGAATGCGTCCTGGATCCCCCCACACTGACACAAGACACCTTTATTGGAACCCCATCTATGTGTTTTTTTTCTTTACCGCAAAGCGCTACAGTGAAGTTTCCATTAAAAAAGCAAAAGGCTCTAACACATTAGTCAGTTGACGTCTGGCACAAGTTCTCCTACACCCTATCCAATAACCTTAGCATATGAATAATGAAGTTCCTTCTGTGTTGAAACCACATAAGCTATATGGATGAGAGTTTTACTGAAGACAGCAGCAACTGTACAATCCAAAATCTGATTTGCCAAAGGGGTTCAGTTGACTCTGAAGGAAATCAAGGAGTTGAGGAGACCCTAAAAGATGCATATATTTCAATAATTAGGACCAGCAAGCAAAACAACTACTAATTTATGAAATTGCTACTGCATAACAAGTCTTCTGCTTCAACCTCAGAGTCCTCCCCTAGTAGATCAGTTTTGCCACAACGTCTGCTACAAATCATGAAAGACGCACAGGGTTAGGTAATGACACAGATTTTCCAAGTTGATTCAATTCAATTCAGTTTTAATGTTTATTTTTCTTAAACATTACATTAAAGACAATTATACAGGACAAACTAGTATCTCGACTACCTGAAGTATTCATTAAAATAACTGGTTCATAAGAGTCAACCGTTTCAGGAATTTGGCTACGCTGGTCTCCCAGCATGCTTTTGATTCACTAAAAAGAACCGGTTCATAATGATCATTTCTGCAATAATCGGACTACACTGGTCACATTGTATGTTTTCTTTTTCTCAAAGAACTCAAGAAAGATTTTTGTTGTAAACAAACTCACATCAGTGTTATTTTTGTATTATCATTACAGTATTTATTAATATTACAAATTAGCTTTTATAATAATTTTATTATGTCTTTAATCATTTTATTTTGTAGTTTTTATTAGTTTGGGAAGGTGGTTCAATTTCTATTTAGCTTTCTTTTTTTTTCTAAAGTTTTTAATTTTAGTTTTTTTAAACCAAAAAAAAGATTTGTAATAGTTTTAGTTAACAATATTAACTCACATGAACAAAAAAGAGAATTATGATTAAGCCGTGGTTGTACAGATACAGCGGTGAAGAAAACAGTGAAAGCACTAAACAATTCAGACTGTGTAGCACGTCACACATCCGCTGAAACAGTGTCTTACTCGCCTGCCCACATTGCCCCGGCCACTGGTGTATGGACATTCATCCGATTCCCATGTTAATCCCAACTAAGCCTTCTTCACTGTGTCCAGCGAGGGATAAATAAAATGCATCAGATATTGGCCAAAAAAAAACAGGCTTAACTGTGGAAATAAAGCCATCCGAGCCATTTCTCTAACCTGAGCCCTGACTCACACAGCCGCCTGCAGAGGAACGGCTTAAAGCCAATGCTGCATTATATGAAGAGGCAACAGGAGAGGGTTTACATACAGCCTATTCCCTGTGTGATACTGTGTGGTCTTAAGAGTAAGGAATAGCCAGTGAAAGCAGAATACCCTGTCTATGGAAAAATCAGCTTTCCTGAAGAGATTTTTTGCCTTTATTGAGAGCAAAGCACCAGTAATTTGCTAGCAAGTCAGTAAAACTTCTATTTTCCCTCTACCAGAACAAAAGAGAGCAAAAGAGTGAAAAACTGTTTTAGAGTGCTGAAGAGCACTCTCTTTAATGCTGTTGCAGTGACAGAACAGACATTTGGAGACCTGTGAATGAAAAACAGCAGTGATGTGATAAAGCCATTCCATGTAGGCTAAATGGGAGTTTTTCAGTATTTCTGCAGAAACGCACTGGTTAGCCCCACTTGCTCTGAAATCTCAATAAAAAATAAAAAAATCCTGCTTCGCATAATTGAATATTAAACATCTACGCAATATCTAAAAACATTTGGTTAAACTTTATTTTTAGGTGTTCGTGGTACAGTGTAATTATACATTTAATTAATGAATAATAATAATTAACTAAATGTATTTACTATAGGGTTATGGTTAGGGCTAGAGCTGCACGATTCTGGATAAATTGAATTGTTGTTGTTTTTAATTCACTTGTTTCAATGAAAGAATCAGCATTTTTGAATTAATCTAGAATTTATGGTAATTACAATAGTAACTGCATCTAACGTGTAACAAGGTCAGACAAGGAAGGAAGGAAGGAAGGAAGGAAGGAAGGAAGGAAGGAAGGAAGGAAGGAAGGACCAATTTTGTCAATTCCCAAATTGACAACATCTACATTTTTTCTTGTTCGAGAAGCCGTTTCACTAGGATATATCGCAACTTCAGTTTCATGTCAACTTTAAAGCAAAACTTACTGAAATTCCTGCACCCAAATGTTAATTTCAAATTCAAATGAACAAGCAAGAGATGAGACTACAGACAGACTCTCAATACATTTTGATGTCAAATAAAGGCTGAAAAAAATTAATTGTAATAGCAGTGAAAACGGCTTTAAAACTACCCGATGATAAAAAGAAGCACTCTTTCCCTCTGACAGATTTACACAGACTGTTAATAATATGCAGAATCACTAGCTGCACACAAATGTGCATAAATATGTGCTATATTTGGAAGCTGACACAGATGGACACCCTGTAATGTATTATTGACAAATGAGCACAAAAACTGGCAGCCGCTTTATGACTGTTGTGGAAAATGTGTCTGCTGGACTGGAGCACCACATGTAAAATCCCACGGCTAACTATAACTGGTGGGTTCCAACACAAATATAGGCCACACAGAAAAAACAATGCAAAAGCATTTAATACAAAGCAACTGGCCATATAACAGTGCATAGTTAGGACAGAAAAATAAATAGACTTAGAGGAATCATTATCAAAATGTTTCACATATATTTTGTTGTTGAAGTCAAAGGTCAATCAAACAACTCAAATTGATCTGCCGTTTGGTAGAAGCTAGCCAAATTAGCCAGACAACACAAAAAAAGTACAAAGAAAAAAAAGTACAAGAAAATATGACCTCAAATTACATTAAATAAAGGGGTGGTATAATGCCCCTTTTTACGAGATGTAAAATAAGTCTCTGATGTCCCCAGAGTGTGTGTGTGAAGTTTTAGCTCAAAATACCCACAGATCATTTTGTACAGCATGCTAAAGTTGTCCCCTTTTGAGGGTCAGTAAAACGCGTCGTTTCGTGTCTGTCCCTTTAAATGCAAATGAACTCTGCACAGGGGGTGGAGCTTCAAGAGCTTGTGTATGCGTGTGTGTGTGTGTGTGTGTGTGTGTGTGTGTGTGTGTGTGTGTGTGTGTGTGTGTGTGTGTGTGTGTGTGTGTGTGTGTTAGCAGCTCCAATTACCTCATGCAGACATGCACTAAAATGTCAGAAACTGTTATGCCTTTTATGTTTAAACTGGAGTCGGACAATGATGGAGAGATTTTTTTTCTTTGCTTTGAAATTTGAGCATTGTAACTTTGCAGATGTTGTTTATGCTCAAACAGCAACATTACACACTAACTAAAAATAGAAAAGTGAAATCATAATCAACCTTTAAATAACCCATTGCACTTGCAACATTAAAGGAGAACTCCGGTCAATTTTAACATTGAGCTAATTTTTTGGTAAATTTGGAGTGCTGTCAGTACAGAGAACAACCACAAAAATCGGTGTTGCCTACACCGTGTTATCCTCTTTTTAAAATTTGCACCCTGTTGACTTCAATGGGGCAAGTTTTAAACCTGCTTTTAGCCTCTTAACATCCTTGATGTGTCATTACAAGTGCACAGCCATTGTGAGTGATTCCTTCAGAGTGAACACGGTGAATCTGACTGCAGTAGATGTGAAAGATATTCAGTATTCATATACACAGTAGTCGATTGTCGAGTTCTCCACTGTTGCTTAGTTACCTATGATCACACGCGTGAACTCGACAATCGACTACTATGGACTTCGACCGAAAACAGGATGTAAATACAGGTATGTGCGCTGGCTGAATTAACATCACTTTTATTCATATCTTTCACATCTACTGCAGTCAGATTCACCGTGTTCACTCTGAAGGAATCACTCACAATGGCTGGGCACTTGTAATGACACATCAAGGATGTTAAGAGGCTAAAAGCAGGTTTAAAACTTGCCCCATTGAAGTCAACAGGGTGTAAATTTTAAAAAGAGGATAACACAGTGTAGGCAACACCGATTTTTGTCGTTGTTCTCTGTACTGACAGCACTCCAAATTTACAAAAAAATGAGCTCAATGTTAAAATTGATCGGAGTTCTCCTTTAATAAATGTAGTTTGTGTCAACCACATTTGAATTACTGGCTGCTTTGGAAGATTTTGAACACATCTTCTTAATATTCAGCTTTGAAAAGTAATATCAGTGAACACTGAGTGATGATGTTGAATCAGAATATTGAATTTAATTCACCACACAACAATTCATGCAAAATTAGTTTGGCTGAAATATTGGTGGATCAAAGCAAAGAACTTGCTGCACAACTGTTTATTTTATCACCTGAACACAAAACACCCTGAACAGCATTCCCAAGTTCAAATACACAAACTGATTTACCCAAACTTTATTTTCAGTTTCGGTTTTCAGCTAAATAAAAACTTTAATTTTGGTTTTGGAGTTTCAGTAAACAATTCTTTTCAGTCCATCACTATTTAACATGTAACAGTTAACAGTTCGGACGTATGCACGAACAGCTGGGGACAGCACGGATGCGACTACTTGTATTTATACTACTGAAAGTGTATGCTGGGCTCCACTCGGCGGACGTGTTGCACGTGAAGATTGTGTACAGTCCCACACATGCGCAGAAGATCAGCATGTACAGTCCCACACATGCGCAGTAGATCGGTGTGTACAGTCCCACACATGTGCAGAAGATCGGCGTGTACAGTCCCACACATGCGCAGAAGATCGGCGTGCACAGTCCCACACGTGCGCAGAAGATCAGCATGTACAGTCCCACACATGCGGAGTAGATCGGCGTGTACAGTCCCACACGTGCGCAGAAGATCGGCGTGTACAGTCCCACACGTGCGCAGTAGATCGGCGTGCACAGTCCCACACGTGCGCAGAAGATCGGCGTGCACAGTCCCACACGTGCGCAGTAGATCGGCGTGCACAGTCCCACACGTGCGCAGTAGATCGGCGTGCACAGTCCCACACGTGCGCAGTAGATCGGCGTGCCACACGTGCGCAGTAGATCGGCGTGCACAGTCCCACACGTGCGCAGTAGATCGGCGTGCACAGTCCCACACTTGCGCAGAAGATCGGCGTGTACAGTCCCACACATGCGCAGAAGATCGGCGTGCACAGTCCCACACATGCGCAGAAGATCGGCGTGCACAGTTCCACACATGCGCAGAAGATCGGCGTGCACAGTCCCACACATGCGCAGAAGATCGGCGTGCACAGTCCCACACATGCGCAGTAGATCGGCGTGCACAGTCCCACACATGCGCAGAAGATCGGCGTGCACAGTCCCACACATGCGCAGTAGATCGGCGTGCACAGTCCCACACATGCGCAGAAGATCGGCGTGCACAGTTCCACACATGCGCAGTAGATCGGCGTGCACAGTCCCACACATGCACAGAAGATCGGCGTGCACAGTTCCACACATGCGCAGAAGATCGGCGTGCACAGTTCCACACATGCGCAGAAGATCGGCGTGCACAGTCCCACACATGCGCAGCGCAGAAGGTCGGCGTGTACAGTCCCACACGTGCGCAGAAGATCGACGTGCACAGTCCCACACGTGCGCAGTAGATCGGCGTGCACAGTCCCACACTTGCGCAGAAGATCGGCGTGTACAGTCCCACAACATGCGCAGAAGATCGGCGTGCACAGTCCCACACGTGCGCAGAAGATCGACGTGCACAGTCCCACACGTGCGCAGTAGATCGGCGTGTACAGTCCCACAACATGCGCAGAAGGTCGGCGTGTACAGTCCCACACGTGCGCAGAAGATCGACGTGCACAGTCCCACACGTGCGCAGTAGATCGGCGTGCACAGTCCCACACTTGCGCAGAAGATCGGCGTGTACAGTCCCACACATGCGCAGAAGATCGGCGTGCACAGTCCCACACATGCGCAGCGCAGAAGGTCGGCGTGTACAGTCCCACACATGCGCAGTAGATCGGCGTGTACAATGTGCGGTAGATCGGCGTGTACAGTCCCACACGTGCGCAGTAGATCGGCGTGTACAGTCCCACACGTGCGCAGTAGATCGGCGTGTACAGTCCCACACGTGCGCAGTAGATCGGCGTGTACAGTCCCACACGTGCGCAGTAGATCGGCGTGTACAGTCCCACACGTGCGCAGTAGATCGGCGTGTACAGTCCCACACGTGTGCAGTAGATCGGCGTGTACAGTTCCACACGTGCGCAGTAGATCGGCGTGTACAGTTCCACACGTGCGCAGTAGATCGGCGTGTACAGTCCCACACGTGCGCAGTAGATCGGCGTGTACAGTCCCACACGTGCGCAGTAGATCGGCGTGTACAGTTCCACACGTGCGCAGAAGATCGGCGTGTACAGTCCCACACGTGCGCAGAAGATCGGCGTGTACAGTCCCACACGTGCGCAGAAGATCGGCGTGTACAGTCCCACACGTGCGCAGTAGATCGGCGTGTACAGTTTCACACATGCGCAGTAGATCGGCGTGCACAGTCCCACACATGCGCAGTAGATCGGCGTGTACAGTCCCACACATGCGCAGTAGATCAGCGTGTACACTTTCACACACGCAATTTCCCTCCGCAAAATATTGCACATATGGCTGTCTTTATATTGTTTTAACAACGGATTGTAGAGGTGCGGGTAGCAACGGACTTCTTCACACAGCCTCTCTTTAAATTCGACATCCATGTTGTTTTTCCAGCGCATGCGCAGTTGGTGCTTTTGTAGCAAAGTGAACGTGTGTACTTGTCTGCGTGGACACAAAAAATGGGAGGCACACGGATGCCCGCAAATAGCCTCCGCGTACACTCTGATGACGACTTTTACGCCACGCGGACCCTAGCGCATGTGGAAAGTATAACACGGCCTTAAGAATTAGTGCACCTAAGATGAAGATCATGTGCATCGGCTACTCTCGATCAAACATTCTAATATCCATCGGCCAACAACGCATTGACAAAGTTGAACGATTTACTTTCTGGGCAGTATGATCACGAATGAAGGAGATGCTGAACACAGCGTCACTTGCCGGATCGGGAAGGCTCTCCCAGTCTACCAGCGCCTTTTGTCCATCTGGCGGTCAAATACCAGCAGTCTACGAGCCAAGATTTGCCTTTTAAATGCCATCGTCATCCTGACAGCCATATACGCCTCTGAGATTGCAAAGAAAGATGGCTGCAAATTCTGCGAATATCGTGCAGAGATCGCATAACCAACGAAGAAGTATACCGCCGCACCTTGAGTCGAGCGCTAAGTGGACCTGGTTGCCGAACGACGGTTCCAATTTGCTGGGCATCTGCTCCGTCTCCCACAAACCTGAATTCCAAAAGCGGCAATGATGTGGACACCTGGACAAGACCAGAATAGGATGCCAAAACAGAAGCCTGGCCGTCCGAAAAAGACTTGGCGCGTTCATCAAAGACCTGGACACTGGGAATATCATTGGACAAAGCCGAAGTCGTCGCGCTTACGCTGGTGGTCGCTTGTTGCCCAATGGAGGAACTAAATCTAAATCAACCAGACCTTCTAATCAACTCCTTTTCTCTTAGTAATGTTCGCCTTTTAATTAAATTTATATTCAGTTTTTTTCTGATTGATTGAACAGCCTCAAGACAAAATAAAAAAGCAATAGAAAAAGCTTTCACGCACACAGAGAAAAAAAAAAATTTGTGGAGATTGATCTGCTAGGGTGAAAGCCAAAATGGGGCCCAGTCTGCATGCCAAGTCAAACAGCTCTCCCATCTCTACTCGGTACAGCAGCCAGAGAGCGAGGCAGCTAACATTTGACACCTTTTTCATTTTCAGATAAAGTATTTCTTCTCAAAGGCATGACCTATTTTTCCCCTTTGCTTTTACCACTAGTTTAAGTCAGATGAGCAAGGCTCTGGCTTTCAGGCAGACATACCAAGCTGCAGATGTTTGCTCTAGAAACGTGTAAGGAAATGATGACAGCTATAAATGGATGGCTCTTACCTTCTATGCTATCAGGTTATTATGGCATGACTATATGCTGCTTTTTACATTATTATTATTATTTTGTAGCCTGATTTCATCTGATGTGATACTGCAGCCACAATTTTGGCTTACGGTGTCTTTTGATGTCAACTTCTGAAATCGTTCATGGTCTGATGGTCACAAGGAGGCAATGACCTAAAGCTCCGGGCCGTTATTAAAGACATGCCTTGCATCAACAACATTCATGATATAGTCCACGGCTCCACTTATGTTATTAAACACAGGTTTGAGATTAAACTGGGTCAAGGATGGCCGATCTGCAGGTGACGTTACACCACATACCTCAGCCAGATGGACACGGCCATACCTACTGCACATTTAGAAACACATACCTAATGCGTATACTTTTTTTAGAAACACACTAAGATATAAATTAAGACCGTAACCTGCCATGAGATCGTGTGGACAGACGAACAAATAAATCAAATCAAATCAAATAATATTCTTGGTTAGTATTTAGACTGTACTTAGTACCAAGATGGGCACTTTATAAACAAAACTGGATAATCTTTGCAACGTACAGCTAACTAGAATACATAAACAAGCACAATATTTTTGGATTCAGCCACTTTAACATTAAGGTTCAAAATGATTTATTGGCACAGTAAAAAACTACATTGCCAAAGCATACAGTATTGTAAGCAATATTGGCTAAAATAAATAACTAAATAAAAGGTTATATAATGGTTGCATAATTTGTGTAGATATTGCACAAATGCACCATTTGAACTGCACCACTTGAAAAAAGATTTGTAACGCCATTCAAACCTAAAAGTACAATGTGAAAAGAGACCTGTTAGGGAAGAGAGAAGTGTGGAATTATACTCAGTTCAAGCCAAGCAACAGATTCAAGTGTGGAAACAGCTTGAATAAAAATGTTTAAAGCGGTGGTGTCTTACGGGTGGGTCAGCTCACAGAACTACTTGGCTGCTCTCTACACAGCTGCTTCAGGTTTCACTGGTTCAGGGTCATTCAGCGAGGGGTCTCCACGCCATGCCATCTCCCTCCTCTACTTCCCATGAATCACAGCCTACTATAACACAACCACTGGCCTTGTCCAAATCAATGCCATACCAGTGTTCAGGCTTCTTTAACTCAATCTCTAAATACTCACCACTCTCTATTTACTCTAGAACAATCTTGCTTGAATACATTTACTAAAAATAATTTAGAATGATCGCATAATAAATATTGAATCAAGCACTAAATATTAAATATAGACTTTATCATGAACAATAGAGGCTTAATATTGTTTTATATACACAGTGTTTTTATTCATACTTTTATTCAGCAAGGATGCATTAAAAACTTCCCCCTCCTTAAAAGCCCAAACTTAACATCAATGCAACATGACTGTCGTAAAATGCAGTCTACTGCGGGATGTGCTTAATATTCAATATTTACTTGATATTAAAAATAGTAATGAAATGAGCAGCTTTGGTGAACACAAGATATTTCTTTAAAAATATTTAAAAATGCTTTTGAATGTTAATGTAGCATATTGTTGTAGTATAGCACAGGCAGTTGCTAACATATTTGGTTATTTGGATGCAAAATACATACCTGAACTAGCCAGTCCCGTTGAAGATGACTAAAGTTAGAAAATGAAGACTGCATGACATTAACTCCACACAAGAGTGGTGGTGATGACAGCTCACTTTGTCCCACAAAACAGTGGGCAGGGTACTCTCCTTAACAAAATCCTGATCCAGAAAAACTCGTTACCTACAGTATCTGTTGAAGTTAATGTGGCTTGACGATCGGCAGCTTTCCAGAGATGAAACATAGGCCTATTGAATGTTGCAAAGTGAGGTTATAACCTCCAGCATCATTATTACACCCTGCAACATCCCAGTACACCATTCTACAGAATTCATACCAAGAGCCAGCACAAGAGATGCACACAAAACGGTCTCTATATTTTTAACAAACAATTTTTATTTTTGAAAAAAAAAAAGAAAAGACAGACAGACAGAGGATTAGTCAGAAATAACAGACAGAAAGACAGACAGACAAACCACAAAAGGCAGACAGACAGAAAAGAAAGAAAGACTAGTCAGAAAAGACAGACAGACTAGTCAAAACAGGCAGATAGATAGACAGGTGAACAGAAGAGTTGAGGTTTTCACGAATATTCAATCTGCAATAATTATATAAATAAATAAAAATACTACTCACAGTTATAACTAAATTCATTGGGTTGCGCTGTGGAGCGTGTAAACAAGATTGTATTTAATCATAGAATGTCCTCTTCTGCTTCTAGGAGCAGCAAAGTTTGGAATTACTTTGAGCAAAATGAAATTACAAATGAGTCAACATGTTGTGTGCAAACATTAGCCGCTTTTCCACAGACGGGCCAGTAGCCTATGAGCAAGGGCCACAGTAACAATGTGCCGGGTGGGGCCAATAGCCTCGAACCTCAAGCACAGAGCCCAAAATCAGGTTGTGTTTCCACTCTCGGGCCAGTAGCCCCACAACACTACCCTAAACACACCTATAACACGCCACCCTCCATAGAACGACGTCACATAAGTCTACCGTTTAATTAAACTGGTATTTAACATTTCACATAAAAAGAAAACACATACCTATTCAGTTGCACTTTTTGTTAGTGGCCATATATGCCTAACAAAAAATATTCTATTAAAGTGTGTCCACCAAAGCATTTTAGCCAGCTAAACAAAAAAAGTCAGGTGCTCTTCTGAAAACGCCCAGCTGGGGGGCGTTTGAGAGAGCTTCGCAGGAGACACTTTGGTTTCTATCAGCAATATTAACGTCTCCATTGTAGTTCAAGTAGGATGGTTGGTCGGTGCAGTATTTGTCCCACCCCTCCTCCACTATAACTGGACGGCTGGGTAAAAAGTGCCAGTGACAAGCGCAGCGGTTTACTCAAAGTTAAACGGCTTTCAACTCTCAGTGACACAAAAAAATAAAATAAAAAAATAGACAAGCACCCATCCAAACTTCTATTCGAAGCACAAGAAGTCCCCTGGGGTGTCTATTTGAAGCTGCCTTCTCAAGCCTCTTGTCTCCACTGTGGACAGCAAGCCAAATACCTTTAACCGAAGTAGTTTAATATACGGGTAAGCAAACTCATGAAAATTGATTATGGTACAGTGTTATCAGTTTGGCTAAAAGAACACAAAATATGTAATGTAAGCTTGCTGTGTATATTGCCTAATCATAACCTTGTTCAGAAATGGTGACAAAAACTTAATGTTTAAAAAATAGCATCTCTCTAGTTAACCGATTCAATAATTTCTCGTTAAATAAACGAATAATTGAATATTCATTTTTTTATGAGCCCAAATATTCAAATACAATAAGTTTAAATAAAATATCCATATGTTTGCTTGGTCAAACCAAAGAGGAAACCATAGGGGAAAAAGCAACAGGTGTTCCAGGGAGATCGTAATCTGGACAAGCTGACAAATGATAGTGAACTCAAGGCAATAACAGCATCAGCAGAAACAACAAAAAGAGCAGTTTTGAGGTTGATTTTCCTGTTCCCTTTATGCAGGCTCCATGAATCCTCTGTCAGTGTACTGTATGTAATCTGAAGATGTGATCTCCTTCTCTACCAGTCTTCATTATGAAATGAAATCTCACTTCAGATCTCAACCCTCGTTCATTTTCTCACAGAATATCACACATATTCTACAGGTGCAGTAAGCTGCCAAGATCAATCCTCAGCCCGCTGCTGGAGCCTGCATCCAGTTAGTTTTACATCAGGCCTGGCTAGAATAAGTTGCTCCAAACCATAGAAAAAGTATACTGCAACATAGGGGTGTGCGATATCATCTACGATAATATCGTAATTGTTTTAATGATGTGAAATCTGACATTATCGAGTATGTCCCTCACTTTGCAAACACCAAGCAAAAACTCGCCAATGAGAGTTAACCCTTTTCGGTTTAGGTTAGACTACTGAATGTGCGCAACATTTAGAGTGCACGCTCTCAACTGCATTATTTACTCAAAATGCAGCAAAAAACACCCCTGTATTAATTGTCTGTTAGGCTATTTATCATATGATATAGATAAGCAATCACACAAAGAGTGCCATTTCCCCCAAAAATTATCAGCACAATTGCAAATGCGATATTGATTTTATACAACAGTTTAATAAACAAGAAGTTAATATTAAGTGACTTACATTTTAGACACAATATTGCCATTTCTCAAAACATATTTTATGATCTGCAGGGGGGAAAAGGGGTCATATAGATTTGAAACAACATGGTGAATGAAGAATTTACGTTTTGGGGTGAACTATTTCTTAAAGGAAATGTCATTCTGACATGTTGGAGATTAATTTCAAGAGATAATCCACTGGAAAACACCACTTTTTCACCACCATTATATGACACATCTATCTTTGAAAACTCATTCACAAACCTCTCTTGAGATAAAAAAATAATTCTTTGAAGGGGTCATAGACTGGATTATTTTATTATTTTATAATGTTTCCTGGGGTGCCCTTATAATGTTAGTATGATTTTAACATAAAAAATTGTCATAATTTATGAATAAAAGGCATTTTTCCAAGCCTGATTTTAGCCTCTGATTTGAATGCTCTGTTTTAAGGGGTGTGTCTGCTGTGAGACTTCAGTGTAAACGCCCACTGCTGTGATTGGCTGACATGTTTGCATATGAAATAGCTAGTATTACATGTGGAACTCACTTTTACTACGTTTTTACTATAACAGCTATTGAGATTAAGGAATCGTGTAAAGTATTGAACATAATGATCTATTCCCATCACATGAAAGGTTGCAGTGATGAGCATTGAGCAGATGACAGACAGTCTGTTGATCGCGTATGAAAACATCTTATCATTGCAATGCAATTTCGTCACTCTCACGAATGCTTTCACCAGAGGTGTAAAGTCCAGGGGTCAGAAAGTAAAAGTCCTGCCATACATTTATTCCACCCATGAACTCAGCCAGTTGATTTCACTAATTAGTTCTATCTCCTGGCTGAAAAATGGTGCTAATTAGCAAATCCAGTTGATTGGAACAAAATCCTGAGGAGAACTTTTCCTTTCTGAACCTGGACTTTACACCTCTGGCTTTCACCAAATAACAATGCAAAGACTTTGTAAATACAGTAAGAGCTTCGTTGTACTGTACATTGTAACAGCGTCATGATTTTGTGATGATTGATTTCAACGAGTTTTGGCAAGTGTCCAGATAAACTCGCACTGTTTGATTGACAGCTTAGGCAACTGGGAAAAGGGAGCGTTCTTTGATCGCTTTCTTTCTATAATTTAATCACAGTTTAAATAAGATTATTTTCATCCTACTAAGAGAAACAACGTGAAGTTGATTGTTTAGTCACTGGCTTGATTTACTGATGCATAAACAGTATTGAACGATATTTTGAGAGATAATCTGTCTGAACTTGAATAATTACATCAGAAATCACTTATCACAGATCAGGCATTAGAATAAACATGACGACTTACATGTTTGTGGCGTTGATGGCAGATCCATATCGTAAAAGTCTGTTTGCAAAGCCTGCGCCGAAATTTACCAAATAATTCACAGTGAAATACACCGAATACAAACAAATAATGCACTGCTGAAACATTCACATTGTTGTGAAAAAAAACCTCCACTATCCTAGCATTAGGATTGTTTGGAAGGTAATGGTATTATTGATCCAGTATCGATCTTTTCTTGTTCTCATGTCACTGTACACTAGCGCTCCAGTGGGCGGGGCCAAAGCTGAAGTGTGACGTCACAAGTCTCCACTTTTTAGATCCTGTCGTTTGCTGGCCTTGGTTTCAATAAAATCAGTTTTTGGAATAACATGAAAGTTTTGAATTTTGAAACTTACAGGGTATTTTTATAGTATAACGAACTCTCAACTGTCAAAGGATCAAGGAACTTTTGAATTCTCAGTCTATGACCACTTTGAGAGATGTGACCATAAACAAGAGTTGCGTCCAACTGTGACAATGTACTGTAAATTAAAGGAAGACATATTGGTTTGCAGCAAGAGAGCTGTCAGTTTTCATACAGCTGAACCACACACACACACAATAATAAAAAATAAAAATAAACTACAATCACCATTCATATTTTTCTGTAAACACTTACAAGCTATACAAGCAGCAAACAGCATGGGCTGACGTGCAAGTTCACAATAGCCCAAAAAAATATCACAGGCCGGTTTTTCAGGATTAAAATAAATGACAACAGCTACTTTCTGGGTTTTTATATGGAGGCATTTAGTGGTACAAACAGGCATCTGGTGTAACTGATGGCCTAAATATCAAAGGCATAATAAAAGGTAAATGATCATGAGGTGTGGCACAACATCGCTGCCAAACCCTCAGCTCCTGGAAACGGTTCAGATGAATTTCTCAAGCATGAATGTTTATATAAGAAAAGACCTCCTCCTAAAAAGTAGAATTCCTTCCTCACAGTAACAGTTTCATAGTAAAATCAGATTCAAGATCATTTCAATGACCCAGACCTCCCAGACAAAATGATGCCAAGGTCATCTGCAAAAATGCCTCACTTTTATAATACATTACAATACAAAATAATATAATAGAAGCACAAAAAGATGCAGATCTGCAATTCACGCAGTGCAAACAAAACATTACCTAACGTTACTTTCAATATTGAGGACGGTGGCACTCCCATAACTCCCAGGATTTCGATTTTCAGCCAACTCACTTGTCATCCATTTTAGTCTATCTATAGAAGTTATACATTACCTAAGATGACTCAAAATGGAAGTGGTGATGAATGCATTTTTCTGCTGTTGAATCATGCCTTTTATCAATACATCTGACTTGCGTTTTTCAGAGGAATTCTCTTTTGTCCACAAATGCGACTCGTTGTGCACCTCCCATTGACAGAATAGTTCAACACATATCTCATACCATTCCAAGACTACAATTGAGCAGATCTGCAGGAATGAGGAATGACTTACAGTTCCATCGTGCTGAAGTCAATGGGTTTTCTGAATAGGCTTTTGGTTAAATGCCTGAAATAAGGTCTGTGGTTACACAAGCTCAATATATTTTCACGTTTTATTCGATGACATAAAATACATCAGTACTCCCCCACTTATGATTTTTAAGCTTTTAAGACATAATAATGATATAATAAGAATTGTTACTTTTTATACTACAGAAGAGCACAGAAATGTTTGTTGTTCTCACACCTAACATACTAAATCTAAAACCATGCTATCTACACACAGTGGGAGGAATTAGTGGTGGCTAGTGGTAACCATTTTTTTCTTGAGATTACAATAACAATCTATTAACACATTCAGCTCTCGACAGCTACAAAAGGTCTAGCGCCTGTTACACACTTTGTTGTTAACAAACAGATAAAAGATTCATAGATACATCCTATCTACAATTCCCAACATCCAATGTTATTCTATATAGTTTAATTCCATGCTGGGCTGAGAGTACCTCCAGTCAGTGAATTGAACGTATCCTTTGCACCATTTACAACGCAAAAAATAAACCAGCACATTTCCGAGCCAAAAGAGCAACAGGGAGGAAGCCACTAAGACCAGATTAAAAGGCTGTCTGAGATTTAGGGCTGTTAATTAGTGTGAAATGTGGCTTTAAAAAAAAAAAAAAACGCCTCTCGAGACTCTGTTCTTATAAAGGCTAGTATATACTTTCGTCTTGCTCGCATGCCGCCCTTTGTGGTCGTGTATGTGTGAGGCGAAAGGGATCAGGCGAGCCAGATCTCAGCTGAAGTCTCTCACTGACATGGAAACCACATGAACAAACCAATAACAGAAACTAAAGACAAAAAAGATCAAATACAGTCAGGAGTTGGCCTGAAAGAAAAGGACAGTGAAAGATAGCTTTTTGTGTATAACAAACTGATGGAGTCAGTGTGCGCTTGTATCTCTGTGCATGCAGGTCAATGATGATTATGTGGGCAACGTTATCTCAAAGGGGCCAGAACAGCGGTGGGTGACGTTCACGGGTGATTATACAGAGTGGCGATAAATTCATGTTTCATAGGACAGTGGTTGTGCTTATCAGAACTGAAGCCGAACTGCCCTCCGCAAACGTTTTAGACCAAAGTCAAAGTTCAGTTTTGGCATTTGCCACCATGCATCTGCTGAGAACACAGTCAAAGAAAGAGGTTAGCACGGTTAGCGCAGCCATGAATTATGTAACAGCTGACACACAGCAAAGCCAAGGCTATGTTACAGCTAAAAACATGTAATTATCTTTAAAAAGAAAAAGCAGGAAGTTGTACAGGACCCCTTTTAATGCTCCAACAAATAAAAGGAATGCTGTGCTAAACATAATCGAGCTCATTTGAGATGCTTTCTCAAAAGCATCAAATGTGGAAACCCCATGTATACAGACCAAGCATGTGATCAGCTAAAGAGAAAAAATAAGGATTATTATTATGATTTTTATTAAAAATATATATTTTGTTAAATTGAGTATTTGATCATAATAATATTATATCATAATAAAATATATGTTATAATAACAGTATTAATTTGTAATAAAAGCAATAATTTATAATAAAAGTATTAATTAAAAGTGAACTAAGCCATCTCACATTCTCACAACGACGCATTGTCAAAATTCATTTAAAAAAAAGTTAACGGGCAACTGGTAACGCGGTTTCAGCGCATATTCTTACTAGAATTTGGCACTTTGAACCCAACATGCTATGGGTGACCCGTAGATGGCGCTGTCAGGAGCAATCAGTGCATGACAAATGTATTAGAAAACATAACATTTAGTAATTGTTTAAGGCCATTTTGCAATTCTGAATATGGAAAAATCACATCTCTGATAGACATATGAGTCTCCTTTTGAATATTTAGATTTAAACGCTAGCTTTTAGGGTATGTTTATTAGGGTATGGTTAAAAACGTAGGCTATGCGTTTTGGCCGTTCATTTACACGTAAATGGTGTTTTGGGGGCCTGAAAATGGGATTCAAGGTGCAAGGTTTTGAAAACTATGCCTTTACCGTCTCCATGTAAACAACAAAAACGTGAATTTGTGAAAACGGTGATGACATGCATGTTTTTACATGTTCACGCATGCGTATTACGTGTTCGCTGTTTCAGCGGTCTCTGTCCGCTTGTTTGGCAACGTTCACACTTATTCAAATGAACCGCACTAACAGAGCAATCGCACCAGGGTTTGCTTTAATCGACCCAAACATGCCAACACAGCTTTATAATGTAGTGCATGAGTCGTCTTTTACATACATTTTTTAAAGTGATAAAGTGATAAAAGAACATCATATTTTGAGGTTATACCATGTTACCACCACACTATATTATAATTTAAATTATTCTATATATAAAGAGGCAGGGTATTGTCTTTAAAAGCAGATGTCACTTACAATAAACTGCTGCAATCTAAGGTACAACATTTTGCATCTTTTTACAAAAATAATAAAATCCTGAGCGATAACGTTGGTTGATGTTTTACAAAATGGACTTATCAGCTTTCTAGTGTGTGTGTTTTAGATAAAAATGCATGACACATACAGCACGCTGTGATAAACTATAGGTCACAGCCTTAACACGTGCATTCTGCTACTTACACTAGGAATTATTTTACACCAGAGTGAACAAACACAAATGACAGTGCTATGGTTTTCAGCATTGTATACTTCAATGCGCAAATGTCTTACATAATCAAATCAAAGCCAACTGAAAAAAAATTAAAATCAGCCAACTGAGGTGTAAAACTGGGTGTGATGTGGCAGCAATAAACAAATCAAATAATCGGGACATCTGAAATATGACACAAAGGATTGAAAACCCTTCAAGAATTTCCAAGTGCCTGGTGGGTTTATAGAAGTGGCCATAACCTAACCATTCTCATACTTCAAACCCATCATTGTTAGACTGTCAAACCTCAAAACCATTTAAAGTACCCAGCATGCTTTTTGAGTGTCTGCTTTAGCATCATATTGACTGGGATTTCAACTTCAGCTGCAAAGCCTTAACTCAATGTCACTGCTCAATGTTGACCTATATAGCAAGGGGCCATGGTATGGCGGGCTGCTAGGAGAGGGGCCAGGGGAGTTCACTTCCTCCCCATTAAAAACTCATCAGGGCCCGACACAACAAGCCAAGCTACCGTTGGACAATGATTGCAACTCATCCTTGACTGGCTTTATAGCTCAAATCTAGCAAGATGTGCTCACATATATCACATATACATATTTGTCTCTATCATCAGGTAATTCAGCATTTAGATGAACTTCTCTTTAGAAACATTACAGAATATCAAAACAGGTGGTTGCTCACTCACACATGCTTAAAAGTCCTTAAAAGTCCACTTGAAAGTAAACTGCATGTTCCCTGACACAATTCAAGAAGCAATTAGGCTACTTAGTTATTAAAAACAGATTGGTATGAATCACTTTGAACATAATTAAATTTCACTTTAAAGAATGTGCTTAAGTTAATTGCAATTTTCACTTGTAAAATTCTATCCAAGCTCATTCTATTTAAATGAAAAAATAATTAAGGTAGCCTACTGTTGAAGCGGCATATTGCATAATCAGTTTACTCTGTAAACAGTTCACACAAACTTTTCAAACAGTGAGCAGACTAATGAAATGTTCATCTCTTTGCCAATTTACCTGTTGGTACTGTACCTTCTGGCCACGTTATCCGGTGAATAGATTGGAAAAGAGCAAAGTGAACCCATCAGCCCAACACATTGCAAGCTTCTGTGTGTGTGTGTGTGTGTGTGTGTGTGTGTGTGTGTGTGTAGCAGGCACATACTGTACTGTACCAGTAGAAACGGGGCTACAATATGTCTGTTAGTACAGTATGTGCCTGAAACTAGGCCCTACATACAGCAAGACACTCTCCTCGCCGGCAACCTGTGCAATGTCAGCCGTTTGCATGCAAAAGACCGCGTGCACTAAAGCCTGTGGTGTCTTACAGTGAGGAGCCATGGGAATGAATCATTTAGCTTTGGGACCGCTGACCTGTCAAACCATGCAGCTAGCGTACACTGGAATTAGCTTGCTAGGGCAGAGGAACGCGAAGGAATGTTACATAGGCGCGAGAGCAGTAAATAAACACGCACAGCGCGCGACTCACCGTGTGAATGTTTGGCGGGTTTCAGGGAGATCGCGGGGTTCCTGCGAGTCGGCGTCGCAGATAAGTGAAAACGTCCTGCTTCGTGTATCCAGTGCAAGTGTGGAGATACTAGTGCACACAGTGAACCGATACCACCGCAGCGTGCCTTCAAACTAATGTGTCCTCTTCCTAAAGTCCTCGGTTTGCTCTTTAGGACGTGCACTAAGCTCTTGGTGGTGGGTTTTCCCCTTAGTTTGAAGGGGGGAGAAAAGTCCTCTGCCTTGCCCGTGCTGCCACGACAGGGATTTGAAATGAAAAGAAATACTACGATCGCTCCTCCCTCCTCCCCAGTCCCACTCATGTACAGTACCACAGGGAGCGTATAAAACAATTTAATAAAACGATCTACCGCTCTCTACAGGACTAACACTGTAAAATACTTAGATGACTGCACTCTTTCAAACTGTTGTCATGTGAGGCGAATGACAGCGCGGGAGGCATCCGTCAACATCCCGCCGCATCATTGGAGATCCTCACCGCTGCCCTTCTGACTTAAAGGTGCACGCAGAATTTTTGCTTATTAAAAGGTTTTAAAAATAGAGAAATGAACAGCAGTTTTGAGAAATTTAAAGTAATGTACATTCACATGAGCGTTTACACTCATCAGTCTTCTATGAAAAAGCTGTTTTATTTTATATGCAGTGGCAGTCATGCACCCCCTCAGGACATCACATGATCATGCATGATCTGTAAAGCCGCAGTTTCCTCCTGATCTCTAACCGTTTCTCCTCTTAATCTCTTCCATATCACTTTAAAATATAGCATTCTGTGCAGAATTCAAATGGGTCCGATACGTTTTCTGACTGGCTCTGTCTGTGCCTTCGTGTTTCTGGGCCGGAGCATATAAGTGAGAGAAGTGTAAGTTTTGAATGCTTATATCTTCTAAATGTGAATTTTGTCGTTGTTTTGGAGCACACTACCTTAAAGGCTAACATATTCATACTAAAAGCCCAAAAACTTCCATTTTGATTTCATGGGGACTTTAAAGGAGCTGTATGTAAGATTGTGGCCAAAACTGGTACTGCAATCACTTTCAAATTACTGTAGAGCGGTGTATCCCCTCCCTTTTTTAAATCATGAAGCCTAGTATAGTCCAGGATAAAGGTATAGATCAGTGGGTGTGCAATTCACTGGTCCAAACTAGTGTGTTTAATTTTAAGATATTAAATTAAAATAACATAATAACAAATACAGTTTGCAGCATCAAGCATAACGGACTGTTTTGTACGGTTAAAATAACTGGAAGCGGCTGACACAGTTTAAAAGTTAAAAATTACCTTTACATTCAGAGGGGTTACCAGGATGTAATGTTTGGGGGGGGCATTTGGCTTGTTTTGGGGGGCAACATAAACAATTGACAAATCGGCGCAAAATCAAGCTATACCACACACAATCTAGTGCATATCTTTTTCTAAGCCAGAACCCAGAGATAGGCACAGGACCCGTATTAGACTATAGGGCTACCACATAAAAGTTAGTTAAACCAGGTCAACATTATTAATATGATGATGATATTATTATTATTATTATTATTATTATTATTATTATTATTATTGACAGATTCACACACTCACCTAAAGGATTATTAGGAACACCATACTAATACTGTGTTTGACCCCCTTTCGCCTTCAGAACTGCCTTAATTCTACGTGGCATTGATTCAACAAGGTGCTGAAAGCATTCTTTAGAAATGTTGGCCCATATTGATAGGATAGCATCTTGCAGTTGATTTAGATTTGTGGGATGCACATCCAGGGCACAAAGCTCCCGTTCCACCACATCCCAAAGATGCTCTATTGGGTTGAGATCTGGTGACTGTGGGGGCCATTTTAGTACAGTGAACTCATTGCCATGTTCAAGAAACCAATTTGAAATGATTCGAGCTTTGTGACATGGTGCATTATCCTGCTGGAAGTAGCCATCAGAGGATGGGTACATGGTGGTCATAAAGGGATGGACATGGTCAGAAACAATGCTCAGGTAGGCCGTGGCATTTAAACAATGCCCAATTGGCACTAAGGGGCCTAAAGTGTGCCAAGAAAACATCCCCCACACCATTACACCACCACCACCAGCCTGCACAGTGGTAACAAGGCATGATGGAACCATGTTCTCATTCTGTTTAAGCCAAATTCTGACTCTACCATCTGAATGTCTCAACAGAAATCGAGACTCATCAGACCAGGCAACATTTTTCCAGTCTTCAACTGTCCAATTTTGGTGAGCTTGCAAATTGTAGCCTCTTTTTCCTATTTGTAGTGGAGATGAGTGGTACCCGGTGGGGTCTTCTGCTGTTGTAGCCCATCCGCCTCAAGGTTGTGCGTGTTGTGGCTTCACAAATGCTTTGCTGCATACCTCGGTTGTAACGAGTGGTTATTTCAGTCAAAGTTGCTCTTCTATCAGCTTGAATCAGTCGGCCCATTCTCCTCTGACCTCTAGCATCAACAAGGCATTTTCGCCCACAGGATTGCCGCATACTGGATGTTTTTCCCTTTTCACACCATTCTTTGTAAACCCTAGAAATGGTTGTGCATGAAAATCCCAGTAACTGAGCAGATTGTGAAATACTCAGACCGGCCTGTCTGGCACCAACAACCATGCCACGCTCAAAATTGCTTAAATCACCTTTCTTTCCCATTCTGACATTCAGTTTGGAGTTCAGGAGATTGTCTTGACCAGGACCACACCCCTAAATGCATTGAAGCAACTGCCATGTGATTGGTTGATTAGATAATTGCATTAATGAGAAATTGAACAGGTGTTCCTAATAATCCTTTAGGTGAGTGTATATCAGATCACGGTGATTGCCTGATGATGAGTGACAGGTGTTTGCTTGTGAGAAGACGTGCTACGCTACCGAGAAGGACGAGAGAGTTTTTTAAATGAATCTGAAGTCACGTTTGTATAGACAAGAGATAAATTAATTTGTTTCTTCTTCTAAGCTGTTCCAGACGTAGGTGCTACTTTTAGTGCTAAAATGCTTTGTGAATTACTCTTAGTAAAACACAGGAGTCTAAAGTTATGAGTGACATGCCCATTATTTTTAGGAGTTTCTCTTAAATGCGCCAGTTAGGAGCTTTTGCCACAGCAATTTCATTTTGCAAGGTCATACTATTTTGCTTTGTGCCTGCAAGCACTTGAAGTGGCTTCAGGATTATGGAAGGAGAACTGATGTTGCCCTCATTAAATCATCATTTCTTTGAAAGAAACGTGTCTCCATCTCCACAATAGCCATCAAGGCTGTTGAACATTACCCTTTTAAAAGTCTGATTAGGAGCAGTTTGGTCATCAGAGTCATCACCATGCCCTATAGGGACGTCCCGCGTGACGTCACGCCATTTGGAGCAGCCATCTTGACGGAATAGAAAATGCTAAACCGCTGGTGATAATACAGCTCGTCGCGAAATATTCATCTCTATCATGCCCGAGCGATGCTGTGATACCGATAGTCTGCTAAGCTTTTGTATGATTTTAATGAAGCTCCGGTGTAACGTGATGAGAAGTGAATAAGGTAGCTGTAAATGTCACCGAACTCAATGTCAGGAAGTTTTTCTACACATTAAATGCCTGTAAAAAGAACTTGTGGTGCTTCATATGGATCTATGATTCCTAATTCCTTTATCTTCCTCTTGTATATTTCTTTTTGTGATGACATGACGTGAAGAGTTAGCTGACGGTGCGCTAATAATAGATAGTGGCAGTGTTCGTCTAAACCAATGACCGCGACGCTGAAGTGTGTGAGAACAAATGAATAACATCAGTGCTAACCACGAACATTTATTTATTTGGATTAAATATTTAAATATTAAATTTTAATCATTCTGTGTCATTTTTCAATGTCAATCTTTTCACTATTTACATGTTTATGCCCAAAATGCTATACTATTCAGTAGTGGACTGTAATTCTCCTCTACCCTGTGTTGTCATGCTGGATTAACGAGGAAGCAAAAGCAGGTGCAGTCAACTCTTTATTAGAGACAAGTTTAAACAGAGGCAACAAACAACACTGGTGGGTGGGCAGCGCAGGGACCTCGATGGCCAAACACAGAGAGAAGAGCTGGTGCAGGGTGATGTGAAGATGATGATGATGAATCCGACGTGAACACGAACTGGAACAGGTAACAGGAAACTCGAACAACACCACACGATCACAGACGAGGAACACCAGACATCTAGACATCGACAACGATCTGACAGTGGAGAAAAGAAACCGGTGAGTATAAATAGGCTATGGAGATGAGTTGCAGCTGGCGCCGAGCTGATTAGAGATTGAATGAATGAACAGGATTGTTTGGGCCACGCCCAACCCACGCGACACAGACACACACACAAATAACAAAGGCACGAGACAAGAAGGAAACAATGCATCTGAAAACCGTGACAGTACCCTCCCTCCTAGGAACGCCTCCTGGCGTCCCCAGACTCCCTTACCTGTCGATTGTAATCATCGATAAGGGAGTGATCCAGAATGTCTCTTGTAGGAACCCAACTTCTCTCCTCCGCACCGTAACCTTCCCAGTCCACCAAGTACTGGACTCCGCGTCCCCTCCGCCTAGAGTCCAGAATACGATTTACCGAATAAGTAGGCTCCCCATCTACGAGACGCGGCGGGGGAGGAACCGGAACTGGCGGGTTAATCGCTGATCGAAACACAGGCTTAATCTTGGATACATGGAAGGCGGGGTGAATTCTCCTGTACGCGGGAGGAAGGTTGAGGCGGACTGCCACCGGACTAATGATCTTGGTGACAGAAAACGGGCCAATAAATTTGGGTGCGAGCTTATTCGATACGGAACGGAGAGGAATATTCTTAGTAGAAAGCCACACTTTTTGACCAACGACGTATACGGGAGGCTTCGACCGGTGGCGATCGGCTTTAGCCTTGGTGCGCGACCTCACCTGGAGTAGAGTCTCACGGGCTCTAGTCCAGGTGCGGTGACACCTCTGGACAAAGGCGTGTGCGGAGGGAACCGCGACTTCGGACTCCAGACTGGGAAAAATAGGTGGCTGGTAACCTACACTACACTCAAACGGAGAAAGACCCGTGGATGACACTGGTAATGTATTGTGGGCGTACTCCACCATAGACAGTTGTTGACTCCAGGAAGAAGGATTCTTGGATACCAAACACCGCAACATTCTCTCCAGATCCTGGTTGGCTCTCTCGGTTTGACCATTGCTCTGGGGATGAAACCCTGAGGACAGACTAACAGTCGTGCCCAGTAGTTTACAAAACTCTCTCCAAAATTTGGACACAAATTGGGGTCCCCTGTCGGAAACCACGTCAATCGGAAGGCCATGTAAACGAAAGACGTGATCCACGACAGCCACCGCTGTCTCCTTGGCTGAGGGTAATTTGGGCAAGGGAATAAAGTGAGTCGCCTTCGAGAACCGGTCCACCACGGTCAAAACTACCGTGTTGCCCTGGGAGGGTGGGAGGGCGGTAACAAAATCTAGCGCGATGTGGGACCAGGGTCTCGAAGGGACAGGCAGCGGTTGAAGTAACCCATCTGGGGGTCGATTGGAAGACTTACCAATGGCACAAACCGAGCAAGCCAAAACAAAACTGTGAATGTCCCGGGCCATGAGAGGCCACCAGAATCGTTGTTTAACCAGAAAACTAGTACGAGTCACTCCTGGATGACAGGCTACGTTGGAACAATGTCCCCACTGAATAACGTCTGACCGTAATCCCTCCGGCACAAATAAACGGTTCGGTGGGCAACCGACCGGGGGCGTTACCCCTTCTAAGGCCTTCTTGACCTTCGACTCGACCTCCCATGTGAGTGTGGAGACAAATAGGGTCTCGGGTAAAATGCACTCGGGAGTAACCAGGCGTTCGGAGCGATCAAAAATGCGAGATAAGGAATCGGGTTTGATGTTTTTAGAACCCGGGCGGTACGATAGAGTAAAATCAAAACGACCGAAAAAAAAGTGCCCACCGAGCCTGCCTGGAGTTCAATCTTTTAGCAGATCGAATGTATTCCAAATTCTTGTGATCGGTCCAGACGATAAAAGGTACCCCCGACCCCTCTAACCAGTGACGCCACTCCTCCAACGCCAAATTGACTGCCAACAACTCCCTATTACCAATGTCATAGTTACGTTCGGCAGAGGACAAACGATGAGATAAAAACGCGCAGGGATGCATCTTTTCGTCTGTGGAAGAACGTTGGGACAACACCGCACCTACCCCCACCTCTGACGCATCGACCTCCACCACGAACTGACGTGAAGAATCAGGGGCTATCAGAATGGGAGCCGAAACGAAGCGGCTCTTCAGTTTGGCAAACGCGGCTTCAGCCGCGTCTGACCACCTGAACGTAGTTCTGGGGGAGGTCAAGGCAGTCAGAGGTGCGGCTAGTTGGCTGAAATTACGAATGAAACGTCGGTAAAAGTTGGCGAATCCCAGAAACCTCTGCAGGGCCTTGCGAGAATCTGGGATTGGCCACTCCACCACAGCCTTAACCTTATCTGGGTCCATACGTACTCCCTCAGACGAAATGATGTACCCAAGAAATGGAACCGACTGTGCGTGGAACTCGCATTTCTCCGCCTTGACAAAAAGCCCATTCTCTAGCAACCTCTGAAGCACTCGTCGGACGTGCTGCACATGTTCCTGGAGAGAAGAAGAAAAAATCAATATGTCATCCAGGTAAACATATATGAACTGATCGACCATATCTCGCAGCACGTCATTGACGAGAGCCTGGAAGACTGCTGGGGAGTTGGACAACCCGAAGGGCATGACCAAGTATTCAAAGTGACCCCTGGGGGTGTTAAAAGCAGTCTTCCATTCATCCCCCTCCCTGATGCGGACCAAATGATAAGCATTACGTAAATCCAATTTCGTGAAAAGTGACGCTCCCTGCAACCTCTCGAAAGCTGAAGACATCAACGGCAAAGGATAAGTATTCTTTACCGTGATGTTGTTCAGCCCCCGGTAGTCAATACAAGGTCGCAGAGATCCATCCTTCTTCCCCACGAAAAAGAACCCCGCCCCCGCCGGAGAAGAGGAAGGGCGAATGAACTTCGTTGCTAGAGAATCAGAAATATATTTCTCCATGGCCTCCCTTTCTGGAGCAGAAAGTGAATATAACTTGCCCTTAGGCGGAGATTTACCTGGTAATAAATCTATGGCACAGTCGTAGGGACGATGCGGAGGTAGAGAAGCAGCTCGAGACTTACTGAACACTTCCCTCAGGTCGTGGTACTCCGCGGGCACGTTAGACAAATCCACTGCTTCCTCCTGTAACACAGACATAGGAACAGACGAACAGGCAGACAAAAGACAGGACTCATGACACTCAGTGCTCCACTCCGTGATGGATTTACGGAGCCAGTCCACCTTGGGATTATGTCTTGTTAACCAGGGATGTCCGAGTACTATGGGTGCAAGAGGTGAATCCATGATGTAAAATGACAGTCTCTGAGTGGTTACCAGACGTGATGAGGGTGATGGGACCAGTGGAGAGTGAAATCATAGGAAGTTCTTGACCATTTAGAGCGTGAACAGAAATGTCTTGAGGAAGTGACTGAAGGGGGATCTGGAGGTTATGTGCAAGAGTGTAGTCCATAAAATTACCTTCCGCCCCGGAGTCCAATAGTGCATGACAGTCGTGTTGAAGTGTTGACCATCTTAGTCTTACCGGGAGGAGAGTAGATGTCGATGAGGTCTTCTCGGCGGAGATCCCACCCGATAGTAGCCTCACTGTTACTATCGGGCGTGGCCTTTTACCGGACACGTGATGGAAAAATGTCCCGCTCCGCCGCAGTAAAGGCAAAGGCCACGGGACCTCCGCCTTTCCTTCTCCTCCCGGGAAAGCCGAGCTCGCCCTACCTGCATGGGCTCGGGATCGTGGGTAGGGCTGACCGCGTCCATGCCGCTGGACCGCAGACTCTCTGTAGCTCCAAACGAACGACCGGAAAGGGCATGTCGCTCGACTCTCGACAGTCTAGCATCCACTCGTAGTGCTAAGTCAATAAGTCCGTTCAACGTAGTGGGCAGGTCCAGGGCGTAGATTTCCTTCTGGACGCGGTCAGCCAGCCCATGCAGGAACATGTCCCACTGCGCCTCGTCGTTCCATCGGCACTCTGCCGCGAGGGTCCGGAATTCGATCGAATACTCCGATACCGAGCGATCACCCTGACGAAGCTCGGCGAGTACTCTTGCCGCCTCTCTTCCCGTGACCGCCCGGTCGAACACTTGCTTCATGGCGGCGGAGAGTGCCTGGAACGACGCGCAGCAAGGGTCTTGGTTCTCCCACACCGCCGTCCCCCAGAGTGCCGCTCTCCCAGTCAGTAGTGACAGCACAAAGGCGACTTTGGCTCGCTCATTGTTGAAGGTTCTAGGCTGTAACGCAAGGTGCAAAGAACATGCATTCAGGAACGCTCGACAGAAACTGGGTTCTCCGGCATACCTCTCGGGTGCAGGCAGACGAGGTTCCGACTGGGAGAGAGGATCAGATGGTATAGGAGGAGCGGCCGGTGTGGGCGGCGCAGTGGGAACACGCAGCTGTTGGATCTGCTGGGTGAGCTCGGACACCTGCGCCACCAGAGCTTGAACCGCACGACCAGTGTTGTTCAGCCCGTCCTCCTGGGCATCCATGCGTTGAATACTGCGATTGATGAATGCCTCCATGGCGATCTGAGCTCCGCCCGCTGCTTCCATGCTCTGGTCAGATCGTTCTGTCATGCTGGATTAACGAGGAAGCAAAAGCAGGTGCAGTCAACTCTTTATTAGAGACAAGTTTAAACAGAGGCAACAAACAACACTGGTGGGTGGGCAGCGCAGGGACCTCGATGGCCAAACACAGAGAGAAGAGCTGGTGCAGGGTGATGTGAAGATGATGATGATGAATCCGACGTGAACACGAACTGGAACAGGTAACAGGAAACTCGAACAACACCACACGATCACAGACGAGGAACACCAGACATCTAGACATCGACAACGATCTGACAGTGGAGAAAAGAAACCGGTGAGTATAAATAGGCTATGGAGATGAGTTGCAGCTGGCGCCGAGCTGATTAGAGATTGAATGAATGAACAGGATTGTTTGGGCCACGCCCAACCCACGCGACACAGACACACACACAAATAACAAAGGCACGAGACAAGAAGGAAACAATGCATCTGAAAACCGTGACATGTGTACATTATTGATTAAATAGCCTAGCTTATTTAACATCGTTACAGGCACCTCGCGAGCATTCATTCATTCAACTATTTTAAAAGACTGGAATAAACAGCAGCACACACAATCAATCTTTTTTTGTAGTCAATTTAATTAAAAAAAATGTAAACCCAACAGGTATGAAATGTCAGAAAGAAAAAAAAAAAACTGTTAATGGGAAGACGAGCTGCAGCTTAGTGGATAAATATATTTAGCCTATTTTTATTCAGATTGCACAGTTGGAAAGAAAATATATTTATAGGATATTTATAAAATATATACATTTCAGCAGGCTCAAGATAATTAATACAGTGACCATTATTCATTATTTTAATCAATTCGCAGCCATAAAACATGTGATAATCCGCATTCTCATGTATGTAGGTGCGCTGAAGTATTCCGTCAAAATGGCTGACACGCGGCTAGGGGTCACGTGACTGGGAGATCCCTATTGTGGACAAGATAGCACTACTGACAAGTTGTGAATCCGTCTCCTTTTAGGTGGGTTGGTAGGCCTACTTCCACACTGAGGGAAATACTCCTCCCAGAATGAGTCGCATTGCATCTCCTTCAGATGCGCTGAGCTCGACAGAGGCAGCTTGCATGGAGGGTGAAGGACAAGGTGCCTGTTTTTTAATGAGCCACTTATGCATTTTTTATGTTTAATAAAAACTGGTATTATAACGATTGTACTTGTCTAATTATTAGGCTACTTATCCAAAAGCCTACTTATCGTCTGTGTGCAAAGTGAACTGTGACTGCTGCACTCTCTGGTTGTTAATGTGCTGCGGCAGCAGACTGACACACCCCCAATAACGGCCAATAGAAAAGTTGTTTCTGGCTTTTTTGTTTCAATTTGATTTGATTGAAAAAAACAAGCCAATAAAACAATTAACACAATTAATCATGTTATCCATGTTTTCCAATAATTGGAACAGTATACTAACTTGTCTGTTAATGAATAGTTTGAAAAGACTCACAAACTCAATAGTCAGCATTCAAATTAGTTTTCTCTGAATTATAATAACAAATAATGAACAATTGAACTGCATAGTTTGGGCCCTTTTAATAATTGTAATTTATAATAATAATAATAAAAATAAGTTAATATTTTATAACATTTTACTGCATTAGCTGAGAAAGAATATCACGTAAGAAAAATGTACTGTAACTGAAATATATCATAATTAAATTAAAATCTGAAATCAAATCAACATCTTGTGAATTTTGAATCAAATTGAATGTTTATTGATATCCAACCCTACTGACTATATCAACTGATTTGATTACAATTTTTAATGACAGCCAGAATCCTCCTTTTAGACACTGAATGACGAAACACTTACTGCATTAAGGGACTGTTCGTTTTTTATTTAAGGGGCTACCGGAGGAGTTTTGAGATCTATAGTCAAAATAGACTTAGATAAATGTATTTAATTAAATACTACTATTTTTCACAGTCATCTTTTTTACTTTAAGACCGGGGTAAAGCAAGTAAAACTACAATTTACCTCAACAAGGTGACATAATGAACAACACTCGTCTCATTCGCAGAGGTGGAAAAACAAGTTCTTTGTGATATGCAAGATTTATTGTATTAAAATTTAAATGCAAAAGAAAAGGCATGAGAGTCGACTGTTTTTGTCCATTTTAAGTTTTAATTTAAAATGTTTGCGATTTTAATATATGTACATGGTTAAATATTTCACCACTTGCTTGAGCAACTTAATATATTAATCTGTATAATGCACTGAATAATACGTTGTTTAAATTGTGTTTAAACGTGAATGTCTGTTAAAGAGTGTATGTGTACAAAGAGAATCGCAATGCTGACAAAACTTTTTTGAAGTAAAGTTGCTGCTAACTACTGGATTTGAAACACAAATAGTGAGTATGTGTTTGTGGTACAGCAGGGGATCAGTTACGAACTGCAAACGCAGCATATGTGAAAGCACTAGCATGTGCTGCTCCTGCACCGCACTGCACTGCACAGGGAGTATGTGTGAAATGGGCATTAACCTCTCCTTTCTCAGCTTACACATCACACTCCACTGTTATGGTGGCCGTTTCAGTAGATTTACACACTAACATTGCTGTGGAAACACAATAAGCATGGAAATTAAAATATGGTAGTATCGTGCTACAGCGCACACTCTATCAGCTGCAGTTCTGGTGCCTCAGTCCCAATACTGTAAAGCTCGACGTACATTCACATAACATGCCTCAGTGAGACAGAAGGTCAGACCAACAAGATGAGCACAGCAGGATTTTCCAATCATTCCCCCAAAGATCTTTTCCTCCGCCTTTCACGAGATTACCATCCCCTGGAATACTACGTGGAGGAGTTCCCCGAGCTCTGCCACCTGATGTCCTGGAGCGACGGCACCTGTCCATCTGTTTTTACTACTGTCAGTGGGAGCTATACCACCTGCACGGTACTCCTCCCTCGTCTTTCCTCGCTCCTCATGCCCGCCACAAACCCAGAGCCAGTGTCAATGCCCACCAAGGACCACAAGCCCGAGTCCACAACCCAGAGCCTGCCGAGTCCAGGTGTATGAGCTGGCCAGAACCAGTGTTCGTCACGGAGCCCGAACCTGCTCTCGCAACGAGCATGAACTGCAAGCTGGAGCCTACCGCACACCCAGAGCCAAAGCGTGCCATGTCTGAAGTGGAGTATGCCTCTTTCAGGGCCTGTTTTGTGCGTACGTAACGGTTGTAAATGAGGCTCCAGGTGTGGCCTGTATTGAAGTTCATCCCTGAGGGAGTGCTGGTGGAGTCTGACATCGTCGAGCAGAGTTCCACTCTTCCTCATGTCCCTGAAGTTTGTACCTCATGGGAACTCCTTGATAACCTGATCCCCTCTTACATTCAAGCCTTGTCACCACTGCTGGTCCCGTCCAGTCCCAAGTTGTCTTATCCGCCTTGGGCTACCCAGTCATCAGCTCCGCCTTGGTGTGTGGATCTTTCTGTCTCCAAACCCCAAACTCCACCTCGGCCTTCCAACCCATTAGCTTCACCTTGGCTCAACACTCCCTCAGCTCCACGTGGTCCGTCATCCCTCAGGCTCCGTCAGGCTCCCTCGTCCCTCCGGATCCAACTTGGTCAGGAGCTATTGTGCTTTTCTTTTCTTTTTTTTTACATTTTCAACTTTCTTTTTTGTGTAATGTTGCTGTTTGAGCATGAAAAACGTCTGCAAAGTTACAAAGCATACACTCCAAAAGGAGTTATTCTCTATAAGTAAGCATGAACTCCCTGAAACACCTCAATTAAGTCTTGAGTTTTCTTCAGGAAATGTACAGTACACGGCTCAATATCCCTCATTTAAATAATTTCTGTCCAAGGCATAAGGGTGATTCTATAATTGCACGTATATTTGGTGTCAAGTAATTTTTTTTCTGCTTGTTTTAAAATGGTAATATTTTTAATTATTTTAATTATTAAATGATGTTACTTTTATGTTAATAAAATATGTTACAGGACATAACAATATAATATTTTCTGTGTCTTATATAGCTGAAATCATGATTTCTTGTTGTCCGAATTATTCAGTGTATTATTTTTCATCATGTATCATTGTGTAATTAAAATATTTGATTTTACTTTTCTTTTGGTAATATTTTATTAATAAAAGCCCTAAATAGTAATTTTCCTAAGATCTTCAGCACTGAGAGGTAAGTTGTGAAGGTGTGCTCTCTCTGAGAAAATATTTTAATCTAAAAAGTTCTTACACCAAGTTATTTTGTAAAACGTCAAAACTGTTACCACAATATCAAAAGGAAAACAGATTGTATTTCTGATCACACAGTGGATTGTTTAAAAGTCTTTTAATCATGATTTCATAAGTGCCATGTGCTCTTAGCATTTATGCTAGGAAGTGCAGTTTTTGGCAAAAAAGTTTAAAATGGTAAATTCTATTACCGTCAATGTTACTCTGTTACCATTGCCTAATTTGTCTGTAACAAAGCTGCCAAACAATACAAAAAAAAAAAGCCTGACTGAGTTGCGCTAATAGTGTGTTGAAACTCGTGGTTATAGTAAGGTGCCTGACATTTCTGACCCAAGCTTGAAGTGGTTTACCAATCAGACCACACTGGTCCAGCCGACCAATCAGAGCACATTACACTTTTCGAAGGAGAGGCATCATAGAGACTGGAACTAAACTGAGTGTCACTGACAAAGAGAAGTGTTGCAACAATGTAAAATATGTTAAAAAATAATGTTTTTTGAACATTCAAGCATGAAAACATAAGCCCCTTTCACATACCGCGGTGATCCCGGGAAATTGCCAGAACGCCTTCTGTGTGAACGCAAACACGACCCGGGATTGATAACGGCATCGATGCCGGGTAGGGGACCTAGTAACATTGCCGTGTTCAGTCCCGGAATGCGCGCTGTGTGAACAAGAGCCGTAATAATGCCGTGTCGTAGTGATGACGCTGAAGCCGGGATCGTTCACCAGCATTCAATGAAAACGGTATGTAATGCGCATCTTATGATCGAATCAGAGAAAAAAATGCACAAGCGTGGTTTCTCGAGACAGAAATCGCAGCTTATAAGAAAACTTAAGACGCTGAGACATTACAAGTCACATCGATGTCACGTGTCTTTACGGATTTTTACGGGTTGTGTGTGAACGCACTCTCTGATTCCAGAAAATCACTGGCAGTGTGAATGAACCAAAATCCAACGAACCCGGGTCAAATCCTGGGTCACTTTACCCGTGTATTTTCTGGAATCTCTGTGTGAAAGGGGCTATATTAGTAGACCTCAAAAACATAAGCAAGACTTTGAAAAAGGGCATAATATGGGCTCTTTAAAGTTTGTGAGGATTTAAACAAAGTTCTCTTAGATATCCAAGTTAAGAGTGCTAGAAATCCAAGTGTATCAAATAAATATATACATTTGTGCTTGAGATGTTATTGAGACTGGGCCTACCACATCTAATGATTCAAGCAGCTAAGAACATCTCATCCAAAATGCTGTTCTTCCACACACCCGTGGGGACAACATATACGAAATCCCTCTGATCTCAGTGGGGTGCTAAAACATGGATAACATATAAAGTTACCAATGATAGGAAGTTGAGTGTCAACATATGATGAAGGATTGTCAATGCATATTTTGTGCAGTGTTCTTGAAGACCCACCGCAAACGCAAAGTGTCATGCACAGTGTTATGTTTCTGTCATCAGATCGTCATCATAATTGATGTTCAAAATATTTTGAACAAACTGCAGGAATAGTGTCCAGAACAGATCTTTAATAAGTCTAATGAGTGCCGAGTTTTTCTGTGATGTGTATGAACCTTCAGGCTGAATCCTTTTAAAGTCTGGCTCTCTAATAGACTACAATTTTGCCTTGATGCATCAGTTTTTTGTTTTTATTTGGTTTGTTTTTACTTAATAGTTTGTCATTTAGATTTTAAATCAGTTGAAAAACAAAGAAAAATATCAATGCATAAAATAGTTTGGGTTGAGGTGGTGAAAGAATGCAATGATTGCAGTGTAATTTATAAAATTATACTAATTTAGGGAAATTCATGCTGGTCTAAACTTTCTTTTTAGGGTACAGGCAACTAGAAACTGCCCCAGAGGGTCAAATAAAGGTATGATGGAATCACTGCTGCAAAGAACTCTTTCTTTCTCATCAAATCCTGGTCTCCCACAGTATGATCCTGCATAAAACTCTTTAATGGCGCATGTTAATACTTAACACAAATGCCTACATCTTGTAAAGTACAATCCAATTACTGCCTCAAAACCAACTCTGAGACTAGTAAAACTGCTTTCAAATGGATTAGAAACCAAAAACGGTAAACTTAAAAATCCAGGCTCTTTTGGTTAAGGGGGAAACTTTAAGATTCTACAATACCTTCTTGTGGGATTTGAAAGCCAATTATGATATGTAAACAGCAGTAAGATTTTAAATAAAGAGATTTTGGTAAATGTGACTGAATTTACATAATTTCTGCAGGGTTCATTTTTTGTCTTATAAATTTCAGTGTCAAACTTTTGTGAAAAGTGGCTGTCAATGGGAAGGAATACCAGTTTCGCATGGGCACAATTCTTTCAGCCATTAAGAATCTTGATAATTTTTGCGCAGCGAGAGTTCCTCTGGGTTTGTACTTTGAATCCTGGGTGGAGTAAGAAAGGAAGTTGATTTAGTACAACAGTGCAGAATGTTCTTATGTTCCTGCAAGCCATCAAGCCAGAAACAAGCCTTGTGCTTGTACATGATCCCAATGTTTACAGCACACAGGCTAATTTGTGAGTAACATATTCCATTCCCAAAGCTTTTTTTGTTTATTAATTAAAAGATGTCCCATGGACTGACAAAGCCACCGTTGTCATAGTGCTGGCACTTACAGAGCAACTGAAGATGGAATCAAAGAAGGTAAACGGACGCTTTGATAGGCTGTTTATGTCACTAAAGTACATCCCTGCACAAAACACTAAGCAAAAAGTAGCTTGCCTCCTGTGTTTATGGTGCTACAGCTAATTATATACCTCGTGTTCCTGTAACCTGTCCACTTTGCATTCATTCAGAAGTAAGTAAATAAATTAGAGTTAATCTAGCAAATGGAGAAAGGAAAGCCCAGGAAGCATGCATTATGGCAGAAATCTGATAAAACCCTAGTGCTTTGGCTAGTTGCTCTTGAATAATTGCAGGACTTCACTGAAGCTGGGTCCATTTATGGCATTAATATGTAAATCTGCTATTGAGAGGAATCTTTTTAGATGTAGAAAGACGTGTTCTCCTAATAATCATTCTTTCAACAGTGACCCTCAAATCTATATCTCTCTAAAGCAAAAATATCATTTTAAATGGATTGAAATGCCTCATTCTGCCACTGTGAGTGGAGGGGTAAATAATCTATTCCAGACTGAATGATAATACAATATTTGCAGGAACAGTCGTCATGGAAAACTTGGGATAAGGTCAAGTTGAAGGCCACTTAACCCTTGACTGACTAAGGTTTTAAGCTCAGTACCTTTCCTCTGTTGTTTCCTAAGCATCCAGAACTTTAGGCTACAACCAGTTTAAGTACATACTGTCCATAGAACTTTTTCACTCACTTGGCCCATATCTGTCTTCTGCTTATGATGTACAGTACTGTTCAAAAGTTTCAATAATGTCAGTAAGATTTTTTTTTTAACCCTTAAATGCATGAATGTTTCACCAATCATTATTACATAATCGGGTCTTTAGCGACACGGATCTATATCTAACACGGATGGATCTCTACCTGTTGTGATAATAAAAAAAACTCTCCTGACATTAGAGTAACAATTACAGAAGAATAAAATAAAGCATATTTTGTTACCTTTTGGAGTTTCTAAGGGTTCACTTTGAGCATATGTTTTATACCATCATCACTAGCTTATATTTCCCGGTACATTCAGCATCTGGCTTATATTCACGATCTCAAACATATTCTCAAAACTGACCTTTTTACTGATTTACTGATTGCTGACAGCTTCTTCACTAGATCCATCATCAAATGACACTAATATTTGATTGTGTTCAGTACTTGAGTAAATAGCTGAGACATTTCAAGTTTTACTGATGATTCTTTTGTTTTATGCCTGCGGTAATTATGAGTGAAACATCACTTCATCATTGTGTATCAGACATTGCCACACAAAAAATGAATGGGGAAACAGACATTCTTTTATAATTTTATTATTTCTTTATTGTTATATTGTTTATAATGAATTGATTGAGGAATACTAAGAAGGTTGATGTCTAACTTAAAAAAAAAATTTAATGAGGAGGAGCGTACCGGGTCACTAAAGACCCGAGGTATGCGTTTGAAATAATACTTTTATTCAGCAAAGATGCATTAAATGGATCAAAGTGACCGTAAAGACATTCACAATGTTACATTTCAGTTCTTTTGAACTATTCATCAAAGAATCATGGGAAAATGTTTTCAAATGTTTTACATTGATAATGATTAAATGTTTCTTGAGCACCAAATCTAAATCAGCCTATTAGAATGATTTTTGAAGAATCATGTGACACTGAAGGACACTGTGACACTGTGGATTAATGGCTGCTAAAAAATCAGATTTGCTAGTATAGGAATAAATTACATTTTAAAATATATTAAAATACAAAACATTTGTTGAAGTTAAATTGTAATGTTCTTCCACATTACTGATTTTACTGTATATTTTTTAACAGATAAATGCAGCCTTGGTAAGTATAAGAGACTTTCAAAAACAACCCCAAAGTTTTGAACGGTAGTGTACATTAAAAGCAGAATTTGAAATATTTTAAGATGTGCTGCATTGTACTGATTGTAATTTTATTTTTATTTTGTAATGTTTCTTTTTGTTCATTTCAATAAATGTTTTTAATTAAAATTTGTTTGTTTTTTCCTGATTTTAAAATAGTTTTTACTTTTACTCCTAAAACACTTTGAATGAGATAAATATAATATTATATATGAGATAAATATAATATATAGATACAAATAATATTATAATAGTGAATATAAATAAACTTACTTTGCCTTGCCTGATAAGTGGCTAATATATCCAAATTTTCTGGTGGACTGGTGCGCCCCTCAACTCTGAGAAGTTGTGTAGAGTTCAGTTGTAACTGGCAAATTTGATCCAGCTCTTGCCAAGACTGACCTTTGACCTTAGAGTTTTTGTCACCATGAACAAACCATGTGATAGGAAATGCTCCATGAACACCAATTATAATGGTTTAAACCACAAACACTCATCTATTTGCCCTCACTTATCCTATGTGGAGATAAGAGAGGGGGCGAGCATGTATATATTAAAGGGATATTATGCAAAAATGAAAATTCAGTCACTCCAATAAAGAGAAGTTGAGGCAGGATCTATACACAGCAGTCACTTTATGTATATAAACAGGAGCACAGGAGAATACTGCAACAGAAGAATAACAGCCAACTAAAAATAAATTAGAAAGGAAAAATGACTATTTAAACTGAGGGATATATATATACACATACAGAGAGAAACCAACAGCTAAACAATGAAAAGGTGAATCAAATAAATCAAGCAATGAGTATCCATGACAACAAACGAAAACATGCTGAGAAAACATAAAAACAAAAAAGGAAACACAGGAAACTATAAGGGCCTGTTTACACCTGGTCATTAGTCTCACTACTTTTAATGAAGATGACAGTGTTGAGCATCTGTGACTTACTTTCGGTTTCATTTGCGGCAGATGACAGATTTTTCCTTTTTTTAGTAACAAATCATTTAAGGCATGTGCCATGAGGCAGCAGCACAAGATGGTGACACTGTCAGATTACATTACCAAGGTTTAAATTGATACCATTGACTCCCTTCAGTAAATATACTCATCTGCTCATCTGATTTCAATCTCTCCTCAGCTGTATTGTTAGCGATCTTGCATTCCTGGACACTATCCCAAATACACATCTCATTCAACTCTCCATTTCCACTAATGGGATAACAGCCTGTGAGCGTCAAATTCATTTTTATCTATGCTAATTTTATGTCTCTTGAAGACCATAAAAGTTCCACAGGTTTGGCCAGAAACATGTGATTCACAGTCCGGAGGCTGATTTTATTATATCTATGAACTCATCAGACAAGATGAACCTTAATTACGTCTAAAATTGCACAAATTCAAAAACAGTGGGTCAGCTGATACGACCAGAGGGTGTTTTATGTAGTCATAAGACTCGACAAAATTATGAGCATGACATTCCAGCAGAGCTTGTTGCCCTCTTCTGGAGCTTGTTGAATAATATGCAAGCAATTTGAATAATTTTTTGGCAAACGAATGACACAACTGTCAATCTGTAATATTTTTAAATGAGATATGAATAAGGACACTGGCTTTAATCCAAGATTATGCACATTAAAAAAGTTCCTGCCCTAGTCTCTTTAACGGCACAGGGCTTTGCTTGAATTTCTAAAGAATCTGTCCATGGCTTAATTCAAACAAAACCACGAGGACAGTTAAATGCATCATATACTGTTTTAAGTGAGTGAATGATGCATTCCAGCATGAAAATCATGTGGTCCATTGGGCAGTTGCATGATTTTCTCCTGCAAGCAAACTTGCTTTGATTTGTCATACAGCATCTGTGAATGTTTCAGTAGTTTAGTAGTCCTCAGCTGGCCTACATGGAATCTGCATATTCAGAGTTGCAACATACATCAATCAAAAATCTGTACTCATCATCTTCCCTTTCATCAGCACATTTCACCATGTTTAAAGGCAGTCCTCAGAATCCCATTGATTTTCCCCAAAAAATTAACATCGAAAATGTGATAAAAATCTAGTCTTCAGTCAAATTTCCGAGCAGGCAAAATGACAAAAGTGAAGAGAACAATTAGTGCAATTGTCAGGGCTGGCATTGTGAGTTTTTATCCTGCAATGTTTTTTATTTTATTTTATTAAAGCTCCAATATGTAGGAATTTTGTAATAAAATTTCCGAAAATAACTTGGACAGTGTGATATATTTCCTCCAGTTGTGTACTTACAATATCTCAAAAGTCTCCAAAGATTTTTTATTTCAGAGAAATTCCGATTTTAAATAACTGGCCGTCCCGGAAAAGAAATGTCGCGCCTCAGTGACGCAATGTCCGCTCTATCCTTTTTTTCCGGTGTGGACCATGTGATAGGATATTCCACCACACCGGATTTTTATTTTATTTTTTTACAACAACTTTATTGAGTTTTTTTTTTCTTATCACAATAAACAATAAAGACGTCTGACAAAGAATAAAAAGAATAAAATAAAAAATATGACCCACCACACCGGAATATCACGGTCAAATGCGGAAGTGGTAGTTATAGCGTTATTGCCATAGACTGTATGGTTATAGCTGTTATGGATCACGATTACTCTTTGGCGAGTATTGAAGTGCCAACAAAACGAAAGCGTCCATATTCGGATACATGCGGAGTCACGGACTGTGTGACAAACGGAGGAATAAAACCCGGATAAATATCGGCAGGCGTTTTCGAGATGGAGAGAGATGCGCGACTATCTTGGACTTGACAGAGACTCTGCTCTCGCGAGTGTATTGATAGACAGGTAAGACATGCAACTGTCAATAATAGCACTTATAAACAAAGTTATATTGCTCTTTGTACTTCGGTAAGGCTTTTTATCACGTGTGGTGACCGAGATTATGGCAGTACAATTAAATACAATCGGATATGTTGTTAAAAAATATATTTAGTCATTACTTGCAAATGTTCGTTCAAATTTACTTTTAGATATTGGTTTGAACACGTTAAACAACACGGCATTAACCATAAAAACGTAAAACTGCACAACATAAACCAAACAAATCATTTGACAAATAGCTGTATGTTGTAATGGGATAATATAGCATAACATTTCACGTTCCTTGCAGTTCATTAATTATGATGACATAAAATAATACGATCAGACATACAGGTAATACAAAAACGAATAAATTACCTCATCCGTGATCATGATTCATTAATTCCATTTAGATACATCGCTATGGTGAAAACGCATTAAAAACGACATCTCCCATCGTCACCTCCTTCATAGCGTCATCAAGCTTCACCTTTGTTATTGTTGGAAACTGCGCCCTCTTGTGGTCACATACAAAAGTTACATACTGGAGCTTTAACTGTATCAATTTAATTTTATTTAATTTTGCAATATTACAATATTATATACAATATTGCGACTTTTTGCCTCGTAATTGCGATTTTGTAAGTACAATTGTCTCATAATTTTTACTTTATATTTCACAATGTAACTGTATCTTATACATACAACTTTCTTTCTCATAATTTTAATTTCAATTGATTTTTATATGTGACATTAGGCCTACATATCACAATGTGACTGTTATGGTTTGTGTTTGTTTTTGATCTGGGGTGCGTTTCCCAAAAGCATCGTGACCCCTAATTTCCACCAACTGCGGAACGGCTGCGGATCCTCTCCGGAACGGCGGCGGAGTCAATAGGTCTCCATTAAAGTCAATGGCCCTCATTTATCAAAAGTGCGTACACCAAATTTCCAGCGTACACCCAAAACCACGGTGACTTTGAGATTTATCAATATGGACGTTGGCGTACGGCACACTCAAATCCTACGCCAGCTCAGGATGTGGTGTACGCACGTTTTAAGTTAGTGCGGAAATGCGCAGAAAAACAATTCCTAACACCACAAAACGCACTGACAAACTAAAAGATATGATATATTATGACCCACTGTAAAAAAAAAATAAAAAAAATATAGTAATTATAAACTTCAGTGTTTATTTTTGTGCAACATGAACTTCAGTGTTTAATTTGTGTGACTTTACCAAAGCATTTGATTTGTAGGCATATGTATTCCTTCAGTTGCGAGCCTGTGCGCTTTACCTGACGTTTCAAGCCTTGTTTATACTTTCGCCTGGCTCCGCAGTGCGAGTCTCCGCAGACTGCGCGCGCACCTCCCCAAACGGACGAGGCGTACTCGACGCGCTCGCCGTCGTAGTATTCTTTGAAACGATGGTTAGGCCAGGGTTAGGCCCGGCAGGTGCGCACGGACTGGGTTCAGTAATGAAAGGCTTTCAATGACCAAAAAATAATTCAGACTGACAAAATAATAAAAATGACATTCTTCTTCTTTTAAAAAAAAATAATAATAATAATAATAATACAAATAATATAATAACGACATTCTTCTTCTAAATAACAATAAGCGTCATTAATAATAAAAATCATAATAATAATAAGAAGAATATTACAAATTGTCATGCAATTATTAATGTGAATGAATGGTAGGCTACTCCACATCACATCATCATCACTATTGTACACCCCAATACATGTGAGGTGATACGAAATTAAATGCTAATTGTTTCAAAACATGTGCTGTAAAATAATGCATTGTGATAGGTCATTTGCTCATCCAAGTTTATCTTCTTTGCCGTCTTCAGTGTGTCCATGGCGTAAAATGAGGGCGTGGGGGAAGCGGAGACTTGAATATAGGGGCGTGTTATTCTAATGACGATCGTTTTCAGCCGCGGCATTTATCAAGGGCAGGTATTGCGTACACCTGGATTTCAAAGGTACGCACAGCTTCATAAATCAGGCGGTGAGAGGAATGTAAGCATAATCTTACGCCAACATATATGCCTGTTTCTACGCAAGAATGATAAATGAGGGCCAATGTGTGTATTTTCACTGAATGCGGAACGGCTGCGTTCCGACTCTGGCGATCCGCAGCACTCCGGAGCAGATACGCAGAGCTTCTATTTTTGCCGGATGCCGGAGAGCTCCGCAGCAATTCAGCACTTATATCGCACGATCATACGTGAATTTGCGAGATCTCGTGGGTCCTCGTGACTTCAGCTGTCAGTCATGGCCACAGCCATTCCGCAACAAATCCGGACCTGGGGCCTCATGTACAAAGACTTGCGTTGAATTCATACTAAAACATTGCGTACGGACAAAGCTGTAAATGTGCGTACGCACAAAAAAACCCAGATGTATGAATCTCTGCGTACGAAGGATCCCACGCATATTCTCTTTGTACATCCCAGTTAACGTAAAATTGAGCGCACATGCACGAGCACAACGCCCACCCAGTCTCCTCCCTTAATTAAATTAATTTAAATATGGTAATGAGTCCACTTTGGCAAAAGAAAGCAGTAAGAAAATGGCGGCAAGAAACGAAACTTTACAGAAAGTGAATTGGAGGTGCTACTATCGGAGGTAGAAACGAAAAAATATATATATATATTTGGAACTTTGTCCTCCGGAATTAATAACAAAAGGAAAAAATATGAGTGGGAGAGTTTGGCTGATGCCGTCAATGCGGTGGGATCTGAAAGTCGCACTGTAGAGTAGACTGAGTACAGTTGAGACACTTTTTGCGTTTTGATTTTTCACACAAAAACATTTGATTAGCTTGTAGACTAAGATATTATCAATCAATAATACCCACAAGTAGTTTATATTTTCCACAATTAGCTCATAAAAATAAGGTGCTTTTTGTCTCAACTTTGTCTCAACTGTACCAATATCTAATGCATGGTACAGTTGAGACACCCATTTCTAATGATGTGAAGGTAACTACCATTCATTGTAAATATAAAAAATAAAGACAAATAAAGAAAATAACAATTGGGCAACATTTTTGTTTATTCATCCATTTATATTCATTCATTTTATTTAAATTAGCACTGGTTAAAATGTATAAAGCAGGAACAAGATATGTAACAATATTTAATAATAATACACAGTTTAAATATCACAAATTCAAATTTTATTTTCATTTGCGTCCTATGCTGGCTAATTACGATGTTTAACCTGTTATTATAACACTGAACAACTAAACAGTGTGTTTCCTAATAGAGCTCTATCGGGGGTACAGTTGGTACATGTCTCAACTATCCCCCGCTGGCCACCTCGCACATTTCTCTAGATTTTGCAATTACCTTGCATGACACAATACCATGAAATATGCCAGTTTTTAGGGCACAGAATAACGTTTGTGGTGATACCAGTTACGTTTAACAGTCACATAAGGATAATAAGCTATTCACTGTGTAGAGTGCATGGTGAAGTGAACGTCATATCTTAGAAAAAAAATCTTTTCCCGATATCTTCGGATCGGAGATGCGTCCGTTGTTCAAATTTCCCACGATCAAAGAGGACACTGATACGCACGTGCACAGCAAAAATCACAACTTGTGCTTGCTTGTACGTACGTACGCCAGATGTACGTACGCCAGACATGAAATTGGCGTGGAGGAGCGCACATTCTCGCGTTAATTTCACTGTTAGTACATACGACCGTGAACGTGAAAGCTGGCGTACGCAAAGTTTTTGTGCGTACGCAAGATTGATACATGAGGCCCCTGGTGTGTATTGAAGGACGGCGGAGCACGGAGCTGACACGCAGCGGAGCCGATCCGCAGCCGTTCCGCAGTTGGTGAAAATCGGGTTAGCCAACTATGTTCGCAAGTTCTGTCGTTACCAGCAAAGTTCAACGAGTCGGTGTTTCCCGAAACCATCTTTCTAACGAACATTCGCAAACAGCATCACAAAGTTGTGTACTTGGAACAACAGCTCTCGACCTGTGGTTAGAAGCATAGTTTCTAGTTTGCATGACATGTGGACTTAATAAATCCTTATCTTGAGCAAAATATGCAAGCTGACATTCAGTACAACCTGAGTCTTTTATTTAGAATACATACAAATGTCATTTACGTCTTTTAGTTTGTCAAGAGATTTAAAGTGCCGTTTTTGAAGAGTGCGCATGTGCGAACATGCTCTACTATGTAAGAATGAGCCTATGATTGAATCTGGAAATAAAGCAAAATAACTTGAGAAATGAGAAATAGTCCTCAGATGCCATGTCTACGGTGGCCGAGAAGGGTCACAACACAAACAAACGGCACAACAACTACATATTCAGAAAACACCTCCAAATTCAGAAAACACATGCAAACGCCGCCACAACAACTATTCAGAAAACACCTCCAAATTCAGAAAACACATACAAACGCCACAACAACATATTCAGAAAACACCTCCAAATTCAGAAAACACATACAAACGCCACAACAACTACATATTCAGAAAACACCTCCAAATTCAGAAAACACATACAAACGCCACAACAACTACATATTCAGAAAACAACTTTGTCGATTTCACATCACGTAGCAGCTACGCTGCAAATATTCACAGCACGAGCAAATAGGGAAACGAACTGAAGACACAACGGAAATGTTTCCAGGGGGGCCATAATCAGTGACGGCTACAAGAGGTAAGTGTTTCTCTTTTATTATGACAGACTTGTCGATCTGCTCTGATACCGAAGTGGTTTTGTGTGTTTTCAACATATTAAGTTATTGTCCCCATAACGTATTAGTCCACGCAGATAATTGTTAAACGTTCTGCCAACGTTGTTAGCTGGAAACTAGCTGGCTAGCTCGCTTCTGGTCACTAAATAGATGCATTACTGGCGTTTGTACATTGTTGTCCTGATATCTGAACTATTTATTTATTTTTCAGATTGAAATGTTGTGTCCGTTTTGTGCTGCAAACCACTTCGGTATCAGAGCACATCTGTCATAATAAAAGAGAAACACTTACCTCTTGTAGCCGTCACTGATTATGGCCCCCCTGGAAACATTTCCGTTGTGTCTTTGCAGTTTGCAGTTCGTTTCCCTATTTGCTCGTGCTGTGAATATTTGTTTTCATAGTATATGAAATAGAATATTTGAAAAGTTGTTTTCTGAATATGTAGTTGTTGTGGCGTTTGTATGTGTTTTCTGAATTTGGAGGTGTTTTCTGAATATGTAGTTGTTGTGGCGTTTGTTTGTGTTGTGACCCTTCTCGGCCACCGTACATGTCTGTAATTTATAGCAAAACATCTAGCATTAATTCGATCTCAAACACATTCATTAAAAGAAGTTATTACTCCAGCACGTGCGTGACGTCATAAACCAACGTGGTTGAACGACCGCTTTGCGACAATACGGTTTCGGGAAACAGTCGTGATTTCTTCAATGATGCATCGTAGCCTACTATGGCCCTGTCCAAAATAGCACCCTAAGCACTCGTGGTCCTCCTACGAGTCCGCACTTTCGTGATGGCGTTTTCACTGTCGGGAATAAGTCTGCTGCGGAGCCGGGCTCGGCAAAAGTGCGCATCGAGGGCGCATAGCGACTGCAAAGGGGACGCTTGCGAGCACCCTTCTGAGGCTTAAAATGACAAATGGGACACCCTATGGTCTCACGGACTTAACGGACACGTGCACGCGGCCACAAAACCGAAAGTGGAAGTGTGCCATTTGGGACAGGGCCTATGGTAGTTAAGCAGCGAGTTACGTCGTTGTTCGGGAAACGCACACTTGTTCAGTTCATGTCTGTTTCTAGATTGGTTTTCAGTCTGTTAATTGGTTCAGTTCTCTCCCTATTTGTCACTATGGTTTCTAATTGATTATTAGTTATGTTCAGGTGTGTCTTGTTAATTAGCTCCTTAGTTGCTGTCTATTTAAGCCCTGTATTTCTATCAGTTCCTTGTCAGTTCTACGTTGCATCAAGTTTGTTGTTCTGTTCATGTTCCTGAGATTCTGTTAGAATTGCGCCACTCTGCTCCTGACAATTAGACGCCAGTGGAGCTCAAGTGTGCAACCTGAATTTTACGCGGGATTGCTTCTGCAACGCAATAGAGGTGGAAATGGGCTTCTCCACACAGCTCGCACTGAAAAGCGAAGCAGTGCCAAAACGCTGCTCCTCCTGCATGGACTCCACCACCGCAGCGGCGTCTTGATGTGAGTGATCATATATATAATCACAATTTATGGTTAGGCTAAAGTTAATCCTCTGGGGTCGACAAACGCGCCAGCGCATTTTGCAGGATTTTTTCACATAGCGGCAAAATATGAATATGCCTACAGAGAGCGCGCGCTATTGACATCAACTCGATAAAACTCATCAGATGCATTGCGACCCTGTGAGTCACTCTCAATTTTAGAGTCTGACAGCAGCTGTCAATTAATCCGTCAATGCGGGTCTCAGGTGCACTCAGGTTTCTTAGTAACTAAAACCCACAGTAGAGAGATGCTGCCAGGTAGAGTTAATTCACACGCAATCTCTCTCACTAATGCATTCATATAAATGTAATCTTTACTGTGCTACTTTATCTGTATCTGATTTAAGAACGAGCAGAAATCTGTGAGAAATATAACGACCCAAAGACAAAAGAACTGATAAAAAATAAGCTGTTATGTAGGAGCAATAGCCTTGTGGGCAGCGCTGTATCATATTCCATAGCTGTGGACAAGGCAACCCGCATTTGAGTCTCAGCTCGAGGTTCAGGCTTATTTGTTCATTAATGACGTCATCAGCGACTTATGGAAGCTTGTTTCCGCCACAGAATAAAACATTTGAAAAGATAATTGCGACTTTTTATCTCACAGTTTTACATCTTGCAATTCTGACTTTATTTCTCAGAGTTGCCAGATATAAACTCACAATTGCAAGTTATAAAGTCATAATTTTGTGATATAAAGTCGCAATTGAGTGTTATAAAGTCAGAATTGCAAGATATAAACTCACAATTGCGTGTTATAAAGTCAGAATTGTGAAAGATTGCTCAATTCTGACTTTTTTCTCGCAGTTGCAAGTTTATATCTGGCAATTCTTTTTTCTCGCATTTGCAAGTTTATATAATTATGAGATATAAACTCGCAATTGCTCGTTATAAAGTCCAATTCTAAGGAAAACAGAATTTATATATATTCCATAAGTTTATATCTCACAATTCTGACTTTATAACACACAATTGCTACTTTATATCACGCAATTCTGAGATAAAAGGTCAGAATTGTGAGATGTAAACTCAGTTGTGAGGAAAAAAGTCTCTATTACCTTTTTTAACTTTTATTCTGTGACGTAAACAAGCTTCCATACCGATTAGTCGACGTCGTCTCGACTTTAATCACATAAATGTCGACTGAAGTCTGAAAAATCTTAAGGTGTTTAACATTTTTTTTAGGTGGAAATTGGCTTTCATAGGAAATGTGGGTACTGACAAGAGAAAACTATCATCAGCCAAGCTCCTAATCCAGGCTGGTCGTTTCTTCAAGTGCACCCCGTCATTCTTCTGTATGCAGCTAAAAATACACACTTTCATCCCATTCCAGATTTGGGCTTGCTCTCAGTCTATCTATTCTCAGTGCCAATTTGTGGGCATCCATATGTCACGTCGGTGGGAACCCTGAGTCGTTATGTGGTTAGTGTTGGTCTTGTGGGCAAATAGCACTCTATGTGCCAGGTCTGAGGCTGGGCTGGGTTCTACTTTTCACAGTTTTCAGTGAGAGAATGTGAGAAACAGCATGTGCCCAGAGCAAAAACAAGGTCATCTAACATCATCTTTTTGCACTGGCAAGAGAACATTACTGTTTAGAGCCAGATAAGTGTCAAGGCATCCATCTTTAAGGTTGATCTATATGGTTGCAGCCCATGGTTTTGCTAACTGGCTTTATCTATGTATGTTATCAGCATGTTCATGCTCTCGTTCTTATCTGGGCATGACCCTGCATCTGTGTGCATTTATCAGGGTGCACATGTTTGCACATACAGGCAGAAAAAGTTCAGAAAAAGGTTTTAAAGTTCAGATGTGTTGTAGCTCTACATGTCACTGTCAAATATCCCACAGTCCTCAGACACCCTCACTAATTTACTAGCATTCCTTCCAAGAATAATTTACTCTGTGTGCACAAACTGTCACATAACATTGGCTAGACATGAGCTAAGTTCAGTGCTGCTGGAGTTGCAGCTAGAAAACCACATTAAAATGTAACAAGCTAGTACGCCTCAAAGAGGATTTGGATATACTCAACACTGCTGCGAAGGGTACTAAATATACCTCTATGTGACACAAGGGCCATAAATACTCCTGAGGAATAGTTATAGCACCAGCCCAGGAAAGATTGAAAAAGGTCCATGAGAGGACATGTTGCTGTTAGCTCTTGCATAGCCTTGTAAAACATTTAAATGTCCTTACTGGGCAGCTCTCCAAATTGTATAAAGGCCAAAACTGATTTACTTTTAGTCTTTCCAAGCCAATTGATCAATGAAACAAGTGACTGAAGAGAGCAGAGGGCAATGGGAGAAAGGAGAGAAAACAATAGGTCTCCCTGCAAAAAAAAAGAACACTAAAAACATTAAAATAATGCCTTAGAAAAAATGATGGGGATATATGACATATTGTAGAATGTTGTTGTGTGTGTATTTAAGCAATATGACATGAGCAAGAGTGACAGTGTAGATGATTGAAAATGTGAAACTGTTTTTATTGAGTATAGCTTCCATTTTACAAATATTGTCACTTTGTCAATTGTTGTTCCGCCAACGGAAATAGTTTCAGACAAAACCATGGCAAAACGAATTGTTGCACATCCCTGACCAATACACAATATTCCTGAATGAATTCGTGTTTTTGAACGAATCGGTTAAAACAATGAATTGATGAATCTCTCATAAAGACAGTTACTTGTCACCTGCATGTATGTATGTATATGTATGTAAGCATATATTTAATTTTTCATTTTATATTTCTTTTTCATTATTAAGGCCGACAGAAGATGGTTTATCCTTGTAAAGCCTGCACATATGAAATAATACAGTGGACAAAATGATATGATCAATAAATTATAACAACAAATGTTTTTACATTGCTTTAAGTCATCAGAATAAGTTAAGCAATTTTCAACTTTTCTATATTAAAGTTATAAAAGATTCAACTAGTCAGTTTAATGTAATTTAAGTTTAAATGACTTATATAGCCAAGTTCATTGTATTTAAAAATGTAAGGCAGCAACTTTTTTTTTTTTAACAGTGAAGTGTTTTTTTTTGTGTGTTTTTTTGGGATTCCACACGTACCAGATGTGGGCCGGATCTGGGCCAACAATATGTTGCTGTCTGGATATTCTTATAGCTTAATGAAATTCTTATAGCTTGTAATATCAATTAGTGATATCTTTATAACAGTATAGCAGGCTATGTAAAATGCATATAAACATAAGTTGTCACAGTATATCTCCCAATAATGTCTTAGTAAGATTATATTTAAATGCTTAGTTTTGTGATTAATGCTGTAGTTTTTGTGGGGGCAAAATGTGGTGCAATACAGTGATGACTGAGAAAAGTAATAAAATGTTCCTCAAAAGCCAGATTTTTCTCAAAATGATCTATGGATCCAGTCCACTTAATGTTTATATTGAAATATGACGAACAATAAAACAATTATTCTTGCATTTATTTGATCAAATAAATGTTTACTGCAAAAAGACCTGTCCCTGAAGGTGGACATTTTTACAATTGTACTAAAACGCCTTTTACATGCTAAAATAGAAAACTGTCGATCAGACGACAGAAGGCATGCAGAAGATAGTGTGCAACAGCTTTATGAGCAAAGTTTTGATCACACTGATAATTAGAGTAGAGTAGAGTAGAGTAGAGTAGAGTAGAGTAGAGTAGAGTAGAGTAGAGTAGAGTAGAATAGAATAGAATAGAATAGAATAGAATAGAATAGAATAGAATAGAATAGAATAGAATAGAATAGAATAGAACAGAACAGAACAGAATAGAATAGAATAGAATAGAATGAGGCATTTATAGCGCTTTCATATGTACTACTGTACACCCAAAGCGCTTTACAATCATGTCTGGGTCTCTCCTCAACCACCACCAGTGTGCAGCATCCACTTGGATGATGCGACGGCAGCCACAGTACAACGGCGCCAGTGCGCTCACCACACACCAGCTATAGTGGAGAGAGGAGAGAGAGTGATAGAGCCAATTAAGTGGATGGGGATTATTAGGAGGCCATGTTTGGCAAAGGCCAATGGAGGAAATGTGGCCAGGACACCGGGGTTACACCCCTACTCTTTACGAGAAATGCCATGGGATTTTTAATGACCACAGAGAGTCAGGACCTCGGTTTAACGTCTCATCCGAAGGACGGTGCTTTTTGACAGTATAGTGTCCCCATCACTATACTGGGGTGTTAGGACCCACACAGACCACAGGGTGAGCGCCCCCTGCTGGTCTCACTAACACCTCTGGGGTGTTCAGAGGTCTTAGAAAGTTGTGTATCAAGTATAGCCTAATACGGTAGGCTTTATAGGGTTAAAATGTAAACTTGTTGATGAGTCATGATTTCTGTGTGAAAACACTCACAGGTTTAACTCACAAATGCATTTACACACTGTTAGTGAATGAGAAGTATTATGTTGATCCTCTATAAGGAACTTCCTGTACTGTAAGTGCTGTGAGGTCTTGGCAGAAAAGCCAGGCGCCTACAGATGTCCTTAATATGCACTGAGAAACTGGAGCCAGACCTGTGTTTGGAGATGCTCTTACCAGGAGGTAATGGCTTTAAGTAAGACTATACTTTAGGATAATAAGGTTTTTCTCAGTTCCTAAGAAGGACACGTTTCCTGAAAGCTATACACATTATAGCACAATTATAAATGAAATATAAAAAATTCTAATTTAATACAAACCTAAACATTTTAAGACTAAATCCAAAACAAGGTTTTCTGGACTGTTTTTCAAACTTTCAAAAATGACTCACAAAAATGTTCACGTTCTACCTGTGGTATCTTGTTAATTATTTTTATTTTTTATTTAAACAGCCCTTAATTTCTCTCTTTGTCTCCCAAGACTACTTCTTACTATAGTATATTGAACTTCTACCTGACTGCGGTTCGTACAATAAAAAGCATTGGTTAATAGCTAGTTGCCATCCCATACTCCATTTATCTGATTTTTGACTTGTGATGTACAGTAGCCTGAATCATAATCATACCGCTTGGAGACACTTAATATAATGATAATATAAACAATATTATCGATTTGACTGCACTGACACTATTGGATGAGAACTGAAGCTGGACGATGACATCACTGTTTCCTGCAGAACAGCTTTATAAATTAAATTAATTTAATGATGATCTTTACAAAGGAACTGAATCAACACTGAACTGACTTCAGCTGAACAATGACACTATTTTCTTTTAGAGCTGCTGTACAGCAGAATATAGTTACTTGTTATTTTTATTTTGTAAATAAAAAGTAGGTTTTTATTTTATTTTATTTTTTACATTTTTACCCAAAAAAAGGACATACAGTATTCAGATACTTCTTTGGTGAAATGTTTTACTTGAAAAGTGTTCGTGTTTTTCTTTCATATAAATGGGACTTTACATATTTATATATATTTCAAGAATATTCATTAAGTGTTCAAATATGTTTAGAAAGTGACGTCTCTGCCAGGTGATTTTTCCAACCTCTTTTTTTGTAGCTTTTGTAACTCAGCCCCCCCCCACTGTCCGTCACTGCAATTGTCTTTCTGAACTTCTCTTTAAAAACAAATCGTGAGGACCAGAGGAAAAATGCATTATCATAATGCATCAAGCACTTTCCTCAAAGGCTCATTTATTTCTCGTCTCATTATACGCTTTGGGCTTCTCTGAAAATCGTAACTGAGCCATGCTTTTCTTACAGTAGGTTGTCATTTGGAGGTTATCCCAGTCATCCCCCCGATACCCATTGAGCCCTGGGACAGAATGGGCAGTGTGATGCCAGGCGGTCGTGGGGCGTCCGAGGGGTAACGGCCCTGCAGTGACACCTGAGACGTCAGTCCTCAGCCGCACACACTGGCTGTCCTCCAGCTGGATGTCCCTCCATTCTCCTAAAACAAATCAATCCACGGGCCCGCTGCAGATAGCAGAGCGCTCCATTACGCACACTTTACAGCTCATAGATCAGGGTTTGAATTACTGCTCTAAAAACGGCACATATGCTTCAGAGTTGGTACTTTTTCTGTTATGACACTGAATTCTATTGGCTTTTTAAGTGTCTCAGTACTGCAGGAGAAATATTCATTTTTTTTAATTACACAACTCTCTGAAATGGTCAAATGTGTAGTTGTGAGATTATTTCTATAATGATTGTTAAAATGTATGTTTTGCCTGGCAGCAAATCTCATTTTCAAAAGTCTTTTTCTTCTCACATTAGATTGTTTTAAATTAATATTTAATATCCTTTTTTTAGCATTAAGTGTACGCTTGTGAGCATTAAGTGTACGCTTGTGAAAAAGAAACGCATTTAAAAAAGTGTACTTATTGAAAATACTTTAAATTAATATACTTGAATGCAATTTATATATGAAATGTATATATAAAATACAATTTTAATGTGTTTTTAATGTTTTAATTATTAATATGACAAAAGATTATTAAAGCATAATGATTTAAAATGTGCTTTTAATTTGACATTAAAGTGCACTTTAGAAAAGTCTACTTAAGTGTGCTAAGAAACATAGGCTGCGTCCGAAATCGCATACTTTCATTAGTAGGTACTTATTTTGAATAAGTACTTTGTAACCGCTAGGTTCGTTCTCTATAATAAGAATGTGTGCAGTAGTATGAATGTAATCTGGACGTACTACATTGATAATATAGTCATTGTCATGTGAGCTACCAGCGTCAGTTATGTTGCTTCACTGCCATTCAAAAATGCTCTCTCATGGCCTCATGGGATAGTGTCCATCATATGCACTTCAAAACGTGCATGAAGAAGTAGGTCATCCGTGTACTGTTTGCCTACTCTTTTATGAGTACTGTGAATTCAGACATAATATTTTTGTCACATAGGCCTACTGTTTTTCACTTAGTATAGTAGGGAATGCAATTTCAGATGTAGCCTTTGTCATGAAAGTGTACACTTAAGTGGCCTTTTATTTCATCAATATTATATTATCTGCAAGCAGAGTTATTTTTAAATATCATTCACTCATTCAGTACAGTTAAGCACATTTCATTTCACAAAGGTATGTGACAAAACAGAACTTTTAAAAGGAACCACATTCATTGCCTGATTAGAAATCTTTTAGCTTTATATGTCATCTTAACTATGCAAATATGACAGTTATTGTAATTTAAATTATGTCACTGTCACGGTTGCTGTGGTAATGAAGCACACGACGTAAGAATTATAAAAACAACAGTCTTTAAAGGAGAACTCCGGTCAATTTTAACATTGAGCTAATTTTTTTGTAAATTTGGAGTGCTGTCAGTACAGAGAACAACGACAAATATCGGTGTTGCCTACACCGTGTTATCCTCTTTTTAAAATTTGCACCCTGTTGACTTAAATGGGGCAAGTTTTAAACCTGCTTTTAGCCTCTTAACATCCTTGATGTGTCATTACAAGTGCCCAGCCATTGTGAGTGATTCCTTCAGAGTGAACACGGTGAATCTGACTGCAGTAGATGTGAAAGATATGAATAAAAGTGATGTTAATTCAGCCAGCGCACATACCTGTATTTACTTCCTGTTTTCGGTCTAAGTCCACAGTAGTTGATTGTCGAGTTCACACGCGTGATCATAGGTAACTAAACCTATGCGCGTGAACTCAACAGTCAACTACTGTGGACTTCGACTGTCAATTGACCGGAGTTCTCCTTTAATATCACTCTTAGGAAATAACAGGAGAATCATTTAGCAGCACAACCACTTGATTCAAAGACGACACCGAAGAATGAACACGGGGAACACTGGGCTTAAATAACAAGGAGAACTAATTAGATGATTAACAGAACAGGTAAACGTAATCATGAATCAGACACACTGCGAAACTGGGTCAGATGACAAGCACAGGGAAAATAAAACCTAAAATAATGAAATCTAAATCAAAACAGAGCGTACATGTTACAGTCACACATCATATTATATAACCAAAGCTATAAATCATAAAATAAAATGTTCTCAGTCTTTGTTTGCTTGCAGGCTAACCATTAACATACTATTTAAGCATACCACTAGCCAATTATCCTGCTAGCTTAGCATACTATTAAATGATTAGGCTCTAGTATACTGTATAACCTCAAATTACACATCACACAAATACTGTTTGCCTGAAATTATCTAAAGATTATATGTTTATTTTCAAATCAGTATTATTTAACAATTATTAAAAAAAAAAATTAAAAAAAAAACATTCAATGAAATGACAATGATTTCTGAAGGATCACGTGACACTGAAGACTGGAGTAATGAAAATGAAAATACAGCTTTGCCATCACAGGAATAAATTATATTTTCAAATATATGACAATAGAAAACAGGTAAACCAGTGCATTTCAAATGAATGCAAAACATAAACATTTCAAAAATATTTAAAAAAAAATCTTACCAAACCCCAAAGTAGTGTAGTCATAAAAAAAAGGTTTATCAAAAGAACAAGATATGGCTATAATGTGATTTGTTTTTAGACTGGCATTATTAACAGCTATGTCTTGGGGTCCTATTTGCAATAATGACTGGTTGACTGTAAGTATTCTCTTTTATCCATCTATGGACGCTGAAATCATTCTAGACAGGTTGTGTGAAAATATGTCTTCAAATACCCTCTCAGAATCACTTCAGTAAATAAAGCTATTTCATTTGCATTTCAAAAGCAAGACCTACCCATGACATTCAGTACACAACATGTTTACTTTCCAAAATATCTCTGTATCAGAACAAACATGAGCTTCAGTACTGTTGTCTACCTAAAAGGCATTCGGATCAAGCCATCATTACTATAAATAATCACTATCGCTATTTAATCATGTTCCTTCCTCAAACTCTTATCATATCTTCATTCACACAGCTGCCATATCCATATGGAAAAACACAAAAAAAACACTGCTTTGATCTGAAATGTATGTGTTGGGCACTACACACATGTGGATATGTTTCAGAACGAGGCCATCGTTTGGTTTCAGTGACTCAATCCCTCATTTCCTCCCATGAGCGATGTTTCACAGCTTCACTTCTGACCCATTTTTCAACCTATTTCACAACAACCATGTTTGTCACTCATTGCTCTCTCCTCCTCCTCCTCCCCTCTCTCTGTTTCTATATCAGAATTCAATAAACAAACTGATGTTCTTGAAAGCTCATTCATGAAAGACGTGACTTTCAAAACTTCTCGCTGTCTGTTTTCAAATCATTCACTCCTTTCATATTGTGTTCTTGAGGTAGATAACTTGTGGTCATCTTCGTGAGGGATTTGCATTTCAGTCCTATTTTTCTGATCTATTTTTCTCCTTCAAAGGCACGGTACTTTGATGTAGCTCAAATCTCATTACCACAGGATCACTCGACTGCAGACGGGCGATTTCCAGTGCTCTGCGGTACGTTATACAAGGTGATAAAGTGTGAAATCCCTGGCGAGTTTGTGCTGAATGAATAGAGAAGAGAAGACAAGAAGAGAGAGAGATAGAGAGAAGCGAAGGGTTTAGGCTTAGTGCCACGCTGTGACGCATCCTCTGTCCAGGGTGTTGGGTTTACAGTGTTTAGCGGTAATTAGCATGCCGCAGCATGGCATGGCATTACCTCCTGCCATCCCCTAGCTAGCTAAGCCCTTAACAAACAGAACCTTGTACGATAAACAAAGTATCTTGTCTAGCCATGTGTGAAGATGGCAACACACAACTACTGACAAACATCTTTGGCTAAGAGCTGGACTGAGACGACACTGTGGGAACGCTTCAGGGAGCAAGCTAATGTAATTAAGGAACACCGGAGGCCATCTGAAGCCTGTCACTAGAGCTTCCTCAAATGGATAAACTCTGGGCTTCCTTGCCAGAGAAAGTCCATGGGTTTAATACAGGCCGTTGGCGAATGGAGTTCCTAATCCAGAGCGGTCACATAAGGGAAATGTCACTGTAGCGACTTTTTAAATGTTTATTTGGTGACATTCTCACCGTAGTTCCGTCAAACCCTCAGGAGTCTTTGGATATTATCATGTGTTTGAATGACAGAAAGCATATTTTTTTATTTTAGTAGACCAATATACATTACACTAACCACATTAATGTAAAACACGTAGAAAAGAGATAAATGTACAACCATCATTTAATCTATAAAGCACCCAAAAAGTTGTCCATTTGACGTCACATTCGAAGTGCAAGAAACAGCAAAACTGAAACTGTAATATGCTAAACATCTTTGTAAACGCGCATTATTTTGCAAACAGTATTTACTCCTGTTATTTATGGATGCAGGAATTGAATCCTTTGAAATCCTTTTTTTAAGAGTATTTTACTTTAAAAGTTTAGCCATTGGTAAAGTAGTGGAGTAAGCAGTGCCAGAGTAACATTTTGTGATGCAGGATAAAAATCAACAGTGATGTTTTCTTTAAAAGTCCGTTCCCTTAACACAGAGCTTCTTATTGGGTATTAATCACAGAGAAAAATTCCTTAGTGTGTGTGCATATGATTTGTGTTAAAAGAAGCCCAATACATCCACACAATCCCTCTTTGAGCTGACCTACAATCCTAGAAATAAAGCAAAACTTACATAGTCCTTCAAGTAAAGATAACAACATCTTAAGTATGGAGGGTCTCTGTGCAGTGTTCATGCAGTATATTTTTGTATTAAAGCATGTGACAGTGCGGTTTGTAAATGCATCACTTTAAGTAAAAGCCTCTCCCTCCATTCTCATGTTTATGTCTGTGTGTGCGATGAAAGATGTATGCTTCTATACGAGTGTGTTGTGCAGATCTCAGGACGTTTGAGAAGCTCCTCATTGGCAGTACAAAATGGAAAAGGCTTTACCTCTCATTTCAGACTTTCTCTGACACATTTACCTTGTTCTCTAACCCATACTTAAAGAAAAAAAATGTTTATTCTATACCACATTATCCTCACCAAGAGTGTTGGGCTTTTAACAGCCTATCAAGACGTAAAATAAGGTGAGGGTCATCTGCTCGCTTTTCCAGATGACTGTCTCAACATCTTCACTTGGTACGTACAGCAGTACTAATGGGTGGAAATATCCTTCCCTCTCGCTCTATGTCTCAAGCTGTTAGATATTGTAAGATATGCTCTGTGTCTAAACTTTTGTACTCTCATCCATCTTTACTTTTCCAATGTTTTTGGGAACATTAACAATTTCTTCTCCTGGTAACTAAGTAAAACGTTTTTGAGACTCCATACATTGGTCACAATACACTGTTAAAAAAAAAAAAAATCACTTCAATAAATCAATCATTTTTATTCAGTTTTGTAGGCTAAGAAAATTTTGAGAAGCAAATATTAAACTATGTTAAAATATTATTATTATTATTTCCTAATTTTATAAAAACCTCATTTGTCTTTGTTTAATGTATATATTTTTTAAATAAATTATTATTATTATTATTATTATTCACGTACAGTACATGCATCCTAGAAACATAGCTGACTGATGAGGATAAGTCTCACTACAGTCACATGTTTGGACTTTGCATTGGTTTTCTGAGGAACAAAAAAGAACAATCCCATTAGACTTCAGAAGAATTCACTTTATTATTTACTGTAGTAAAATTAGCTAAATAAGTTTGCTTGTCACCATTATGTTCAGTTTGTTTAGTTATCATGGACTTTTAGTTTGCATTCACTAGTTTCTGCCTCCCTTTGTTCATTTTCTCACCACTCCTTTGAGTCATTATGAGTTCATGTGTTTCAGCGGTAAATTGTTAATAACCTTGTTTGTGTTCACTACTTAAGTTTCTCCTTCACCGTCATTTGGTGTCTGGTCATGTTTACACCTATGTGTGTGCATTTCTGCTACCCATTTGGATTATATGTAAACTTTGTGTGGAAACCTTAATCTTATGTGTCTTTGTCTGCCTGCCTGCACACACCTGTAACATTGCTTACCCTTGGACAACACATTATATACACTGCACATAAAAAAACAATATTATATCACTGAATCAATGTACAATCAATAAAATGTACAATTACAGAATTAGAAATGGCATTACACAAGTAATAAGAATTCCTACATTATTACTGACAACAAAACTCTGATTTGTTGATGGTTTGAGATTATTGAGAGTATTAGATTATTTATTTCCTGTATTGGATTGTGTCTGTAAGATGTATTGTTCATATTCTATGTAGATTTAAAGTTTTCATTTTTCACAGCCGAAAATCAAGCACGGACACAAAAGATGATACAAAAAATCACATATGGGACAATAATTTGCGTGGGGAACATCAAAATTCCTTTTCTAGACACCTTAAGGATTACAAAAAACTAGGTTAAAAAAATATACCTTTTGGGTGCAGGTGAACCCCCCCTTCCTACCCTACTATGAGGTTGTCTGTCCATAAAATACTGAGCTGCAGCTCAATGATATCATAGATGTCCGGAATTCTGACACACTAAAACTGCTTTGCAGGATAAGTTAGAATTGTGGTGTGAAGAAAGTAGTAAATGTGGTGGGTGTTTTGAATGGTTCTCTCAGCTTTCAGTATTGACATCTTTAATTCTTTGAAATCATCATCATCATCTTCTTCAGCTTATCCGGGGCCGGGTCACGGGGGCAGCAGTCTAAGCAGAGATGCCCAGACTTCCCTCTCCCTAGACACTTCCTCCAGCTCTTCCTGGGGGACACCGAGGCGTTCCCAGGCCAGCCGGGAGACATAATCCCTCCAGCGTGTCCTAGGTCTTCCTCGGAGTCTCCTCCCAGTGGGACATGCCCGGAACACCTTCCCGGGAAGGCGTCCAGGAGGCATCCGGAACAGATGCCCGAGCCACCTCAGCTGACCCCTCTCGATGTGGAGGAGCAGCGGCTCTACTCTGAGCTCCTCCCGAGTGACCGAGCTCCTCACCCTATCTCTAAGGGAGCACCCAACCACCCTGCGGAGAAAGCTCATTTCGGCCGCCTGTATCTGGGATCTTGTCCTTTCAGTCATGACCCACAGCTCATGACCATAGGTGAGAGTAGGAACGTAGATTGACCGGTAAATCGAGAGCTTCGCCTTGCAGCTCAGCTCTTTCTTCACCACGACAGACCGGTACATCGACCGCATTACTGCAGAAGCTGCACCGATCCGTCTGTTAATCTCCCGTTCCATCCTTCCCTCACTCGTGAACAAGACCCCCAGATACTTGAACTCCTCCACTTCAGGTAGGAACTCTCCACCAACCTGAAGTGGGCAAGCCACCCTTTTCCGACCTTTATTTTTCGAAATATGGCTCATAAAATAGTCGATCTCCGAATGCAACGTAATAGGGAGGAGAGTAAAGATGGAAAGCTCCTAAAGCTTAGTTCCATATAAATTCACGTATAATTTGTTGTTTTATCGTTAGTGAAAATCAATATTGACCATTTGAAAAAGGATCCTCATATAAGAAACAATACTAAAATTCAGAGTCAGTTCATTCACATTCAGAGATCGACTATTTTTGACTGTCAAAATGCCGGCGGACACAGCTACAGTGAGCTGTTTAAAATCTTTCTTTTTAGTAAACTCTGTGTACACAAACAATGTTCTCAATGCTCGAGTTCATGTGTTCAGCCCCTGGTGATACTTCGAGCAAAGTTTCATGTTGTGTCGACTCGAGACTTCTTAGTGTTTTAAAAATAGCGATTTTTGATGCTATCATAGTCGTGCCCCAAGCACTTTGAGAGAACCATAGGCCCATTCAAAAGGCAATTTGACTGAAAACGAAAATAAGGTCAAACTTAAAAGTGGCGTTTCCATTCTAATTATGCTTTTAAACTAAAGTTTGCCTCGGGTAGATTAACAAAAAGACCCTAGGTTGCATTTTGGCGAGAGTTACCCTTTAAGAATGATGCTCCATAAAGGGCAGAATCTCACGGTGAGTCCTATGAGTTCTCTCAAAGAGCTTCACTGTGCCAGAGCCTTTCAGCGGACACCCAACATTTCTTCAATCTTGGGATGAATGGCCCTAGACGGAGTATCCTTGAAAGACCATCCTCATCTCACAATCGTAAGGTAGGTTTGATTTTCCTGTATTTGGATGAGCAGTAGTTGGGTGGTTCACCAATGTGATATATCTAATTCATCACGGATTAATTCTCTATACATCTAGTATTAACTTAATTACAATTGGTCGAAGGCATCCAGTGGTCTGTTTTAATGAATCATTAGCTAATGATTTGCATCAATATCATTATGTTTTGACTTTACATGTTGAGACACAAAACTTAAGTTAAACGTTGTTATGGTTATGAGTTTTGACATCCACACTAACGTTTGAGGTCTGTGGGCCAGTTGCATTGTGAATGTAATGTCAGAGCATGTTTAGAGGATGGATAAATTGGGCTGCAAACAGATATCAGTGCACCAGAATATGAACTGCTGACAGCTGTTACACTGTCTACATCAGAAGCGTTTCGTCAGGAAACACTATTGTCGTTGTCAGGAAGCAACAGCTGTCTAGGCTGTTGCAAATCCATTTGTCCTTCATAACAAAAGTAGCTCAAGCACTATGTCAGGGACTGCCGTGGATTTGTCGTTTCGTGTCACACCGCACTGCATCCAGTGTAAAAAGCATAACTGATTATAATGGTTCTACTGGGTTTTTTGTTGCTGTTGCATTAGGTGAAGACTGTTCTGTTCTGTCACTGTTTAACTTACTGGAGAGTTAGATGCCAGATAAATCTAATAAGGCCAGTACAGTATTAGATCCATGTTCAGATTCTGGTTGACTGATCTTTGTGTTAAAACAGATGAGTGGAACCATAAATACACAGCTTTAATCCATTTTGGTATAACACCTTATTTTACACACTATTAATTAATACTAAATGTTGATAGGGAATTATTCCACGATGACACTTTTAATTGATAGCAACATGACTAATCTACTATTCAGGGGTGTGTTTCCTGAAAGCATCGTTAGCCAACTATGGTCACCAGTTGCGTCGTTATCAGCATAGTTCAACGAGTCTGTGTTTCCACAAACCATTGTCCCAATGAACATTTGCAAACAGCATCGCAAAGTTGTGTGGTTGGAGCGACAGCTCTCCAGCTGTGATTAGAAGCATAGTTTCTTGTTTTATTACATGGACTTAATAAATCCTTATCTTGAGCAGAATAAGCTGACATTCAGTACAATCTATATCTTTTATTTAGAATTTATACATACGTCTGTCATGATAGTCCACTGAGGCGAGTTGTAGTTGAGAACCCATGCATGCAGTTTATTTAAAGATCCCCAAAGTGACAAAAACAATCCAAAACAGGCTTGACTAGATATAAATGTGTCAAGACTTGGCATGAACATAAATACACTCACCAACAGTAGGTTACAACATCAAAGCTAGACAAGAGACAATGGTAACATGAGGGCTATTTATACACAAAGATTAATCACATAGAAAGGAACACCTGGAAGCAATAAAATAATGAGCCAATGACAAACAGAGCAAAGTGTCACATGACAAGAAAATAGGTGTTCGACATTGGCTGGATGTAACCGATCGGCATCAATGAAGTGGGGTCCAAGTTTTTTTTATCAGTTTTATTTTGATAAACATGACACAATATAACATTGCGACAACATGAAAAGAGGTTTTACAGTTATAAAAAACAGATTTGTGAGCATTAGTGGACCTGAAGGTGTGAGAATAAACACAAAACACACGTGATCGCTGTCAGAGCTCATGCAGCCGCTCTGGAGAAGCTAGCAGAATGAAGCAGCCAGCTGCTCTTTCATGGCATACGTCATTCACGTGACGTTGGAGCGGTCTCAAGTCGGACAAAATTTCTAACCGGCATGCACTGCTTCAAGTCAGCGCAGTTGGCGCAGCGCAAGTCGAACAAGCCTTATAACACAGCACATGAAACTAGGAAAGCACATGACAAGATCACATGAGGGCAAGAAAGTCATATGACAAGAACCAGGAACAAAACTTCAAAATAAAAGACATGAAACATGAACATGACCATAAACCATATTAAAGGCCTTCTGAAGTGAAGCAATGCATTCGTGTAAGAAAAGTATTCATATTTAAAACTTTATCGACTAAAATAACTAGTTTCCGGCAAACGGCCATACGCATCGATTTATGGCGAAAGACTATGACGAACACGGTTGACCAGCCCTGTTTGTTTGAACCGCGAGAGCCGTCAAAGCTTACGCTACTCATACATCCTACATTTTGGCATAAGTCGACTTGCGTACGGCCGTCTGTCGGAAGCTAGTTATTTTTGTAAGAAGTTGCCCTTGAATTGCCAGGTCTCTGGTGCTCTAAGCTAACTCCCCAATACTTAAACCCAATAGCAGAAGATCAAAAGAGCCAGGAGACTTGAGTCTTCAAAAAAAAAAGTAATCTTTAATGGAGAAACAAAAAATACAAAATACAAATAAACTAGTAGAGCCAAGCTTCCATAAAACAGTGAAAACAAAAACATAGTGATGTTACATTTGACACTGAAGCTTCAAAGCGTGTATCGAGTACGTAGCGCAATTTCGCATGAAGCTCCGTGCCGGAGCGCGTGTTGTTTTCAGAGAAACACGTGATCAATGAAAAACGAAGTCTCACTTTTTAGTCACGTGAATGCTTTACTTAGCGTGTCGGAATGTTTGAACCCAGACCACTACTCTAAAGGTTTTTGGAAGTTTAAATCCATTTACTAATTTACTAATTACTAATTTACTAATTATATTTTTTTAAATATATAAATAAGCCTATAGCCTATGTTACATGATCATATATTCTGACAAATAAACAGCATAGAAACCATAAAATAATTAGACCAACATTTACTTGCATCAAGCAACTCTGTTGGTATTTTTATAATTAGTATTAATATAATTGTTACATTTATTTTATTGCCACACTTTAATATGTGAATTATATTATCAGAAAACTTAACATTTAGCATTTTCAGGCTTTTATTTGTGCTTAATGGATAAAACAACGGCGTTGCGCTCTCAGCTGCTCATAAACATGGCTGCTATAAATTTGACCTGCCAAAAGATGGTGCTGTTTTCGACACTCTTGATGCTTCGAATCTTTTCCCAAAACATTCAGGGGAAAGCCTCAGTGCTTCATGAGGCTTTATTTGCCCATCCCTACAAAAACAGACACGAGGGCCCAAAATATTCAACAAGAGATACACTTAACTCGAAGACAGGCAGCAGGATAAATGGCTCAAGACTGAACAGAGTGGCAAGGAACAAACAGACTTATAAAGGGTCAAACACAGGTGTGGGAAATCAGGATTAATGAGCAGGATTTGGAACATGGTTAGGGGCAGTGGCGCCTCCTTCAGGAGTGGAGAGACAAGAATTCATGATACAAGAGCCATCCACAGTTCTGGAGGAAGCATGACATGGAGAGCTCAAGGAAAGCGATCCCTACTGGCCAGGATGAAAATAGCGCTCTGGAGACAAGACCATTACAATTTTAGTCTATAAAGTTTTAAATATGAATATTTTTCTTACACGAACGCATTGCTTCACTTCAGAATTATCTTAAAAGCTGTGGTCACAGCATGGTGTGTGTGTGTGGGGGGGGGGGGGAATTGAGAAATTTCTATCTAAATTTCTATTCTAAATTTTTTTATCCACAGATAATTACAGTGCCCTTGTTACACGTTACATGTAGTACTAACTAAAAATTAAGCATAATTACATGCAACTAACCCTAAACCAATCCCCAATCCTAACCCTAACCCCATAGTAAGTACATGTAGTTAATTATTATTACACAGTACTTAAATGCCTAATAACACTGTAACACAGGCACCTTTAAATAAAGTGTAACCGGAAAAAAAATATGTACTGCATATAATCAGTGTTAGATCCAGGAGATCAATGTCATAAAAGTGCATTAAAAATCATTTTATTTATTCTTACATTGACTAGTAGTTGCTCACCCCACATTTCTAAATGGCATCCTAACGCTGCTCACTCTCAACCAAACTAACAGAGAGAAGGAAAAGAGTAAAAAGAATAAGATAAATTAAGGAATCTTGAATGAAAAAGAAAAGAGAAGAAAAAAGACAGAGCTGAGAAAGGGAATGAGAAATGAAGACTGAAACGAGGACTAGGGAATTATAGAGGGAATAAAGTAAGCTGGAGAGGGGAAAAAATAGATCTAGAGGAAGAAGGAAAAAGAGACTCAGAAATTAAGAAATAGAAAGTGGGTGTAAGGGGAAAAGGAAAGAAAAAGTCAAACTTGAGAAGAAGAAACAGAAAGGGAGGGAGGTAGAGAGAGGAAAAGGAAGAGGGCACGTGTCGATGTTGCTCATGTCTGCAGATGAGCACAGACACCCGAGGGAGGCTAGAGATTCAAGGAAATGTCACACATGAAAAAGAGAGGTAGAGCGAGAGAGGAGCGTGTGGGAGATTAATCCTGCCTCCTGTTGAGCGTCCTGTCTTGCTAATGTCAAAATAACCACTGTATTCACAAAACAGCAATTACTGTAATAATAATAATGCAACAGCTATGGTGATATGCTGACAGCTGACAAACAGCTTTATACAAAAAGCATGGATGGAAAAAGAAACATCATAAACACTTGCAGGCCTTGCTGGACGCTCCACGAAATTCGCCTTGTGTGATGAGATGTTTGTGGAAGACACTAAAGAGCATATGTTTTCATGCTTTCCATCATCAGAAGCTGAAAGAGGCTGTGGATGTCAACCCAAAGCGAAATATGCATTTACTGTATTAAGAATGAGACATTTTTATTATACTGTATATTTGAGTCAAATGTACACCTGAGCAACAGACAGTGAAACATTACTTGCAAATTTGTCAATCCAAAGAACATATCGAGGCTTGAGAATTACAGATGCGTTCAGTGCATTGGCATGGTATTTTAATTAAATACACACACACACACACACACACACACACACACACACACACACACACACACACACACACACACACACACACGCACACACACACGCACACACACACACACACACACACACACACACACACAGAGGACCTAAGGGTACATGCAGGAACAAGTAGGAAGATCAATAGGGAAGGAGTGATAATGAGGTCTTAGTCAGAGTATATTACAGGGGATGGACTGAGCTATAGAAAAACACAGTCTTAATTATGTATTTCAAAGATGCCTTTAGGCAATGTGGTGCAAGGGAAAAAATAAAGGAAATCCACAAACAAGCACACTTTGACTCTAAGCTATACTTTAAATTACAGTTATCTACATTTATACTTTTCAGAGACACTTTTATACAAAGCAAATTGCACTGCGTTCAAGGTCCACAACCAGTTCATGCATTCCCTGTAATGAAAATTAATAGGAACAGCTCCCATATCTCAACTCAAATCTGTATAGTGTAAAGAATAAATACAATAATTAAAATAATAGGTAACACTTGACAATAAGATTCCATTTGTTAACAACATTGGTACATTGGTTAACATTAACTGACAATGAAATATAATTCTAAAGCATTTATAAATCTTAGTTAATGTTAATTTCAACATTTATTAATATATTATTAAAATCATATAAATGTATAAGTAAGGGTTAATGCCCGACGAGGTGTCCATTGTCAGGTATTAATGGACGACGGCGAGGCGTGAACCGTCCGACGCGCAGCGGAGGATATAACCCGCTTATACCATGGTCACTTGCCAAATAACACAATTTTAAAACATTAGTTTATATTTTAATTAGTTTTACAATCGAAATCTAAAGTTTTTACAAACAATAACTTGGTTTCCCTGGTTACGCCTGACAGTTTATTTACTAGGTGTCCTCTATCACTTTTTAATGGACACCCTGCAGCCAATCAGAATCGAGTATTCACCCAGACCATGGTATAATATTATTTAATGGACGAGAGCCACCATGAACTAACAACGGACAGTTGTAATTTTATAAATATCAAAGATGAATAGAGTAACAAATGTATTTTTTATTGTTAGTTAATTCTAGTTAATGTATTTACTAACATTAAACAATGGAACCTTATTGTAAAGTGTCAAATAATAAATATAATTAAGTAAATGTAAGTGTCAGGTATGCTCTCCACCGGCCCTTCTTCACCAGTTCAGTCATATAGTCAGGAACTACATTTCCCAGCATCCCTCCTGTCCTCACTCAGCCATCACCCGCACCTGTTCCTCATCAATCAGAACTCCAAGGCTGCATCCGAAATCGCATACTTCTCTACTGTATAGTAGGGGAAAAACAGTATGTAACAAAAGAAGTATGTCCGAATTCACAGTACTCATAAAAGAGTAGGCAAAACGTACCTGGAAAGGGTTGCCAACTTATGGAAAGGAAAATAAGGGACAATCGTGGTTCTTTATAGGAAAATAAGGGACAGAATAAGGAACACTCAAAATATTTGTACACAGTGCATATCATTCAGCATCTGCAGTTAAATATGTGTATAAAACATGTATAAAAGGTTCTCAGACTCATTTCGTGGAAAAATAACCAAATTTCAGAAACTTTCCTGGCTCAAATTTTTTATTTTGTTAAAAAATATATTCTGAAGAAAGACAAACGTAAATGAAGAAGAAAGCCAAAATATTAGGCTACATGTGATGGATGTATATTTACTGAGTAATTTACAGTTTTGTAAAAATGGGTCAAAATGACAATTTTCACCTGAGATTTGGAGTCAGATTACAGGGGGGTTAAAATGATTTTAGAACTGCATCATTATTTTACTTTGACACAGAGATTGTTAGGTCTATTAACTAAATCGGTTGACTTTAGCCATCTTTGTTTCATTATAGCTATGCTAACGGTGACATTTTAAAAATGGGAAAAAGCACTACTTTTGTTTTTTGCCCAAAGTTTGCATGCCTGCAACTCATATTAAAAATATCTTAATATCCTTTTAGATTCTAATTCTTAACACACTTTTCTCATGGTTTCTTAATTTTTAAGGCCGAATATGGTTAAATATATAGTGTTAATGTGGCTCCATGAGTAAATTAGTACACATTTTCAATGGTCGCACATTTTCTGAAGAACAAATAATGTTGAAATTAGAAATGTATCTTGTTTTTTTTTCTATCAACACAATTGAACATTACTGAGATAAAGAGAACTTAGATGATTAGTATGGGCTGCTTTTGGTGCTCGAGATTTTATTGGTTATTTTGTGTTTCAATAACGAGGTCCAACCATACAGTAGACTGTAAAAAAAAGATGGACGACGCCCCTTCACTCTCTTCCATTGGTGAGAACTGAAGCCGCCAGTGTCCCGATATGGCGCTGACATCTTGGAACTTGAGTCTGCGTAGTAGCGATCTCGGGACCAGACCTGCGCAGTAGTGAGCAGGAAGTAAAGCCGCGAAATCAAAACTCCGCCCTCACTCTCGCAGAATGCACTCTCCCTGAGTGCACTTTTTTAAAAATTGATTGCAGTACGACAAGAGCAGGGCTTAATTTGAGCCGGAACACGCCGGAACATGTTCCGTCACCTCCGACATTGGATCCGGAATCTTTTTTATTGGATCCGGCACCTCCTGTGTCACTAAAATTAATTGCCTAAATGAAAAAAATAAAATTACTGTTTGTGTAGTGTTCAATGTTTGTGACACATGACTTGCGCGCTTGTTGTACTAGTTGAGATTGCTGTTAGCCTCGATCGTTTCACTCAGGGGAAAAATGTCAAAAAGACAGAAAAGTTTGCTTAACTTTTTCAAATACGCTGGCCAGTCAGATCCCAAACAAGCAAAAATCGTTTCCGCTGATCAAGAAGGAGACCACGGTGGACACAGCAGTAGTATCGACATAATATCTCGTTATTTCGACATAATAAGGGGACATTCTAATCTGCATTAAGCCACATTAAGCGTTCTTATAATGGTTTTCTATGGGAGGAAAATGCTTAACATGTAAATGCGTTCATATTCTGGGCTCATATGATTTTTTGTACATAGCATAGCCTACTTTGTTATGATTTTAGTATCATAATGATTAATAAATGCACGCACAATTATCCATGAACTTGATTTGAACAAATGCCTTTCAACTTGTGTGTGCAAAATTCAGAATTAAATGAATGTGCAGCAATTTGTACAAATAGAGAGTATGTAGGCCTACTATACTGTTGTAGCCATTAAAAAAGCGCATTTAGTTTCATATTTGTTAAAATATTCTAATGTTGTTGTTTTTTTCCATTTATGTTGATTTATGAAAAGTGAACAGCACGACCGAGTAAGATAGGATGCGCAATATGAGACATGGAGCGGGTCATACATGATTTTGACCGCTTCATCAAGTTGTTTTGTAGAAAGCCTTTCTTTAAAGTGAATTTCGTTTTGTATTCAATTTTTCATCAACCAATTGCCTGGATTTAATGAATAAGAAACAAATATAACAGACAATCATGGAGGCGTCCGCGCGGTCACTTGCATTGCACGTGAACTGGAGCACATCCTAACTTAACGAAACTCAGTGTATGCCTCACACAGACATGAAAAATACATCAAATACACAAAGCTTGAAATGTCTTTAAACAAAATAATTCAAAAAGAAAAAAGAAAAAGGCTACTCTCTGATTATGTAATCCAGGGTTCACCAATCTCGGTCCTGGAGGGCCGCTGTCCCTGCAGAGTTTAGCTCCAACCAGCTCCAACACACCTGTTTGAAAGTTTCTAGTATGCCTAGTGAGACCTTGATTAGCTGGCTCAGGTGTGTTTAATTGGGGTTGGAGCTAAACTCTGCAGGACAGCGGCCCTCCAGGACCGAGATTGGTGAACCCTGATGTAATCCATTAGGCCTATTTATGTGCATTTCTCTCTATAGGCGCGTTCACACGGAGATGGCGATCGTCAACTTCATCTTTGCAGCCGAGTGACACTGTCAGAGAAAACACTTGTTTATTAATAAAAATCAATACACGCGTCACCGGATTTACAAATGCACGCACACATATTATGTCGAAATAACGAGATATTGTGTTGAAATAACATTATTATTAATAATAATATCTTTTAGAATATTTGATTGAATGCTGAATGTTGCGCTTGTTCAATTTAATAAAATTAAAACTTTAATTGTGATCATTAACATAACTGAATATTAAATATTTAGTGGCCAAGTTTTGCGCAGCTCCCCCCGTCAATGATCTAGCACCCCCTCAGCACATGCGTTAAAAATTCTCTGGCGCTGTTCCTGCAGAGAAGCTACGTAGGCAGTGTAATTTTTTTTTTTTTTTTTTTGTTCCGTTACCTCCAACCCCCGTTTTGAGTCGCCGGATCCACCCCCCCTCTGCGCTCCGGGACCTCCCACTTTACAAATTAAGCACTGGACAAGAGGCTTGTTAAAATAAAGTAAATACAATCTCCTCAGTCCTCCAAAGATCCCGAAAAAAATGTCCGTTGGTGCTTCAGTGACTACTTCGCTCAGAGAACCTGTCAATCACAGCTGTCAATCATGACGTTACACCACCGTTTTTATAGCATCACGTAACTAACTAAAAAACAACTTATTTTTGAAACAGACACTTGAACTTACATCAGCGTGATAAAAACGACAGCAAATGAAAGAAACCACCTTTGGAAAAAAGATATTTGAAGTGTAATTTAATTGTTTAGTTGGTCTCACGTCCCGTTGAATAACACGGGGAGGCGGGGCTTATGACCTATACTTGTACTTACTATACTATACACGCTTGGGGTCCAACCAAGTAGCCTACGGTAAAGGTACTTGTAAAATGTTTCTCTCTATTTAACTTACAATAGTGAAAGATTTTTGATAATGTCTTCCCCCAGGTAGATTGCATGTTTTCTTGCTTTGCTGAATGTTGGACTCATGAACAATAATCACGTTGTTTGTAGTCACCCAAACTGATTAGCCGGAATCAAAACGCAGACAGTGAAAAAAGAATGGATTTGCCGTTAGTGTGAGTCTGTGGCTGTGAAGCGGGAGCAACAGAGGATTCTGCTGGGTCTTAAAGCCTTCCGCGAATGGCTATGTTCGCAAATCAAACAAAGATTTGTCTCAAAGAAATGGATAATTCTCAATTTAGAGCGTATGCCTGAAAACAAACTGCGTTCCGTATGGCTTTCTACGGGACGCATTGATGCCTTAAATACGGGACGATTCCGTATTATACTGAACGGTAGGCAACCCTTTACCTGGATGACCTACTACGTCCAGCGAGATTCTGTAGTGTGCATACGATGGACACAACCATGAGGCCACGGGAAAGGATTTGTGAATGGCAGTGAAGCAATGCAACTGACGCTGGTAGATCACATGATAATACAGGCTGCATGGAGAATGTAGTAGCCTATACGTCCGGATATCATTCATACTACACACTCATACTATATAGTATATAGAACGTACTTTTTTTTAGCAGTCATGATGTAATTACTTATTCAAAATAAGTACCTACTCAAGAGAGAATGCATTTTTCGGACGCAGTCACGAAATCAACGTCACTCACTGTCTGGCCTCAAATGTGAAAACAGACTCCTACCTGCTCACCTTTCCTCAGTGGTTCTGCTCGTAAGCATTGCGTATCTCTTACGTTGATTCTCCTGTGTCTCCTTCATCTTCGTTCCTGAAACCTGTTGATAAAGATTACATGTGTACGCACCATGTTCATCAAGAGGTGTGCGCTTCATCCACTTCCTCTGTCATCATTATCAGTTACAACCATTGTACCATTCTCCCATCTGTTCAATAAATAACTATTTGGATTGGTTGTATTTGTCTGAGTCTTATTTATCAGTATGAGCATTTAAATTTTATTGTTGATTGAAGTCTTACTTAAAGGGATACTTCACCGATTAGCATTAAGCTTTGTATCAGTAGAAACCCGGTAGTATTTCCGAATGACCGTGCTTCCCCCCCTCATGTCCCCCTGAGACTAGAAATTTCTGTATTGTGTGTCTGGAAAAAAACCTCAGATGACGATCATCGTCATTGGAGGCTTTTTTGTACAGAGGCTAGAGACAGCCAGTAGTAGGAGCTAGTTCCACATGTTTTCAACCTGCCCGTAGGGGGTGGGATCTCACGATAAAACGGCGTCTTTTCAGTTTCGAGTCAACTAATAGCCTAGTTGTTTCATTTCTTCCAATAGAGACAGAGCGCAACGTGTCATAATCTGAAGACCACGCCCACCAAGGGGGAAAACAATCCAACCGTCTCCATTGACTTTGCATTGCAAGAGGCTGCCTCCTTGTCATTTCTTGCTTCTAACAAAAGACAGAATAATGCCTAAAAGCTGCTATGTGACAAGGTGTACAGCAAACAAGGTAAGAAACCCAGAAATAAGTTTTCATAAGCTGTCAACCCCAAAAAACGAGCGTTTGAGGACATAAAAGTGGATACAGGCTGGAACGAATGGGTAAATTGTGGGATCCTGACACTCAGTATGCACTAAAAATACACTACGGGCCCTATCTTGCACCCAGCGCAATTGACTTTGTACACCGACGCAAGTATCATTCCTATTTTGCACCCGCGCACAGCGGACTTTTCCCTCCACAGAAGCACGTCGGTTAACTAGGAAATACACTTGCGCTCCCTGGGGGGGTTCAGCGCAAAGAGGAGGCGTGTTCCGGCGCAAACGTTCCCTGATGCTATTTTGCAGGTTTAGAAAACAATTCCGCATGATATTCATATGCTATTTTAAGGGCGCATGCTTGGCCATAATCAATGTAGCGTGTGCACAACGCGCATACACTTTGATTCTCTCATCTACACAGAAGCAGCCGTTTTCATTTTTGCAAATCATACATTATTACAATAGATAGATAGATAGATAGATAGATAGATAGACAGTTTATTATAAAAGCACAGCTAGCTTACACATTTACCTGAATTATCATACGCCTGTTTAACCGAAGTTAATTTGGGTGGGTTTCTCCCATCCCCAATGTCACTTCTCTGTGTTTTACGGCCCTGACGAGAACGTTATAATAGGAATCCGCTATAGAACAAGCGTGTCTGCTCTTAAAGGGAATGTGAGATATCGCTCTGATTGGTTTATTTCACGTTACGCCCAAACCACACCTATGAATAATGAAGCTACTTCAGATCAACCCATTTTAGATTTTCCAAGACCCGCCCACAAAGTTACTTGCGTTTGGCGCTTGATACTTGCATTTCAGATCGTTAAAATAGGGCGCAGTAAGTTAAACATTTGGTCACTGGTGAGTCAAATATCCAAATGTCAGTTTTATAAATTATATTTCTGTTAGATAAACTATCCTGTGTTGCCGATTACGGTCTCCTCCAGCGGGCGTACGTTAGTTCTCAGAGTAATGAGACACGTGACGCTCTGTCTCAACTGCCTGTATCCACTTTTATGTCCTAAACACTCGTTTTTTGGAGTCGAGAGCTAATAAAAAATTATTTCTGGATTTTTTAGCTTGTTTGCTGTACACCTTGTCACACAGCAGCTTTTAGGCATTTTTCTGTCTTTTGTTAGAAGCAAGAAATGACAAGGAGGCAGCCTCTCGCAATGCAAAGTCAATGGAGACAGTTGGATTGTTTTCCCCCCCGGTGTGGGCGTGGCCTAAATGCGCTCTGTCTCTATACTGCCCTCTGTGACCGGTAGGCGTGGCTTGGGACTGGCCTCATAGGACAGCGAAGCAAGTGCATTCTGGGAGTTGTTGTCTTTCATCCACATGAGCCAAAAATACATTTTCTGGCTTTTCTCAGTCTAGAAGGCACCAATTAAATTAATCAACTAAATTAATTTCACATTTCTACTACATAAATGACCCAATTTAAATACACATTCATCTTTCCAGCGGTGAAATATCCCTTTAACCAGCAATGTTTAAAACCCTGGTTTTAAACTTTTAGTAAAATGGTTTATTGACAGGTGAGTACATACATGGTCCTTCATTGTTGTTTAGGATGCATTAGGATGTTTATACTACAAATGTGATATGGTCACATAAGGGAAAGCAAAAGCAATATGATAATAAATTAATATGATAAACAATAAAAAAACAAAAAAAACAATAACGTTCTTCTGCAATTAAGTGTTCTTATATAGGCCTACTAGTACTAATATACTTCACATAATATAGATTTAATTATAATAGGGCTTTTCACACACTTGTAATTTAGAAGCAGGGTTAGTTCCAGTGTTAACCCTGCATTGTGCCAAACTTGTACAGCGTGAAACGAAGCGTTGTTACAATGTTAAAGGCGGCTAGATGCTTAGCAACAGACAACCAATCGCGTACATATTTGCGTGCTTTGTACAGTCACAGTTTTTACAGGAAACACTGCACATTGTAGGCTATACAAACAGTAAATTGAGCGTTTGAGAGGAAAAATGTCAAAGGCTGACAGAAAACGTGACAATTTGAGTGAAGAAGAGACCGTTTCATTCTTACCTTTATTGTCTGAAGTGTCCAAACTCGATAGTACAGTCGGCAATTCTAGAGCTTTTATGTAAACAGGTCGCGTGCAATCCAATCATCAATGACACTGACCAAATATGCAAATAAGGATGTTAACCCAGGAATGTACAATGTGAAACGTCAGTTTATGGATACCCCGGATTAATTGTTAACCCTGGGTAATTTATGTGAAATGTGAAGGAAGATAACCCATAATTCAGTTTAACTGGGGTTTAGAATGACCCAGGCTTAACTATTTCAAGTGTGAAAAGCCCTAATGTAGCAAAGTGTAGGTTGTTTATGGTCATCAAGCAATGTTTTAACTCTCTGAACATGTATTTAGTTTCCAATAGGAAACTAGAGTTGCAAGGATCTATTTGTTTTATGTATGTATAACTTTTTCAATGGGGGTGATGAAAGGAGTGAGGACTCAGGTGCAGAAAACAATGGGCTTTTTATTAATAATAAAAATCAAACAAACGAGGGAGAAAACAAGACCGACTTGACTAACACACAACTTCAGCTTATAACATTTAAAATAGCAAAACAATTGCATAAAATAAGTCTTATGATTGTTATATGATGTACTCGTCTTGTAATAAGGGCTCACAAACTGGTCTTTTGGTCAGGCATAAAAGACGCTGATGTCACATGGAAAACAAAATGAAAGTCAAGAAAGACATGAAAGTTCTCACGATTTGTACTTTGATACAGATATCAAAGAGTTTAAAAGACTCCATGTGTCTCTTCACGGGCACACTGGGTACTGCGTGGGCTTGCATCATTCTCTGCATGGCTGTAACCGTACAGCCACTAACCACAATGTGATAAGATGGGCTAGTGATTGCTTCTGTTCTGCTGTTCTCAGCAGACAGAGAGAGTTTATGGCCGAAACCTGTCAGAGAATGCTTGATGATTCCTGGAACGGCTGTTGTGTGGTGGAAATTAAGATTAAATCATGTTATGACAGTTCAGCATTGTTGCTTTAGATAATGGGGACCGTCCTTCACTTTCAGTTCTAGCTGGCTTTGATTCTTTGCTCAAACAAAGAATCAATTTGTGTTGTGAGAGCTGTGATTGCTTTTGGAATAAACAGGTATGAGTAAATCAATATCAACATAGGACCTTGTGAGAGTCCATTTCTTCTGAAATTAGCAATCTTTCATCTGAATGAACTCGGTGAAAGGAGTATGAGCAGACATAGAAAGAACAATCTTTTCCAAACTATTTTCAAGACTACTGTGCATGTATGAGACTGTATGCTTCACTCTTTTACATGGAAGTTGCACACACAGAAAACTGCCATGTTAATGCAGTTTGTATGTGATGAACTTCTAGTACATGTCAATCACATCAGATATTAATCTCCAGCATTCTGCTCCTACGTCTCTTTGCTGCCAACGCTGCTTCGAATGAAACGCATAAAACAGTTCAGCACACAAGAACCCAGTGCAGCATGCATGGCAATGTTAGAATACAATAACAAGACATCCTCCTAAACAATTTATTGAGAGGAGAGGAGAGGAGAGGAGAGGAGAGGAGAGGAGAGGAGAGGAGAGGAGAGGAGAGGAGAGGAGAGGAGAGGAGAGGAGAGGAGAGGAGAGGAGAGGAGAGGAGAGACAGCTGAAGTGAAACAAAACAAAAGCTGAGAAGAGTTGATCATGAGAGGATACAGAAAGCAGAAGAAGAGGCAGGAGCAGATGAGATATTAAATGAAACTAAACAACAACAAAAACAAAAACAAAGAGGGAAAGAAGCATGAGAGATAACATGAGACAACAAGAGATAGAGGAGAGGAGATGAGATGAGGAAAGATGGGGAAACAAAAGAAGACAACAAAACAAGAAGAGAGACAAGATGGCACAAAATAAGGAGAAATGGGAAATGAGCTGAGAAAAGACACGAGATGAGAAGAGATGAGATGAGATAAAAAAAAGAGATATGAGTTGCGATGAGAGGATACTGAGAAAAAGGCATAAGCAGATGAGAAAGGCAAAAGCTAAGAAGAGACGAGATGAGACAAAAAAGAGATGAGAGCAGTGTTATTTTAATATTATTTTTATACTATTATATTTTTATATATTTTCATTTAGCTATTGTTTTTTATTTTTCCGTTTTTAATTGTAGTCAGCTAGTTGAAAGCAGCATTAACTAGTGTTTAATTCCATGGTAATAAAACAGTTTTATTAAAAAAATATATTGTTAAAAATATAGCCTATTTAAAAAATATATATATATATATATTATAAACATGTGTGTATATATACACTGTAAAAAGTGGTCAGTTGAATTAACTTTTAAAAAAGTGAGGAACACTTTTTTATGTGAACATAATTTGATTAAAAAAAATTAGTCTATGTGTTGACAGCATTGTTAACTAGTATTTAATTCCATGGTAATAAAACACAGTTTTATTAAAACTTATATTGTTAAAAGTATAGTATATTTTACAAAATTGTTATATAGGCTATATATATATATATATATATATATATATATATATACTATGCCAACTAGTTCCCGAGTCCATTACTCAGTCCGTTCCATTGTATGTCTGGGCCACACACCCATCCACTCTCGAGGTCGCGCCTTCCAAAAGAGGGGAGTACTGTCAGGATCACCATTCACCAGCCACCATACCTCTTTCCTTTACACACTACATTTCCCATAATCCTTCCTGGACATCACCTGCACACCCTTCTTAATCATCACATCTTAATCAGTCTGCCATCATGCTCACCAACTCTCCATAAAAGCCAGCACCACAGGGGGTGTCTGGTCTCGTCCTTGCTAATTTGGACTGCTTGTATTGCTAATTGCTACTTGCCTGCATCTATCGTCTTCCTGTGCTCCATTCATCTGTGTTCCTGCTTCCCTGGATTCCTGTCTCCTCCATTATCGTCTGTTTAGCTCCTGAGTCTGTATTCTGTGACTATATATATATTAACTCTGGAAATGCATCTTCAAATTCTGTAAATATGGTCCATATAGGACCTCGAGACAAGAAGAGAAAAGAGATGAGATAAGAGGAGAAAAGATATGAGATGAGACGTCTTGTAGAAACAGAGTTCCATGAAGAGGATGATTCAGGATTGCTGTACTCTTTAAGCAGTGTGTATATGTATGGTGCAGATTTATGATACCCACATTGATGTGGATGTTGTTCTAGATGAAACATTCACCATTGCAAACACATTGAGGAGAATTGTCAAATTTGTGGGCAAAATCCCACCATTGCTGAGAATCCACACACGTTCAGAGAGTGAGAGAGTGTGAGAGTGTGTCTCCGGAGGCACAATGAGCCTCATGAGCCTCGCAAAAGGCCAATATCACCCACACAAGCGTTTCCTCTGAAACCCAGAATAAACACACCACACATTCTGAGTCCTATGCTTGCCTCCTTCTGAAACGAGGTCATCCACGTGGCATCTCTTCAGCTCAACAGATCAAAGACCTTCTGCTTTATCTTTGGAACTTCCTTTCTCTTTTTTTGTCATGTGTTTCTTTTCTCCCCTTTTCTCCTCACACCTGCAATTCAAAGGTCTAAGTCATTTAAACGTATAAAGAACATCAAAAAGCAGTGAAATTCATTGGTCCATTTGTAGGCAAACATGCTTGTCTGAAATGATTGTGCAAATTAAATTTCATTATCTGCCTACTGCTGTTTCCACCTCGTTGTTTTCTATCTTCAGTGACTCAAAAAGCTACCATGAATAAACACAGTCACAGTCACAGTAAAAAAAAAAAAAAAAAAAAAAAGGGGACAGTTTATTGAAATTCTCACTGAACTAAGGAAGAAATTATACAAAAGCTCAGTGTAAATATCCCTTTAGTAGTGTGAGTACAATGGTGTATCACTCCTGTCCTCCTGTTAGTGATGCAACAGGCTATTGCTCTGCTACTACTTAAGTGTTAATTAAATGCAACTGGAAAAAATAATTAATCCCAATTAATCAATGTGCAGTACTGTACTGAAACCTCTAAACATGAATCAATATATCAAAGAACATGGAGACAGTCAGGGGTGTTTTTTTCCCTGATTTAGTTCATCATCTTTATATAGTTCAGCAACATTGTTTTTTTTGTTTTTTTTTAAGAAATTTGTTTTGTCACCTGCTAACACACTATTCATGAACAATTCACCATTTTCTCAACTATAAAACAATCTCGTAACCACACCAAATTTTACAAACCTCAAACTTCCACGTCAAATTCAAATATTTCAGTCAAAAATACATTATCTTTCGTCAGAATCAAAATTTGGCCTCAGATGACACAAAAAACCTAACAAATACAAACACTACCTTCTTGTGTACACAAGTGAGATCAATTCATAACACTGTAATAAAAAACTCTCATGGAATTCAGGAATTATTATGCAGCTCAATGTCTATTACAGGATAGGCCTACAACATAAATGAAAGAGTGCAGATACAGTAAAATACAACAATGAGCTTTAAGAAATGTTTTATTTTCATTACACTACTGTAAATTGATCTTAGATGAAAAGCATTAGAAAAGTTCAAATACCATAGAATTGAATATGAACTTTCTATGCAACACAATACAGTATACTGTATATTATAGTACAGTAAAAATAAAATAAAAAATTCAGCATTCTCTGCACCTTTGGTCAAATTGCATTACAGTAGACAGTCCTATAGCAGTTTCTTGGTCTTCTGACGAGACTTTCTCTACCTCCCTAAGGAAGTCATTTCTCAGTTCTGCAAATATGCAAATATGCACAAAAAAAAAAAAAAAAAAAAAAAAAAAAAAAAAAAAAAAAATATATATATATATATATATATATATATATATATATATATATATATATATATTGTTTACTCATGTATAAATGTATGCTATTTTAGCCCACATTGTGATGCTTGAGTGAATCAAATCATGTGTTTATGTTTTACGAATGAGAACATGGCTAAACCTGTGTAAAATGAGGGCATATTGTGTAGAGTTTTGCAAAAATCATTGTGGCACGCAGGACGGGTAATGAGCATCACCTGCGCTCCACTCAGGCCTCCAGTGTCTCACAGAGAAGATCCGGACTGATAAAAGGAGGAGCGGCGACAGTGAAGGACGAGAGAGAACCGGGCCTGGACTATTTACCACGTGTTTTATTTATGTGTGTGCGACAGTCGTTCATGAGTGGGTGCCGCTTTACCTTTTTTTGTGTTTTATTAATTTTATATGATTCATTTGCGTATCACGTTCTCCACAAAAATATTAAGCAGCATCACAATTGTTTTCAACATTGATAATAACAAGAAATGTTTCTTGAGCACCAAATCAGCATATTAGAATGATTTCTGAAGGATCATGTGACACTGAAGACTAAAGTAATGATGCTGAAAATTCAGCTTTGCCATCACAGGAATAAATTAAAATATTAAAATAGAAAACAGTTATTTAAATTGTATTAATATTTCACAATTTGTAAATGCAGCCATATTCTCTTAGCTGCCATAAGACACTAATTACTCACCCTCAACTTTTGAACACTATTGTGATGAAAAAGCTTTTACAAATGCTTTTACACTTAGTTGGATATATTTGGGAAATGTACTGTTGAGATTAATTACAACTTAACATTCTACTTAGTATTTTGAGGAAACCCAGCCCTTATGATTAACAGAGCTTCAAAAAACGACCAGAAGTTTAATCTGTACACTATTAATATTAACAATTAACCTAGAATCAGAACAATTGATTGGTGCTTAAATGTGTATAACTGGACCCTCAGCAACTGCCTTTATTACATCCATAGGCCAAGACAAAGCTCCAACCTCACAGCTTCTCCACAGCTCAGTCTCTGGCTTCAGCCGGACTGCTAAATGTATGTTATTATATGCCGTCCTGAAAAAACAGAGCTGCAGAGAAAAGGAGGAAAACACTGCTATCAGAGGTATGCGAAGCAGACGTGAGAGCTAATTTCTCATGTACAGTGCCAAACAAAATGTCTTTGTGTTTGAAAACCTTTCCTCTTAGCTCCTGCCGAGTCTGCTCCTTTTTAGTTTACACTGACCAAAGCAGAACCTCGCAACACCTTCATGCAGACATGACAGAAGATCTTTTGAAGATGATACCATAGCTGTCTATGTTAATCATTGCTGGATTTTTGCCCGTATGGATGTTCATGGAGTTTTAAATTATTAATAACAAATGGAGGTGTGTTTGTGTCTGCCCATGGCAGTATGCCATCAGAAGTTGAGAGAGAGAGGGCAGGCGGGTGGATGTCTGTGCCAGGGATGTGCTGGTTATCATGTTGGGCAGAGAATGGATTTCTGTCCTTAATCAAGGTCTAAGGTAGTCAGTGTGATTTTGAAGAGGGTGATTTAAGAAGTATAGAGTGTTTTCAAGTCATTTCACACACACACTTTGATTGGATTGCATGTAGATTTTTTTCTTTCCATCTCTATTACTTGCTTTAGGTTAGATGTTAGATAAAGATTTAAATCACATTGTGAGATATAAAGTTGCAAATAAGACATAAAAAGTCACAATTACAAGAAATAAAGACCCAATTGCAAGATAAAAAGTTACATTGTCAGATATACAGTGTAAAAGTTTGGGGTCAGCATATATATATATATATATATATATATATTTAATAATATTTAATTTTCTATTTTGTGAATTTTAATTCTTTTGAATGTTATATTCAAAGAATCCTGAAAGAAAAGAATCATGGTTTCCACAAAAATATGAATCAGCAGCTTTTCTACATTGATGATTGTCAAGTTTTAGTCCAAAGTTTCAGAACTGAAGCGTAGTTTATTAAACAAAGAAAACTCAGGTAATCCAACATGTAACTTCAATGAAACTGCGTGCTTAGCACAAACAATACCGGACAAAGAACTGAAGGAAATGAGGAACTTAAATACACATTGATAATGAACCAAACTACAAGCAGGTAATTAATCAATAACCATATAATCAAACAAATGAAACAAAGGAAAGAGAAAAACAATGATGAGCATTCCTTGAAAATGAAACCAAAACACATCAAAGTAAGAATAACTGTGACAATAATAATGATAACTGTTTCTTGAGCACCAAATATTAGAATGATTTCTACAGGATCATGTGACAATGAAGACTGGAGTAATAATGCTAAAAAAAATCAGATTTGCCACCACAGGGAAAACTTCAAAATATTAAAACAGAAACCAGCTACTTTCACAATATTACTGATTTTACTGTTGTTGGTTTTTTTTTTTTTTTTTTTTTTTTTTTATATATATATAAAAAAACGGTAGCCTCGCTGAGCATAAGAGATTTTAACATTATCATTTAACATTAAATCTAAAAAAAAAAATCTTGCCTGTCACACTTCTAAGAAACAAAATCATTTTTGCAGCTTAGTTTCAAAAAAAGGTGGTTTTGGACTTGAAGGAAGGCTGGCGTTCTAAAAGTTAAAGTATGTTTTCATAGTACATCAAGAGCAAGAAAAAAAATGTATTCCTCAACAACAATAATGCAATAATTATGTTTAATAATAATTGGTCAGGATGAGGAAGCTGAATGAGCTAATGTGGTATATAATCAGGAAAGATCTATGAGTGTCTATCACCCTATACTCAAACTCAAAAGCTTGAGAAGAGAAGATTGAAGAGAAGATTGTTTCAAGATGGTGCAAATCCTTTTGCCATTTCTGCACTATTCCCTCCTGCTCTTCACTAAGCCTCTTTTCCACTGTTACTCAAAGCCATCCTCCATAATTAAAGACATCCGACTTCAAGACAATCCCCCTGACATTTCATATCATCATAGTTTCACAGAAGAATGTCAGAAAGTTGCTGTTTCTTCATCTAAGCTTCACTATGCACTTCAGCATTCAATATTATTGCCAAGAGTTAGGTGATAAACTGAGATATAGGGCCCTATCTTGCACCCAGCGCAATTGACTTTGTACACCGACGCATGTATCATTCCTATTTTGCACCTGCGCACAGCGGACTTTTCCCTCCACAGACACACGTCGGTAAATTAGGAAATGAACTTGCGCTCCCGGGGCGGTTCAGCGCAAAGAGGACGTGTGTTCCGGCGCAAACGTTCCCTGGTGCTATTTTGCAGGTTTAGAAAACAATTCCGCCACTGACCAGGAAAAACCTAGTCTAAAGTCAGTGGCGTGTTGCGCATGATATTCATATGCTATTTTAAGGGTGCATGCTTGGCCATAATGTAGCGTGTGCACAACACGCATACACTTTACTTATCTTATCTACACACAGACGCAGCAGTTCTCATTTTTATAAAACCATACATTATTACAAGGAAAAATATTAACACACGAGGGAAATCATTGTTGTGTTCATGAAGATGTGAAAAAATAGGCAAAAATCTAGCTTACACATTTACCCAAATTATTATCAGCTGTTTAACCGAAGCTAATTTGGGTGGGTTTCTCCATCCCCAATGTAACTTCTCTGTCTTTTACGGGCGTGACGAGAACGTCGGTCTCCTCAGCTGTGAACCGCTCCTGGTGTGCGCCTGGCAAATCCGCCGTTATAATAGCAATCCGCCATGGAACAAGCGCGCCTGCTCTTAAAGGGAATGTGAGATATCGCTCTGATTGGTTTATTTCACGTTACGCCCAGACCACACCTATGAATAATGAAGCTACTTCAGACCAACCCATTTTAGATTTGCGTCGGGCGCAAGAGTCATTTATCACGCCAGTATAATAGCAACAGCACCCAAGATCCGCCCACAAAGTTACTTGCGTTTCGCGCTTGATACTTGCGTTTCAGATCGTTAAAATAGGGCCCATATTGAGATATACAAACCTGCAAACAACAGGTTTAAGGGATAGTTCACCCAAAAAAAACAACAAAAAAAAAATCTGTCATTATTTACTCACCCTCAAGTTGTTCCAAACCTTTATGAATGTCTTTCTTCTGCAGAACACAAAAGAAGATATTTTGAAGAATATCAGTAACCAAACAGTTGATCTGTTTGGCAAATTAGATACTGACTTCTATAGTATTTTTTCCCCCATACTTTGGAAGTCAATAGGACCCTGGGCCTGTTTGCTTACTAGAGGTGTAACGGTTCTCTGTAAAAAATTTAACAGTACCATTCTCCACCCACGGTTTGGCATGTACTTGCACCGAGGTTCATCTTAAATTTGATGACGCATCTATGGTTTGTTGAAAATAATGCGTAAAACAGACAGACAGATTTTGGCTAATGTATGTTTATGTAGATTGGATGCCCATGCTTTCCAAATAGGTTACAACAGCAATTATGAAAAAAGTGTGAACAAAACAGTCACTATTTGTAAACTGTTCAATGCCAGTGCCGTATGCTCAATATATTGTCACTATGCCGCCATCCCCTGGGTGTTGATAGCGTGCGAGCACAGGTGAGACCTGAACAGCACACATCGCTATCTGTGTTTAAACTAAACTTATTTAAGTTTAATATTTCGCTTGAATGGACAAATTCACACAAAAATTATGTCAACATCCCAGTGTATGCCAAGTATTATCCCAGCAAACATACCCCCGGTTTCACAGGCAAGGCTCAAATGCATGTTTGAGCTGTTTTAACAGAGCAGCAACCATTGTTTTGTCTCAAGATGCCCACCAGTAGTGTTTATTTCTAAGGCACATTTATAAAAGCCACTTAAATGCCTTAATTGAACTAAGGCCTAATCCTGGCTTGATCTTTGCCCTGTCTGTGAAACCAGGCCATAGTCGGTTGCATCTTAAGTGAATGTAAACAGTCGAGAAAGACAACACATATGTATCAGTATCAGTGTACTGAATGCATTATTTCTTAAAGTGACAGCAGCCTAATATTCTATGTTTTTAATGTTAATTAAACAACACTGCTCTAGATTGAATAGCTTTTGTAACTTTAATAATGATTAATCTTTCATTTATACAGTCAAATATGCAATGTTATTTCACATTTGATACCTTATTCAATTTATGTACCTGGAAACTAATGTTAGACCTACCTGAAAAAACTGAAAAGCACTGTTTATTTTATTTGAATCTTTGCTCTACTGTATTTATTTGTGCTTTTGCTTGTAGTTAGAGTATTTGTTCTTATTTTCTTTATTTTTATTTGACAGTAGTCCTTTTTTTCCTGAACATGGCACATACCGAATCGTACCGAAACCGTGACCCTAAAACCATGATACAAACCGAACCGTGAGTAATTTGAACCATTACACACTTATTGGTTACCCATATTCTTCAAAATATCTTCCTCTGTGTTCAGCAGAAGAATTTGGAACAACTTAAAGGTGAGTAAATGATGACAGAATGTTTTATTTTTGGGTGACCTATCCCTTTAGGACTTTAATGAAGATTTAAAGATACTGCTTACCACATTGTTGATGAGAAAAAATAAAGAGAAACTTGTTACAGTTAAAATTACAGGACTGGACTACAAGAAAGCCAGATAAAATATATATGTGTTTGTGCATGTGAAGTGAGCATATTAAATATTAATTCGGTTTAATGAGAGAGCAGTGAGAGAGAGGTCACAAGAAATAAAGACAGAACAAATCAGTGTCAGACATGTCTCCAAATAGCATGAATCAAACACAATGCCTGTGATGATTAACTAACTGGTACAGAGAAACAGATAAGAGAGCTAACCATATTTATCCATATTTATTAAAATTTATAAAAAAATAATAATAATATATCCAAGATGGTGGAAGAAGTGAGAGAAATGCTGATTATTAGTATACATATAATTATTTCCATTTGGAAAAGTATTGATAAAACTAGTCTAAAATCATATTAATCAATCAAAGAAATAAATATCATATACAAAACACATCTTTACTGAGTTAAAGGGTTAGTTCACCCAAAAATGAAAATTCTGTCAGTAATTACTCACCCTCATGTTGTTCCAACCCCGTAAGACCTTCGTTCATCTTCGGAACACAAATTAAGATATTTTTGATTAAATCTGAGAGCTGGATCACTCCTCCACAGGCTTCTAAAGACGTTATAACTTGCTGGCCCAGAAAATGCATTAAAGACATCGTTAATATAGTCCAAGTGACTACAGTGGCTCAATCTTAAGTTTATAAAGCGACGAGAATACTTTTTGTGCGCAAAAAAAAACAAAAATAACGACTTTATTCCACTATTCATTTCCTTCTCTCTGGGCCTCGAGTTTTTTCACGTAGTGTTTTTGCGCAGCGCGTCTGTGTTGCACGTCACCACGTAGGCTCACTATTGGCCGACGCTGGTCATGTGTGTGATGCGTGTGACGTACAACACAGACGTGCAGCGCTGTCTTTAATGCATTTTCTGGGCCAGCAAGTTATAACGTCTTTAGAAGCCTATGGAGGAGTGAGCCAGCTCTCAGATTTAATCAAAAATATCTTAATTTGTGTTCCGAAGATGAACGAAGGTCTTACGGGGTTGGAACAACATGAGGGCGAGTAATTACTGACAGAATTTTTGGGTGAACTAAGCCTTTAAGGCTGTTCTTTGCCTGCTCAAAATTCTGGATACAGAATACAGCATAAAAGCCAGACTAAATTATGCCTGCTCTGACCCACCTCAGCCCCTAGTAAAACAATATGCAGTTAAAATTGTTGTGTAAATGCATTTATGCCACCACTGAGCAGCATTAAACAGTCTGTGTAAAGACACCTAATTGCCACTTCAGAGGTGCTTCTGTGCCACTTTTGCAGTGTAAATTTGCCATATTTTACCTAAATAATGATTTAAAAAAAACCTATTGCATTAATTACAATAATTTATTTACTATCGAGCTGTTTTTTTGCTCTGTGTAAATGATTTACAGACAACGTTACCTCATCAAAACACTTCCAATTGCCCGTTAAATGGCATGTTTGATTAGCCAACAGCAAATCTTGCACCTCCACCTAACTGACACCTGCTGCCCTCCACCCAGAAATATGTGCCAAAAACATGGCAACCAGACATGAAGAAAATGTCACAGCTGTCTTCTGCCTGCCATCAGGGATCATTTCGACCACCTTTCAGCATGGCTCAAACGGCAAAATCTATGACTTGGGGATGTTTTGCTTCAGACTGAACAAAGAAGCTGTTTTGAGCTGCATCCATCATCTTTCTTTTTATTTCATTTCAATTGTGTGAGCCGACAGCATAAACTGACATTTTTGTGTTGATTGTAATTTTCAACATGTTAAATTGTACAAGTTCATGACTGCTGCACAAAAATGAACATCTTGCGTGTCTAAACCAATTAAGACAGGAACCTTGCTGATTTTGCAGCACTGATTATGTTTGGGAAAAGTTCCATGCGTGTCAGATCATGACATATACAGAGGAATGTGAACAAGTTACCATATGGAGAAAAGAGAGTAAAGGCAAGAATTACGCCAGCTCTCACAGTCCAGACTATTACAAAACATTCATTAAAATAGAGTCATTTCAAAACTTTAAATAAAATAGAGGATTTTTTTCCCCCAGACTGGCACTGCACAAATGGCTGCTTGCAACAAAGACTCTTTTGTATCTATTGGTTTATGTTTAACTGCCAATCTATACAAAGAAAATGATTTTTAAAAACTTTTTAAATGAGGATTAATGTGTTACTTTCTTTAGTACTTCTGCAAATACTTCATCTACATATATCAAATGAACAACCCTTGTGAAAAAGTACACTTTACAAAGATATAGAATAAATGTCAAGTGAATTCGGGCAATTAATTGCATGTTAATCACAATTAAATGAAAATGTATTATCATTTTAATTTATATTAAATGCAATTAACTGAACTTTAGAGTGTCTTTTTGACTAACTTAAGTCTTTATATGTAATTTCATAATTACGTATGGTTAAAGTGTACTGCTGAATGTACTGTCAAGCATTTATGGTATACTAAAATATACTTTCATGTAATTTCTGTAAAAACTTGTATGTTATTTATTTACTGTAAATATATTTGTAATTACACATTTGTAATAATGTTGCAATTGGGTACGTTTAAAATATATTTTTACAAAAGTGTACTTCTTTAAAGCATGCCAAAAAATGAATAAATAATGATTTAAAATGTACTTTAAAGAAAAACATTTCATTTTTCAGTAAACAAAATGATGTTCAAAGCATGCTTTGCTTATATTCCCAATAAGTTATGAAAACGTTTTTGATTTTCTTGGTTATTCGATCATTCCATCTTTTCATTTTTCAAACACACCGGGAATGTTACTTGTGAATGTTCTCTGAACTTTTCAGGCAAAAACTTTCCATGAACGATGTATAAATAACGTTTTGTGCTAACATTTTGAGAACATTATTAAAGACCAGATAACTTTAAACGAACATTCTGGAAGAACGTTTGTCCATAACTTTGAAAGAACCTTCCCAGACAGCAACATAGTGTCGGCCCAGATCCGGCCAACATGTAGAAATCCACACGTACCAGATGTGGGCCGGATCTGGGCCGACACTATGTTGCTGTCTGGGTTGCCACAACGTTAGCTAGCCAAAGTTCTGAGAATGTTCCATTAACTGGGTTAGCATTATTACAAAGTGCACCTTTAAAAATAAATAAATGTGTACTTAAATCTGCAAGTACAGTGTTTAGATTTGAAGTACACTACAACATTCATTATACCAAGTGCTCTAAGAAGCACTTATTTCTTTTTTTCTGTCTTTCATGGTTGTTGTTGTGACCACAGTGAGAAAGAAAAGGCAAACTGTGCGTCACCAACTTAATTGTACGCCAGATTGTTTTGATATACATCTCAAGACTTTGGCCACAATTAACACAGTTGACTGGCCGGTCATTCATGTCACGTTGTAAGATTCCCACTGACATGTACAATTTAAATAGTACGGTGCAAACCCAGAGGCTAAAAGTCAGAGGTTAAGATTCTCCGTGAAGGTGAAATCACATCACAGTGTACACCCAACTATTCCATTCAGTCCACTAGAGAGGAGATAAACAACAGGACGTCATGTTCCTCCTGTAGGGGATTTCAGAGCGCTGCCTTATCAAGTGACAGCAGGTAACCCAATTTTGCAGTGCACGTTGTGTGTAACTCGACACGTGCTTTTGGCCAGGCACAGTGCCCACAGTCACAGGGCATAATCTCATTACAGCCGCACACGTGTGACAACAATATTCTAATTTAAGGGCCAAGTGTACATAAACAAATGATCATTGACTGTTTAACGGTTCAACTTCAACATGGACAAAGAGGGAAACTGATAATTTGGAATGCAATTATGGTCTCTGTCATGAGTTAATTAAAAGTGATTAACAGCTGTTCTTTTTGATTTGCTGCATATTTTGTGTATTTCTTCCTTAGTCTTTCTTATTGGTTTTAATGAAGAACAGATGTTGTTGTGAAACAACATTTCAATAGTTTAGTAATTCCTCAAACCCGATTCAATAAGAAAATTTGGCATCTCTAATATCCAGTAATCAAGAAATCTGATTCCAGCCAATTACTGAGAGTTTAAAAAAGATTATTTAAGTAAATTGAGTGATTAGAAAAAAGAAGGAACAAATCCCACTTTCACATTGGTGAGATTAGGGAAATGAAATATGATTATTGCTTGAATATCTTCTGCAATACTATATCAACATAAAGTGTTGAAAACAATGTGAACAAATGAGCATTTAAACAAAAACAAATAAAGGAATACAGAAAATAATACCAGAAAGATTCCTCAAGATTAGGCTGATTTTTCCCATGCTTTTGTGTGACACCCCTGGCTCTTTGAGTCAAGCTTCATACACATTAATTCAATGTCAACTCATTAGTAATCCTAAGAATTCATATGTTAGTGATTCTACCACACGTACATTTCAACATGTTTGCATAGACACGGAAATGTACATTACTAACATACTGACAGCGCCAAAAACATAAGCATTTTAGAGCTGTACAAATGTTTGTGAATACAGAATAGACTGTTTCTATTGAGTGTGTATTAATTACAATGAAAATAACTGAATGTCCAATAGCATCACATTTATTTAATGCATTTACCTATTTTTACAGATACCGGGTTTATTCATTCTGTTATGTGATTCACTCTCAGAAAAAAAGGTACAAAAGCTGTCAATGTGGCGGTAACTTTTGTACCTAAAGAGTGCATATTAGTCCCTCAAAGGTACATATTGGTACCAAAAGTGTACATATTAGTAGTACCTAAATGGTACATATTAGAACCCTTTTGAAGGGTACTGTCCCAGTGACAGCTTTTGTACCTTTTTTCTGAGAGTGTATTATCTTAGCAGATATTATACAACCGTTCAAATGTATAGGGTCAATAAGATTTTCTAAAGTTTTTGAAAGAAGTCTCTTATGTTCACCAAGGCAGCATTTATCTGATCAAAAATACAGTAAAATAAAAGGTGATATTACGATTTAAATTCTGTTTTAATATATTTCAAAATGCAATTTATTCATGTGATCAAAGCTGAATTTTCAGCATCATCACTCCAGTCTTCAGTGTCACATGATCCTTCAGAAATCATTCTAATATGCTGATTTGGTGCTCAAGAAACATTTCTTATCAATGTTGAAAACATTTTTGTTGCTTTGTGGAAACCATGAAACATTTTTTACAGGATACTTCGATGAATGGAAAGTTGAAAAGAACAGCATTTATTTGAAATATAATTTTTTTGTAACAATGTAAAGGTCTTTACTGTCACTTTTGATCAATTTAATGCATACTTGCTGAATACAAGTATGTTTGTTTCTTAAAAAGAATATGTAATGAGCCAAACTATATAACTATCTATACAGTAAAAAAAATTATTTTTTTTATTTTATATTTTCTTTGCTTAAAGACGTGTACAGTATGTGTAAAGACATTCACATTTCTGTTCATATAGTACAGTATATCACATACAAAAAGATGGTATAAAAAAGGGCAGCTTTTGAGGCCAATAATTGGGCTAATAAAAAGTCCAACTGGGTGAAACTTTATATAACCACACTGTGTGTGAACGCAACCATATGTAGCCATAAAACAAACTAAAAACCATATTTGTTCTTCTGTGTGAGTGTAGCCATAGAATTTCCAGACCTGTACCTGGAAAGTGTATAGTGCACATTCTCTGCTGCAGGACTATTTTAGGTTACAACAGCAATGAAGTTGGACAGATTCCCCAAAATATTATATATGTAGTGATCAAGCGGCGACTGAATGCATTCGGGGGAGTCTGCAGACCAGACTTTATCAGAGACTATCATTTGCAGCGCATTTGCTAAGTCTAACGAATGGTGTTTTGGTACAAGTTTAAGCTGATAAAATGAAATTTGTGTGTTTTTCCTGGAATGAGCCGTGTGTCGGAGGCAAGAGGTCAGTTTGGGGTTACGTTAATGGATGTGCTTGTGTGTTCAGTACCATCTCCACTTTCATCAGCAGTGCAGAACTTTACATAAACAGCACCTTAATTGTATTACACCAAATCTAGACTGACGTCAGAGTCACATTTTCTTCATCAGAACACTTACTGGTAAAACAAATGTTTTCTATTTGTAATTTTATAGGTTCTGGTATTGAAACTTGTATGTCATGTATTTAAATATATTTGTACACATTTGTAATGATGAAGTTGTAATTATAACCTTTAAATCAATGAATAACACACTACAGTTCAAATTATAATCAAGTACTTTACATGTGGTTTAGTCTACCCATCAAAAAAAGTGTACTTTATTTAAAGCGTGGCAAAAAATAAACAGTAGAACATTTAAAAGTCATTAAAAAGTGTCCTCTCTTCAAGTACACTTAAGTAGCCTTTTATTTCATCAATTCATGGAGTTGAGTAAGAGTGCTCCTCACGAAACAAATTTGACTGCAACGAATCAATAAGACATATAGCTGGAGTCTTGCAGGGAGGCAATTGGAGATAAAGAGGTCTGCGGTCAGGCCAAACATTCACCGGACCAGGGCAATGAAAGCACCCCGATACTGCTACTGAAGAACGGAGGAAGAGAAAAAAGCAAAAAGAAGTGATGGGGGGTTGGAGGTATATTTACTGAAATCTACTTGGCTCCAGCTTCATAATAATTCAACTCAACAAAGATGAATGCAAAACAATATCCAACAGAAGAAAATGACTGCCAAGAGAAAAGGAGCCTTAAGACCAAATATATGCACTAGAGAAAGACAAAGGGACTCAATAAATAAGCTGGATGAAAATATAAAAGACAGATAGAGAAAGAGAGATTATTTGTTTATCTTTTGGCAAAGAAGTCGTGCAGATAGATGTGGGATTCCAGAGGGACTCGTCTAGGCCGAGATGAGAATTTGTGGTTAAACACTTCGTGGAGATGTTCTGTTTGTTATCAAAACCAGAACAAACATGCTGTTGAAACCTAATATGTGATAGTTTGAGGTCTTTCTGGTTGTCATGTCCGATTTGAGTTTGGATGCGTTTCAAGTCCAAGACCAGACCCAAAATTTCCCTTAGTTACTCAACGCCATCATCGATCACAACCTATACAAAAACTGTACCATAAACACATGCCACTGACACTCCACATAACGGTAATCCAGCACCGTCCTAAATGTTGCTTGAATTGTCTCCAGGATCAAGGCTGTGATATCCCCGAGCTTAAAGCGCATTCGCTCAAATCAAAGACAGCAGTGTTCGGTGCTTTGTTTTGCCCTTTTTCATTCTTTCTCCCTCTCGCTCATCCCGTTAAATGAAGAACATATGTACCCCCCACCCCATCCCTCCTGGAATAAAACTCTCTCTACTTGCATTCATTACTTCCTCTTTTTCATCTGTCTCTCAGTCCATTCCCTCCCCATGCTTTCTGGTCTGTTCTATTCATTTTCGTTTCATTCAGCTTTGATGCTACAGTAAAATCCAGAAAGAGGTAAAGAGAGAAGAAAAAAAGAAAAGAAACTTATGATCATGACAACACATTAATTCTGCATCTTTAGTTTATCTAAGTTACTTATTCAATTAACATAATTTATTCAATTTTTAATTGCTACTTTTTACAGCTTTTACTCTATTACTTTATTTGACTATTTAGCACTACTGATTTCATGTCATTACTGATATTTTCATGTTCATTTTGATTGTTTCATTGAGTTACATCAAACTATTTCTCATTATACACAGCTATGCCTTTGTCAGTTTAAATGGATGGTTTTGACATGCCAATAATTCACACTAAATTGAAATAGAAATTGAAAGAGAGAATGAGAGGTAGAGATCAGATAGCAGTGTTTTCATTAGCTGCTCTGGAACAGTAACACTTTGGCTGAATAACAGTACATCAGATGTCAAACACTCAATCCTATAAAGAGATGAGCTGCACCATTAGCCAGAATACAACTAGCATAATATTCCTCGAACTGAAATAAAATACAACGCATTACTTTTATTATATGTAGCATCAACAATAACTCCATTTAATGTTTTTTTTTTATTATTATTTTTTTTACACATGCATGAATTCTTCAATTAGAGGGACTTTTGTCTTGAAATCTTGAAAAACACTAATGAATCTTGAGTGGTAACAGTAAAATGATGCACTTCTTTCAGGATTTTACATCCTTTCTATCTTATTTATGTGTACATTTCTAATTTTCCCATCTTTTAGTTAAGCAAATACGCAATCTTTTGAAACTATACAGCAAAAATATTTGAACTGAAACAAAAAAAAATACGAGAATTTATCATGTGGGCCGGATTGCTGCCATCTGGTAAGAAATAAGAAATAACATGACTTCATGTCATGTCAAAAACAATTTCCTCTGGCTCATTAAATTTGCAAAAAGCAAGGCGTAACTTTTTTTATGACCACTTAAATGAAATCCTTTTTTTTTTTTCAGATGAGAGAAAAACTTTAAAAGGGTTAAATGCAAAACAGAGAAAAACCTTGTTAAAATGTTTATATTAATATTTATAATATGTAATGTAATATGTATTTATAATATTCTCCATTAAAATCCTTATAGGGGACAGAAAAGTTTTCATAATTGAATATTCAACCATATTAAAGGTTATTTCTGACATATTAGTACAACTATATGTTGGAATAATAATACATTTAATATGCCAGAAATATGTAAGCACCCCCTGCACAGTTACTAAATGAAGAAAGCATATTATGCTTCACTGTTCTCATAGCAACCTGTGCACAATAAAGAAAGCTGGGGTAAGGTCAAAGCATGTGTCAGGCTGTCAGCTCTTCATCTTTCCTCTTCCCCTCAGGTCACACTGTGACACCTCTGATCCGACGGCAGAAAAACACTCAGAGGTGTATATAAAGCAAGTCTCTGTGGGTTTCTAGAAAAGCACCTGGATATGTTTGCTTTAAAGCTTATTAGTTCAGGATCTAGCAGGGGTCCTGGATGGCCAGGGGCCATTTCAGAGCCACAATGTATTAAACACTGGGAAGTTGACCAGATAACACAATACACTAATTTGTAAAGTTTAATCAAATTATTGCTGTACACCACATTTATCAGTAAAATAACATATTTCTGAATCAAAATAAAATAAAATAAAAAATTTAAAAGTTTCATTACACACACTGACACAGCTGCTGTGGCCTGTAGCGGCTAGACCAATCAGACACACAATTATTCATTATATTTAATGACTGATACAGCAAACCCCCTCTACCAACAAACTGTGTTTGAGTTCTGTGAACTACCCCCAAAATGCAACTAACACCCAGACAGAACAGGCCTCTGGTCGTGGTCACCATAGCAGAAAAGCCATTTACGACCAAAAGGAATGTGGAAAGAGTTAACTCGTACTCTATGTCCCTATTGAAACGCACATAATGCCCATAAAAAAGGACTCTTTCCATTAATTCATAGGCAAACCTTCTATGAATGAACATGCATATCTCCAGGACATTATGTGTATGATTATCGGTATTGGCCCGATACTGAGCTCATGTAGGCTACTTGTACTCGTACTTGTACTTGTACTCTATCCTATGTGTCCTCAGAGTGAGCTCATACATGTGTGAGTCAATTTTGGTGAAAATATCTCAATTCGCTTCAGAGTTAAAAAAAACATGTACAAAATGAGTGACACCTGATTTTGATTGGATTTTACTACCCCTTACTATCAATATTTTGTCATTTGGGCATTAGCGTATAGCCAACAACCTATGTTTCCAAACTTCTGACGGTGGTTTTGTCTCGATCGGTCTAATGGTTTTGAAGATATTGGCAAAGGTTTTTCAAGCGCTAAATCACAACGCTACACAAACTGTAAGGCATGTGCATGTCTGGTATCGTTGAACTCGGCAAGGATTCAGGAGTCTACGGAGATGACTCTCGTGAAAATCAGTCAACCACACCCAGAGTTATAGGCATTTGAAAATTTAATTTTACCACTAGGTGGCGCTGGTTCGAAACTTCTCAGGCTCCTTCAGGGCATCGTACTGATGACCCATACCGAATTTCATAAATTCATAAAATACAGCATTTTGTTACAAAATTCAAAATGGCCGACGCCTAAAATGGTCGATATGGAAAAATGGGATATCAGTCGACTCGGCATGATGCCCTGAATCTAACTTCTTTTATGATTTTTGGACAAACCGTTCAGAAGTTATAGGCAAAAATAGCCATTTTATATTTTTAAATAGCCACGCAGCATGTAGCCTCAGGTCATGCTTGTGATAACGATAAAGCGTTGCGAAGATACAGCCTTATGTCTGTTTTTGCAAGCGCTACGCAAAATTAGTTTGCGCGGTATTCGAGAACGGTTTGACGAATTTACATGAATTCCATTCCAAATTAACTTTTTGTCGCCATGGTCTGGAGTTGATCTGGTTAAATTTTCGTGAAAATCGGAGCAACGGCCTAGGAGGAGTTAGAAAAAGTAGGTTTTTCGGATAATTCAAAATGGTGGACAATTTATCATGACGGAAAATGACGTCATAGGGTGCAATCGAATCTTCATGAGCTCAGGAATCAGAGGAAAAATTCTGTTGATAGGCCTTACAGTTCATAAGTTATTAGCATAAATATGAGTGAAATCCATAAAAATGCATAAAAATGCTCCAATACTAGGCAGCGTGTGTACAGTGTTTGTGTCCAGACAAAGAAACACTGACAACAGAGAGTATAATGGAGATAAAAAAGATGGCTGTCTGTGAAGTAAATGTATCTAATTTGTGGAATATTAAACGAAATGGCTTAAATAGCTGTGGTGTGAGCTGATAAAAGAAAAGCACACAGTGGATTGAGCGCGCAGCGGCACAGACAAGCGAGCTGGTCGAGTGCATTCCTTTTTCACAGACGTCAGTGGAAAGTTTGTAGTTCATTCGGATGTCAATGGCAAAGAAAGTAAAACGAGGCATGTAGCTTATTAACGTTAACTGACGAGAGAGAGAGAGAGAGAGAGAGAGAGAGAGAGAGAGAGAGAGCACTTCTGTTGAACACTCTTGATTGCTGACTGTTCAGCACACGTGTCATTTGGATTAAAACTTAATCGTGTATGTAAGTAAAACATGAACTGTTACCTGATTTATGTATAACGAATGCTTCCCTACATTATTACAGGATGTTTGCAGGTCAAGAAGTTCCATGAATGAAACATCCTAAGCGCGCGCCCCGAAAACCAGCGTCTCAGACAGCGTGAATAGGCTACTGAATTTAATTCTCTTTCACGTCTTGCGCTTGGTATGGACGAATTCACACAAAATTATGTAAAAACGCCCATCTTGGCGAGTGTCCTAGCAAACAAAGTCAGATATATCTCAAGTGAACTTAGACAGTATATAAAAATGGGATCCATGCATTCAGTCTTAAAGGGGCAGCAGTCTAATAAACATGCTGCTGTTTTAGGGCCCTGTTTTAACAATCTAAGCACATGGTCTAAAGCGCAGGGCGCAAGTGCACTTAGGGCGTGTCCGAATCCACTTTCGCTAGTTTAACGACGGGAAAAATGGTCGCGCATGGTCTATAAGGGTTGTCCCTATTCTCCTAATGGGTAATGGGTGTGTTTTGGGATTTATGTGCATTAAACCAATCAAAGTCTATTCTCCCATTCCCTTTAAATGCCAGTTGCGCTCGCACCATGGCAGATTCGCTATTTACATGACGGAATTTGATAGTGGAAAGACCGAAGCCGTTTCCAGAGCGCAAACAGAACTGCTCGTTCGCAAGGTAAAAATGCGCAAGCAGACCATCTACGGGACAAGCCGGATTCCACCATATCTTTATGTACACAATAATAATCTTTTACATTGTAATCCTTTTATTTTAAATATTTGGCATGTTTGTGTGCTGCTGTGCGTCCATGTGTGTTAAAATTAAATCCCAAACCCAATCCTAAACACTGAGCCCTGCAGGAACTGATCTACATATGTGCTGTGCTATTAAATAATAGATTAAATATGATAATGAGCAATAGAATGAACAGTGAAAGTAACAGAAGCTCATACAATGCATTTTAGCAGGCTTAATTAAAGCATGCAAATATATATTTTATGAACAAATTAAGCCAACTAATATGATTTATATGCTTTTGGTTTCTCTAGCCAATACATTTAAAAATTACAAATGCATTGAAAATACAGGTATCAGTATCGGTATTGGCGAGTACCAAAAATGAATGTATCGGTATTGGACTCTGTGGTATCGGTGCATCCCTAATTATTAGCCCACTGTCTTGTATAGTGTCTTTTGTATTGTATACTGTTTTATGCATGCTTTATGATAGAACCACTATAACCTCATCTATACCATGCTTCCTATCAAAATAATTGAATGCCTGCATATCCGGACACTCATTTAACGGCTAAGGCATTGTAAGTATCTTACAATTAACTAACTAAACAGAGGTTTAGTATAAGCGGTAGACCCCTTGTTAACAAAGTGTTTTAAACTACGAAACTGAGGGTTCTGTCCAGATGGTTAAATTACTCTTTTCCATAGCTTAATTCCCTCTTTCTGGTTTCATTCATATTCACTTTCCATTTTACCCATGTATGCGTGATTGTGAGTATGTGTTTGTTTAGATTAATTATGTGTTTGTGATTTAGTTAAAACTTTTGTGCACATTTCACACAAGTTTTGATTCTGGTCCCTGCTTGTAAATCAATGTCCCTTTAACAATGCGAATGCTAAGAATGCTAATGCTAAGAAAGAGTTATTTTTCTGTGGTCACGAAAAATATCCATTCTAAGAAATGATAGATGATCAGTACTGAGTGTTCACCAGATGAACAGATTAATTGATTGTAATATTTATTTAGCTACATCAAGGTAATTCTATTAACTGATCCCAATATTTGTATAATTATTAGTTAGGATTAATTATTCATAATTCCCATTTGAGCTAATTTGCTACAGGCCCAAATAACTAACTTGTACCCACATTCACTACACTCTGGTTCACACAGTTTTTGCTGTTAAAAACGCGAGATGCGATCTGGAACGAAAAACAAAAACTTGAGTGCCGTGTTTTTAGAATGCCATGTCATGCACAATACGCTGCAAAAGACATGAGACGGGAGCGCAATGGTTAAAGATGTCTGTCTAGCGAGTGTGTACATAAAAAAAACAATGGAAAAGTAGTGGAAAGGAAAAATGTGTTCTGTGTGAATGGCTCCTAAAAAATAAAGGTTCCAAAAGGGGAGATCCGCAACAATGCCAGAAGAACCAGTTTTGGTTCCCCAAAGAACCTTTCAGTAATCATTTTTTTCTTAGTGTGAAGAACATTTTAATAATCTAAAGACACTTTTTCCACTAGAAGGAAGCGTTTGTGCAATGGAAAGGTTCTGTGGATGTTAATGATTCTTCATGAAACCTTTATAGCACCTTTAGTGTATAGTGAATGCCATTATATGTGCACTATGTAGGGAATAGGTTGCAATTCTGGACACAGGTCATATTGTTCACTTCCATTATGATCAACAGAGCTCATGTAGCCAACTAAGCCACTTTATTTTGCCCTTCCGACATAATAAAAAAAAAAATAATAATTGACAAATTAAATTGCATCACAAAATGGAGGACAGACAACAGGATAACAGAATCCGATACTGTTTTCAACAGGTGAATTCAAACACAAAGGTAAGTAGATGTCCGATGCAGACACAAATCAGTACTTAGCTCAAATGTAGCATTTTTTCTCTTTGCAAATTAACCAGTAGTGCAGACTGAGGATTCCGAGGCACAGGGTAGGAATACAATGAAGGCAGATGAGGATAATATTAGTTGATATGGGCTGTGAGGTAAGGAGTCAGGTAAGTCCATGCACTGAGTAGTGAATGATGAGACCAGACAGTGAAATTAATGAAAGGGTGAGTATTTATCAGAGTCCGTAATGAGTGTGGCCATCAGACCAATGATGCACTACAGTTTTTCATCCTAATGCTTGCAACGAGAGGAGAATGTTAGGCCAAGAGCACAACCCTGAGCTGCAAGACTCACTTTTGCAGTTTACCTGAGGTTACCTAAGTGCATTCTGGTCTATGTGTGACATTCAGAAGAACACACGACATTCAATCAAATGAGAAACAGTAGGAGTGGGGTTGGGGAGGGTCTTCGTCCCATCAGTGGCTTGCCACCCCGAGTTCATTTCATTAATGAACACAGGCAGAGACCAAAAAGAGCACATTCAAGACTTTGATGGAAGGATTAATGTTTGGAGATGAAGGGAGAAAGAGAGAGAAGAAAGGATAGAAGGAGCAAGGGAGGGGGAGAGAGAGAGAGAGAGAGAGAGAGGGAGAGAGAGGGAGAGAGAGGGAGAGAGAGGGAGATAGCACAGCGCCAGCAGCACATTCGGGCAGATTACTGAGGTATATGCGGCTCACACAAATTCATAAAGCTAATATCAAAGCAACAGCTGCAGGAGATTCTCTCAGGCTAAGGGGAGAGAACATGTCAGGACAGAAGCTAAAAGCAAAAAGATAAATGAAATCGTCTTAATGGCAACTGGAAGAGAATATCAACGTGTGTGTGTGTGTGTGTGTGTGTGTGTGTGTGTGTGTGTGTGTGTGTGTATGTGGTCAGGAAAGGTTGGTGTGATATACACATCTGCCATTTCCACTCACATTTTAAAATAACAATTTCCAGAGAAGCTCTTGGTGCTGTCTTCAGGGGCTAATATTTTATACAGTAGCTATCTAAAAACTCCAAATGAGTTCTGGGCCTCCCCTTTAGATTACTTTTGAAAAACATGTTAAAAAATGCAAAAGCCTTCAAAGAACCACATGAAGTGAGCACCAAAGTGACTTCTTCCCTTTCAATCTAATTTGAAAATCACTGTGATGATGGAGCAAAAGCTCAGGATAATTAAAACTAAACTAAAACTAAAACTAAAAAATACTTGCTCTGGTCAACCTCCATTTCCTGTTATTTCGGTACATCCCACATGACTCTGCATTCACTTTAATAATATATACAATAATTACATTATGGCAAGCCGTTTTAACATTTAATCCTTAAAACCTACTAATATCACTGAAAAAAATGATTCATTGACTTAGTTGAATTTGCTAAAAAAAATTATGTTAATTGGTTCCACATAATTAATTTTAGCTACATTTAAACAAATGCATTACGTTGAACTAAGTTCAACTTAATGCATTTGTTAAAATGTAGCTAAAATCAATTGTGTGGAACCACTTACGATAAAAACATTTAGTAAATTCAATGAATTTACTGAAATCATTGAATTTACTAAAAAAAATTATCGTAAGTGGTTCCACACAATTGATTTTAGCTACATTTAAACAAATGCATTAAGTTGAACTTAGTTCAACGTAATGCATTTGTTTAAATGTAGCTAAAATCAATTATGTGGATCCAATTAACAATTTTTTTTAGTAAATTCAACTAGTCAATGAATCATTTTTTTCAGTGTATTTTCATGCTACTAATACTTATTTTTTAGATACTAGTATCTATTCCAATAAGTACTAGTACTTATTCTTTAGGTACTAGTGCCTATTCTTTAGATACTAGTACCTTTTAAAAGATATTAGTAGTTATTCATTAGATACTAGTTCTTATTTTTTAGAGACTGGTACTCATTCATTAGATACTAGTACCTATTAAATATACACTAGTACTTATTAATTAGATTCTAGTGCCTATTAAATTAGTAGTAGTAGTACTTATTTAATAGATACAAGTACTTATTCATTAGTTACTAGTCCTTAGATACTAGTAGGCCTACTTATATGGCAAGCCGTTTTAACATTTAATCATTTAAACCGACTAGTCTCAATTTTCATGCTACTAGTACTTATTTTTTAGATACTAGTATTTATTCCATTAAGTACTAGTACTTATTCATTAGCTACTAGTGCTTATTCTTTAGGTACTAGTGCCTATTCTTTAGATACTAGTGCTTATTCTTTAGGTACTAGTACCTTTTTAAAGATACTAGTACTTATTCATTAGATACTAGTTCTTATTTATTAGATAGGCTACTAATACCTATTAAAAAGACACTAGTACGTATTTATTAGATAGTGCCTATTAAATTGGTACTAGTACTTATTCATTAGATACTAGTACTTATTCAGTAGTAGTATTTATTACTAGATACTAGTACTTATTAATTAGATACTAGTACCTATAAATATATACTAGTACTCATTCATTAGATACTAGTACTTATTTCGAGAGTGACTAGTAACTATTATTTTGTTACTAGTAACAAATTTTTAATTTTTGCCATTGACTTTTATGGGGATCTGTCATTTAGATATCAACTATTCAGTTCTGACTAGTATGTATTCCAATTGTGACTAGTCTGTATGTATTAGATACTATAGTTATTCATTAGGTACTACTTATTTTTTAGATACTAGTACTTGTTCAATAGATACTAGTACTTCGTCATTAGATATTAGTACCTATTCAATAGAAACTACTTATTCATTAGATACTATTACCTATTAAATAGATACTAGTTCCTATTAAATAGATATACTAGTACTTATTCAATAGATACTAGTACCTATTTATTAAATACTAGTATTTATTCCAAATGTTACTAGTAAGATTTTTTATTTCACTAGTAAGATTTTTTTTAACTCTACAGTGGTCGTTCTGACTAGTCATAACATAAGACGAGTAAAATAACAGTTGTGACTAGCAAGATAAGAAATGTTACTAGTTACAATTAAAAAAGTTACTAGTGTCTAATAAATAAGTACTAGTACCTAACGAATAACTACTAGTATCTATTAAATAGGTACTAGTATTGAATGAAAAGTAATTGTATACAATAAATAAGTAATAGCATCTAATGAATACTTATTAGTAATATTTAAAAAGATACTAGTCAATATTGGAATAATTACTAGTCATAAATTATTAGATGATATCAAAACAGAATAGCTACTAGTATCTTTTAATTTGCAGATATATTCAACCCCATAAGGAACTAGTAATAAAATATGAAGAGATATCTAGTATATAGATATAGAGTGTACTCTCAACCATCCAATCAGAGTTAATATAGTAATGCAGGCTAAACTAAGGCTATAGAAGATTGATTTTTCATAAGTAACTGGCTTTGTTGGTTTATCTAGCTAATTGGTTAGCATGAACACAAGGAAAGATATATGTTTAATATGACATTTATTGTTTTGAATGTACAGTAGGCTATAATAAAGACTTAACTGCCAATAATAAAATTTAAACAACAGTTAAGTAGATCCAAAAACTGGTTCATACCCACCAGCCAAACAACCACAATACCCAGAGATTGGGATTTTTGGTAAGCATTCATAATTCCTTACAATCAAAAATTCGGAATATTAATCTGCGTCTGAGAATGAGAGTCATGTCAAAATAAGAGTATATATATGCACTATATTACATATGCCTATTCAATGTATTTTTTTACTCTAATACCATTAAAAAGGTAGGCTATTATTATATTGTTATTATAAAAACGGCCTTCTGCAATTCAGTCCGTTTCCTGTGTCATCTCTCTTTGATATGTTGTTGGTTCATTAATATTCAACATATTATTTGCATACTGATTATTTAAATAGTTACTAGTATCTATTAAGGTAAGGATATATTTGATCTAAAATGTTACTAGTATCTAAAAAATAAGCATTAGTTCTATTTTTTTCTTAACAAGTTAGGTATAATTAAATACTAGACACTATTGGAATAAGACTAGTATCTAATAAATAAGAACTAGTATCTAAAGAATAAGCATTAGTATCTAGCGAATAGGCACTAGTACCTAAAAAAGAAGCACTAGTAGCTACTAAGTACTAGTACTTAATGGAATGGATACTAGTATCTAGTAGCATGAAAATAGATATTAGTAGGCTTTAAGCATTAAATGTTAAAACGGCTTGCCATAGTGCATTGCAAAACTTGTTTGAGATTTACATTTAAAAGTATAGTTCACCCAAAATGTTTTAATTATGTCATCATTTATTCACCCTAATGAAACATTTTGAAGTCAATGTTCACCAAAACTTTGGTTACCAACATTCTTCAGAATTCTTATTTTAGGTTACAGAAGAAAGTCATACAGGTTTGGAACACCATGAGTAAATGCTGACAAAATTGGGTGAAATATGCCTAAAAGTTCAAGTCTACATGAAACAGAAGTTGCGATAGCCTTCTGTTCCCTATTGTGAGTAAAAATGGTTTCTCAAACAAGAAAAAATGTAGGGCAGGACTTGATTTTGCCTATTAGGAATCAATTGGATCGTTGGATCGTTGTGATTTGTTATTGCTGTGATGTCATGTGAGTGACAGGTTGTTCCGCCCTCGTGCCAGTAAACACGTCATCAGAGAAGTTGTTATTTTGACTGAAGATCTCTAGGGCACATTAATTTAAAAAATAACGATGTGCACAGATAAATAATTTATAATAAATACTGCAATATTCCATAAAAAATAGGAAATGCCAATTTTGATTTCATGGTGTCTCCATATCTTTCTATACCTAATGCTAATATCATCCACTAAAAGATGCTATGAAAACAACACTTAAACTTCCAAAACTTTCATGATTTTTTTTTTAAAGTATGGCATGGTGTAAGCATGGTATATCTCCTTTAAACCATAAATCTCTCATTAGATAGTTCAGAGCTCATTTTTCTCAAAGCTTCCTGAGCATGCCCAGTAACTTCTTCCCATCAGTATCATTACATGTCACCGTCAGATATAGAGGACTGAGGGAGGAAAAGAGGGAGTGGGGTAGCCATGATTTAAAGCATTAAATATGAATCATGGGTGATATTATGGGGACCAGTGTGGCTCTTGGCCAGACCCTCCCTCCTCCACCTAAAAGGACATGACACTAAAAGGTGCCGTGTCCTCAGGATGTAAGACGATAAATAAAAAAATAAAAAAGAGAGTGATAGAAGGAAAACGAGAAAGGGGTGGAGAAGAGGTGGTATTGAATACAGTATATATCTGTAATATTTCATCCAGTGCATATTTGATGAGAACATGATATGTACATGTTATATATAATATGCACAGTAGGAACTACACATTTCCATGCATTCAAAAACACACTCATATGTACTTCTTATAATCACAACATTGCTAGAAAGGTAATGGTCTGAAGACAGCGTAACAGTCTAGGCTCCTCCGCTCCCCTTATCTACACAGCCTTTGAGGTCGCTACACTGCTGATAACCCTTCTGAAAATGCAATGGAACATTAGACATCACCAGAAATGCAAATTAAATAGCTGATTTTCATACTGCAGATTAAGTTGCCTGTTGCTGTGGGCTAAGATGGATCTTTGATAAAAATGACTACATTCATGAGAAATGTTGACACACCATGCTTTTATGGTTCTGGAAGAGGGGTAACAACAGCCCGTGTGTGAGATGAAATCAGATAAAATACTAATGAACAAAATCAAAATGTAAATTATGTTTTTTTAATGTATAGAGACTATAATTAAGCTATTAATAGGGTAAGTTCTGTGGGGTAAATAGGGTAAAATGCTGTGACCCTTTGCTGCTTTCAGAACATTGCTATTTGTTTGAGTGGCCTGAATGTAAAATTATGACTTATACAATGGCGTGATTTTAGGGTGGGACTGTCACGGAACCACCAGATCAGCACGCTTAGCCCACTCGTTCACTCTCCCCGGAATTCTAATTCACCGCACCTGCACTTCATCATCAACACACACTATAAAGAGACACTTCTCCTTCACTTCCCTGTCTGGTCTTGTCCTTACGTGAACATACAAACTCTACTTGCATACGTACCGATTCCTACCTACCTCGAAGATTCCTCACCTGATGGGTCCTCACCAGTTCTGATTCTCCAATACATACTGACCAGTCTCCTCTGCTGTTCCACTCCATGCCTCTGTTCAGTAAAACTCTGTTTTGAACTATTTACCTGTCTGCTTCTCTCTGTATCGTGACAGAAGACCAGACCACATGCAGAGCCCCACGGAGACTGCAACGAATCGCCCCACCGATCCGTTTGCAGATCTGGTTCATGCAGTTCGTCTTTTCCTTCAACCTTCTACGTCTGACAACCCACCTACCATTCCCGCTGATGTCATTCACGCTGCACGTCAGTCACTCCTGCACTCAACACCCACTGCTTCATCCGCTGCCTCTGCTAGTCCCATGGCCCGACCTGCGACATTCACCGGAAAAGCGGAGGATTGCAGCGGGTTCCTGTTACAGTGCTCCCTATACTTCGAAATGCAGTCTCACCAGTTCGCCACCGATCGCGCCAGAGTAGCCTTTGTCATCTCACTGCTGTCTGAACGCGCACTACAGTGGGCTCAGTCACTGTGGCACTCCAACGCCCCAATCATCACTTCACTTTCTGCTTTCTTCAGTCACTTTAAAGAAGTGTTTAGACAAACCGCCTCGAATTTGTCAGTTTACGACCAGTTGTTCAACCTACGCCAGGCCAATAATTCTGTCAGCGCTTACGCTCTCCAGTTTCACACTCTAGCTGCCGCTAGTGGCTGGAATGATACTGTACTTCTCACCAGTGGTGTAGTGGTAAAAAAAGAGGTGGGTAAACTATAAATTCTGGTGGACCACGACGTGGTCACCCGGTAAGGTGGGCCACTGCCTACCGGTGTATGTGTATCCTGATGACATCGCTATAGGCTATCATTTGATGGTACTACCAAGGGTATCACTGGTTGTTCCCTCATCATAGGTCACACAATCACTTTTCAATTCATACATTAATCTAAGTTCTTGTTAAAGAGACTAATATGGTTGAAATCTATAAAGTTTACTAAATGAAAAAACAGAGAAAACAAAAATATTTAAGAGACATAGAGAGGGAGGCTTATATCCAGGGCTTCCAATGCAATGCACTTTATTATTGCATAGTCGATTATTTTCATAGTCGATTCATCTGTTGAATATTTCCTCAATTAATTGATTAGTTGTTTGGTCTATCAGAAAAATGTGGATCAGTGTTTCCCTGTAGAGGGAAAAGTCTTTAAAGGGAAAGTTCACCCAAAAATGAAAATTCTGTCATCATTTACTCTCCCTCAAGTTGTTCCAAACCTGTATGATTTCCTTTCTTCTGCTAAACACAAAAGAAGATATTTTAAAGAAGGTTGGTTATTAAACAGTTGCTGGTCCCCATTGACATCCATAGTATTTTTTTTTCCTACTATGGAAGTCAATGGGGTCCATCAGTCGTTTGGTTACTGACTTTCTTCAAAATATCTTCTTTTGTGTTCAGCAGAAGAAAGAAACTCATACAGGTTTGGAACAACTTGAGGGAGAGTAAATGATGACAGAATTTTCATTTTTGGGTGAACTATCCCTTTAACCTGGTGCAGGCTTGATTCCCTCTGAATCTCTTGTACAGTTGGGTTTCGACATGCTCCCTACATTAAACCAGCTGCCTGTAATGAATTTAAAAAAATTCCTGTTGCGGCTGCGATCAAGTTTCATTCTCGCTTGTTTAGTAACTTCACGAGCGTGTGTTTTCTGCTACGTGTGTGCGCCATTCTCTTTGTTCCGCGCGTGTGTGTGTCGGCGCGCTGCGCTCTCTACTCAATGTTCTGCTCCGTGTTTGCGCTGCGCGTTCTGCTCTGTCGTTAGCGGCCCAAATGCTCGAATCATGTACCGATCGGCGATCACGCACTGGAAAAGCAAAGTCCGCTCAAATAACATGAAATTTAGAGGTGGATAAACGCACTTTGGAGGTGGATAAACGCACTTTGGAGGTGGGCAAACGCTATTTCCGAATTTTGGGAGGTGCGTAAACGGCGTTTACGTGCGTTTAGCCTCCACTACATCCCTGCTTCTCACCGCATTTCATCAGGGACTCAACGCTGATATCCGTCAACTGATGGTGGTGTATGACGACGCTATGGGGATAGAGAACTTCATCCAGAAAACCATCCGAGTTTCTCAACGTCTCACCGCCTGTTCTCTCCTGAATCCCGCTGCATATCCTCTGCCCTCGGCACCATCAGACACCCTTCCAGCACCTGAACCTATGCAGGTAGACTCCTATCACCTTACACATGCGGAGTGTCAGCGAAGAATCCTAAATCAACTGTGTTTGTACTGCGGGAGAGAAGGTCATGTCATCACCGCCTGTCCAGTTCGACCACCACGCTCGGCGGTGAGTATTATTCAACTTCCACCTCAAATAAACTGTTTGTTCCGTACTATTGTGCATGTCCTAACCCTCCGCATTTGTGTCTCAGTGCAAGCTCTCATCGACTCGGGTTCACTTCCTGGGGTATGTTATCCACCAACATGGCATCCAGAGGAAGGTGGATACCATCCAGAACTGGCCTCAACCCACTACCATCAAGGAACTCCAGCGCTTTCACCGATTTGCCAACTTCTACAGACGATTCATTCACAACTATAGCCTTCTCAGTTCTCCTCTGACCTCTGCTCTCAAGGGCCGGCCCAAGTCTCTGTCCTTAACCCCAGCAGCATCCGAAGCCTTCCGACAACTCAACCTGGCCTTTCAAACCGCTCCGATCCTGGTCCACCATAATCATGATCTCCCATTCATCGTCGAGGTGGATGCCTCGTCTACCAGGGTCGGAGCGGTCCTCTCTCAGCGGCAGGGTGATCCTCCTAGACTCCATCCATGTGCCTTCTATTCTAAGAAGGTTTCCTTTCCTAAGGGTGGTTAGGATGGTTGCTCACCATCAAGCTAGCTCTAGAAGAGTGGAGACACTGGCTGGAGGGAGCACATCACAAATTTGAAGTCATCACTGATCATCGTAATCTCCAGTACCTGCGAGAAGCTAAGATATTGAACCCACATCAAGCCCAGTGGGCTTTATTCTTCACCAGGTTTAATTTCACCGTCTCATATCGACCTGGGGATAAGAACTGTAAGGCAGATGCCTTATCACGTCTTCATCAACCTGTTCCTGATGATTCTTCTCCTGAACCTATCCTCCCTCCAGCCATGATCATCAGTCCTATCAGATGGGCCATCGATGAACAAATTCCCCAAGCCAATCACTCCAACCCTGCTCCGCCGGGAGGTCCAGAAGGGCTCCTCTACGTTCCACCCACCTTTTTGTCTGCCCCTTCTGGACTCAGCTCATACACCTCCGGGCTCTGGACACCCAGGTAGCTGACGTACCCTCTCGCTCCTACGTCAACACTACTGGAGGCCCACCATGCCTCAGGATATGTCCCGGTACGTCAAGTGATGCTCAGTCTGTGCCGTTACCAACACTTCCCGGAAACTCCCTGAAGGAAAGCTGGTTCTTCTACCAATTCCACATCGTGGTCCCCAATTCATCTCTCGAGTCTAGCAAGCATTCTTCAAACTCCTCAGAGTATCCGTAAGTCTCTCCTCCGGTTACCATCCTCAAACTAACGGCCAGACTGAGCGGAAGATCCAGGAAATCGGGAGATACCTGAGGTCCTACTGCCACCAGAACCAAGACAGCTGGAGTCAATTCCTCCCATGGGCTGAATACGCCCAAAACTCCCTATGACAATCCACCACAGGGCTCACCCATTTCCAATGTATCCTGGGATACCAGCCTCCTCTATTCCACTGGTTGGGTGAGCCCTCGGAGGTTCCAGCAGTCAACCACTGGTTCGAGCAGAGCCAGAGGGTATGGGACTCATGTGCATCTCAGGCAGTGCGGAGACAAAAGAGACAAGCGGATATCCGTAGGACATCTACGTGGAGGAGGGGATACTGTCACGGAGCCACCAGATCAGCACGCTCCGCCCACTCATTCACTCTCCCCGGAATTCTAATTCACCGCACCCGCACTTCATCATCAACACACACTATAAAGAGACACTTCTCCTTCACTTCCCTGTCTGGTCTCGTCCTTACGTGAACATACAGACTCTACTCGCATACTTACCAATTCCTACCTACCTCGAAGATTTCTCACCTGAACTTCGTCTCCGATCATCCGTTTCCCGTCTTCCGTTTCCCGTCTTCTGTCTTCTGTCATCTGTCTCCTGCCATCAGCCCGCCGAATCCTCTTCCATCACCTGCAAACAAGATATCAAGATTACCGTTCAGCTAAGTTCCTCATCCAGTTCTGGTTCTCCAATATATACTCAATATATACAATATATACAGTCTCCTCTGCTGTTCCACTCCGTGCCTCTGTTCAGTAAAACTCTGTTTTGAACTATTTACCTGTCTGCTTCTCTCTGTATCGCGACAGGGACTACCTGTTTGTACAGTTTAATGGTACAGTAATTATACACGTAACCTTTAAAATTCATGACTTAATCATGTATTTACTATGTCAAAAAATGTTTAGATTAACCTAAAGCCAAAAAAAAAAAAACCCAGGCAAACGGAGGCTATAAATGGATTTCAAGGTGCTCTCTTCAGACATGTGACTGTCAGTATGGTTTGAACTTTTTTTGTCTTCTCTTGGCCTGCATGTCATCTCTGTGATTTCTACTGCAATCACCTTAAATGATGACTGTGCTAAGAGCCTTGAGGTGAACTGAAAACCATTGAAGTGTCACCTGTCAATCCCACCTCTCATTCACACACACACACCTTTCTCCGAGCCCTGACGAGACAAAGACGAGACACAGACAGCATGGAGTACCTTTGAGTTTGTCTAATGTCTAGTGCATAACACACCCTAAAACAACATCATCCCCCACTGACTTAAGGACCCTTTAACATCAAGAATGAAACCTATTATGGTAAATATAACAATAACTGGTTCTGGTGTCCACATGAACAGATGATAACATAATATAGTGTTGCTTTCATTGTGGTGTGGACTTCGCTATTCTCATAGAATTAGAATGATTATTATAACTTCATGGTTATTTTATCAGTTCATGCATTCTCTGAAAATCGAAATCTTGAACTTGGTGTTGGCTCTATGCTCAAAACTGCTGCTGATGATTTTTGCCTCCTAACGACTTACACTAAAGGACGGATTCAACTATGGATCAGAATACGAAGTTGGTCATGGACAAAAGTAACAAATTATCAACCAACCAGAACACCACAGCAACCACAGAGCAACATGCTAAAAGCCACTCAAAACAACTTAGCTACCACATAACAACACCAACATAGAAGTGACTTTTGTAAATACCACTGATACTTTCTTTGGAAAGTGTAAAAATTTTGTTTTCTGTTCAGCAAAAGACACTTATACTGGACACTGGATACATAAGAAATGCCTGAATTTTTTTCCTTACCAGTGACAGTAATCAGAACTGAAACTCAGAATTTGCTAAACATACTATGAATTGCCAAGGGAGTAATCACACTAATTTTCAAGCCATTGAAAGGATCTTTCCAAATCCAGTGTGAATATTGAGGTCACTGAAGACTAATAAAGCCCGGAGACCTCTTGTGAGAATCTTTCATCATTTTGATTAATCATTCATGTTAAGTGTTTAGAGAGAATCTCTTTCTTTGTGCTGTGGCTCTCCGTAATGCTGCCTTATGTCCCCAAGGCCCATACAACACCCTTCATAATACCAAAACACACACTTACCCTCACACATATCACTTACCCCGAGTGCAGACCTCACTTCCTCATGAATACTGCTCTTAGACTCAGCATTCTTTTCAATAATGAACTGTTCATCAATAATACTCTTAGTCTAGTCATAGTGTAACATGCTCAGTTGGGATAGCAATGAAAAAATGATCAAGGTTTTCAAAAAGCACAAAAACTTGTGTGATATTTATGTAGCTGTTTCCTGATGAAGGATGTATGAACCCGTACGTGTCCAATGATTGGACTCAGAGCATAAGTGGGCACCTCCAATTCATTCTCTATGGGATCATGCTTGGGGGGTTGAGATATTGACAGCGGTGCAGGGCAAGAAAGTGTAAAAATAAATGGCAGAACTTTTTGCAAATGAGAGGCGAGAATGCCAAACAACAGTCAATCACTGTGAAGAAGGCAAGCCAAGTTTGTGACGTCTGTCAGAGAGAATTTAAAAATCTGGTGCTGATAGTGCTGGAGTTTCTGGTGGATCGAAATCTAATCAAAACCTAAACTGAAACGAAACAGTTTAAGGATTTAGAAAAATGTAAAAGTAACATTGAAATGTAAAATGCTGGACTCCATTTCCAACCCCATAGTGGATTCTATGTGATCAAGGGCTGCAAAGGTTCCGCCAGTAGTGGGCACTCATGCAACGTAAGCAATGACGCACATCCGAGTGAACGAGACGGAGGGAAGTTAGAGAGTGAAGGGCATGATAATTTGCCAATACCTCATGCGATTCTTGAATGTATCAAGTACAAACAAGAAAGGAACAATATGATAGAAGAAATGTGAAAAATTGGAAAATGGAAAGAATGGAATTCAATAATTCAATTTTAAGATTTTAATAAAATGGTCAAGTGAAATAAATAGTAAAGCTTTCTTAGATTTTATTAGGGAGACAGTGCTGATAAATAGAATATAAAACTCTGTTCCACACTCTGGAGCAGAAGGTGGCGGTAATGCACCTATTACACTGGTTGCAAGCTACTGTTAAAAAAAAACGAAGAAGAACCATGACTATGAAAACTACAAAATAAAAGACATGAAAACAAATGTAAACCAAAACCAAACGTGACAACGTCACCAGAGAGTCTGTTATTTCCAACATAGGCACATTGACTTTACCTACATTTTTGCAAGACTCCAAAGTTTATCCAATTGATACGTTTGGTACACAAAACTATGATATAACCTCAAACAACTCCTAAATCATAGTAACCATACATAGATTGTAAACTAGTAAGAACATCTCAAAGACTTGTAGAAGCAAGCTAAAATGGCATTTTTGCTTCAGCATTGTTGCCGTTTCTATGTTAAAATGTTGTCAACAATATCTAGGTGGCATGTAATTTTCAAAAGTGATGGAGCATTAGCATCATACATTGTAAATTCATTTCTGAACTGCCACAATACGTACAACAAAAAATAATAAAACATTGCCAGATTCACACATTCATCAGTTTTGGATAAAATTGAAAACACTTTTAGTGCCACTTGCTGGGCATTTCACTTCGAAAGTATCACAAAATGAGCAAGCAGCAACATGCGCATTTTTCCAATGAGCTTGGGTTGATAGTTGGTTGAGTGATTGATTATACTGGTCAACATGACAATCAGGTTCATAAAAATAATAAAAATAAATAAAAAGATAAAGATAAAAGCAATGAGCAGATTTGGGAGCTTCTGTTTCACTAACAAATTGACGTCAAATTAATGGTTTAACCTAACAATGCCAAGCCCAGTATTACGTTACAATCTCTCTCTCTCTGAAAAACTGGTTCGCTTAGTACCACCAATTTGTTGATTTATCTTTAGTGTACAACATTATGATCTGACAGCACCTTTTAAAAAATGCTCACAAGCTTTTAAAATCCCAAACCTTAGTCTGCCAGCCATCCCACTTAAATACAAGGGCACTGCCATGTCAGTGTGGACTCCTCCATGCAAATGGCACCACTTAAATGAGTAGAGGGCAGTTAATGAGTCTGGAGATGAGGAACAATTTTGCTTGAACAGCTAATCGATGCAAGCCTTTGTGAGCATTACTTTTTAGCACTCACTGAAAAGCACTTCTCTCTTGAGGTAGGTGCCCTCCGAAGAAAATGAGGAAAGAGCCCCCTATACGCACCTCCCGTCCACAGCCCTTAATATGAGCTATCTATCCTCCTCTGTACCCTATGAAATATGCCTGCAAATGACCACTAATGGGACCGCAAATGCAAGCTCGGCTCTGACTGTCAGGGTGATGCATGCAGGAAGAACAGACGGACGACCCCTCCTGTGACTGTGGCTGGTGCTTTGTGCTGGTGGAGTTTTGTTGCAGGTATTAGATACCTTTGTGCAAAGTCCTTAGCCAAGCTCCAGTAATAGCACGTACTATATCATACAGTTTCCCTGCCACCATATTTGTGGAAGCTACGTTACAACTTTGAAGCTTAAAGCTTTATAAAGTTGTTAAACGACACTTAGAAAAAAAATAGACAAATACTCTTATGTTATTTAGGAAGGAAATATCTTTTTAAATATATAAGAATATCAGAAGATGCAATATTGACACTACTGTACAAAAGTTTGGGGTCAGTAAGATTTGTTTTTTAAAGAAAATAATACTTTTATTCAGCAAGGACTCATTCGATTGATCAAAAGTGAGAAGAACTTTTACATTAAAAATACATTGTTACAAATAAATGCTGTTCTTTTGAACTGTGTATTCGTGATCAAACAGTCCTCAAAAAAATGAATCTAGTTTTACTTATTTTTCTATAAAAAAAATACAAATATTAAGCAGCACAACTGTTTTTAACATAAATAATAAGAGGAAATGTTTCTTAAGCACCAAATCAGCATATCAGACTAATTTCTGTAGGATCATGTGAAACTGAAGATGGCTGCTTAAAATTCAGCTTTGCCATCAGGAAAGAAATACGCTGTAAAATATATTAAAATAGTTATTTAAAAGTGTCATAATATTTCCCAAAAGTACTGTTTTACTAGGTGGAGCAGCTTTCATTGGCCAATGACCACACAGAGGTTGTCTGATTGACATGTAAAGCAACCAATCCCAGTTAGTTTTGTTCAGCATCATGTTTAGGGGTGTGAAAATGTAACGTCCTACAATAATAGACCAGCGTGTAAAACTCTTGGATGTATTTTTAAAAGTCTTTGTCCACAAACTTCACATACTTTTGAAAATCCAGCGTCTTCCGTATAAGCGCTCATTATCACAGTTGTAAACACAACGGCTTTCATCTTCCATGAGAGGGTTTGTTACCAGGCGGAACGTTAAAGAATTTGATGCACGTCTCCCGGAAATCCTGTAGAATTCAACCAGATGACGACTTCGAAACTCCTGAAATGTTTCCTGTTTTGCGCGCCATATGCATCAGACACTCAGGCAATGATCCATGGGTGTGACGTCTGAGGCTGAGACTAGTAATAAACAGGATAATTTAAATAAATATTTGCTACAAAATAAGATGTGAATGCATACGCATATGGATGGTGAATTGTTCTTTACCATTATCATTTGAACACATCAATTCACCCAAATTGGACTATGAGGTGCTGCAAATGAACTCTGAATCAGTCCATTCATTTCAAATAGCAATTCACTGATTGGTTTTTAAACTGAACAAACTGACTTATATGAGAGTTCAATAAGAGTGTGTGTTGATTATTACCTCAACAAAAAACAGCGATGTAGCCTTGCTTTATTGGAAAAGTAGCTTGTTATTGGAAAAACATATTTTGATGATAGCTAAACTGAAGGTATTGTGTAAATTACTTGAAAGCTTTAAACTGCCCATCACTTTGCAATAGCACAAATGGTGCGATAATTCAAGGACTAGGAAGTTGTGACATGAACTCATTCTGTGTTGTAAACAATAATCAACCGTTGTAGTGCATCATTAGGTCTTTTACGATTTTGTAACAGCGACAATTTGACAACAAATTGTACAAATTGAGAGAGCCTTGCTACACTGAAATATATGGTCACCTACAGTACAAGTGGATGCAGTGTATTTCAACAGCTTAATGAGATGTGACGGACAGCAATCTGTTAAATTATTGCACATACAGACACATAATGGATTGCACTGCCATCAACTGATCTGAGGAGGTTCAGTTCTTATCAGAGAGGGGGAAGGTTCGTGTAACAGAGCATGCTCTGCATGTATGTATGATCTGCCAGTCCAGAGCAAACACTGTCACTGTCCCTTAGCTCTGTATAAAGGGAGCCATCTGGAACCGTTTTTGGAGCAACTGTCACGTGACTCTAACATGCCAATCCTCACATTGGCAGACACCATAACTGAGCTGAGAGTAAAGGTGAGCTTGAGGTCTCGCCTTTAGTCGAAACATAGGATTTACATAGTTGGTATGGAGTTCTCTTGAATTGAAGGCTTAGTGGCTTTAAAATAGATCTTCACCAAATAACTGCAAAAAGCAGGAAAGACTGTAAAACAAGATAAAAACAAGAGTGGAGTTGTAGTGACAGCTCACTCCATTGGCTTAGAGTCATCAGAGGCTACTGGGTAATTCTGGTTAAGCATGAAATCAGACATGCAGTGGTGCAAAAGAAATTGAGTAAAAACACATTGTATAATTGTGCAGCACAAAGCATGATGTGCTCTTTCCCTTGAGATGGCCCATATAACATCTCTATAATAGATTCATTCATCCTGTGTGTCTCCGCGTCCCACATACATCACCTTTTTGTATGCCACCCTGGAAATGAAATAATGAAATTCTCTAATGTGCAGATGTAAAGGCATGAAGGGCATTAGAAGAACCATGTTGTTAACCCCAATAAAAAGCCCTGTGACCACCAGGTTTCCACTTGGCAGAGACAGCTTCATGTTCTCCCAGAATTTTACAAATCACCTCTTGATTTTAATGTGCAACTCGCCAAAGTCCCACAGGCCACATTCACCTTTACTTCAGTGTTGCAAAGACAGTTTAAAAGCCCAATACAATTCAAACATCAATATAAATATACTCAAAGATAAATGCAAAAATGTATAAAATTGGATTAGGATCAGGATGAGTCAAGTTTAATTTGCATCCTTTGTTTTTTTAAGGTGCAAGTACTTTATAACAAATTAGCAATGTTTCCACAAGAAGTAAAATATTTTATATTAGTGTTTCTCAACTTCAGTCCCAGGGACCCACCTACCAGAATGTTTAGTTCTGTCATGACGACTCTCTGAGTGTTTGGTGCATTGTAATGGATATGACAATGTTGATATATTTTGGTCTTGGCGGAATAGATCTGTTACGCTGCTGCTGCTGCTGTTGGTTATTGTTTCTGCTGCTGCTGCAGATCAAGTACGGATACAGCAGGAACCAATCAGCTGCGCCCTATAGAGAATGATGTGATTGCAAGAAGGTTGAGTTAAGGACCTATTAGCCTGTGCCATCTAGTTTCATGACAGAACTTACTAATTAAAACACCTGATTGTGTTGAACATCTAAAAACATTCTGGGGTCGTGATGACTGGCATTGAGAAACACTGCTTTATATCACACAACTGTATATAGACAAATGACAAAAGTGATTTATCTAAAGTGTTAGTGAAACCCTAAAGCTTTTCTGTACCTGATTGAGTAAAACAAAACAGGAATCAATTAGACCTACTGGCAGAGGTGAAACACACAAGACATGCCGCAATATTGGAAAACTTGTGTATGTCATTGTGCTTGTCTCATTCCTACAATAAAAACACTGAAAATCAATCTGATTGCAAGGGTAGCTAATGTGATCTCTTAAGGAGAGTTTTAGAGCCTTCCCTGAGAGTGATTATCAAGAGAGCATTGAATCAACATGTGTTTTAATTGCCTGTCTACACATGTGTGAATGAGGAGACTGAGTTCACTAGGTCTACATTTTTCAAAAGACAGAGATCAAGCAGTGGAAATTACCTTGTGAATCAATATGACAAAACGATCTCTCTTAATTATCTGCCTTTGGCCCAAGATGCTGGAATAGGCTCCAGCATCCCTGCAACCATGACAAATGGATTGTAGAATGGATTAATCACTCTTAATGCTCTGCCTAATGTTGAAATACAATAAAACCATTCATGTTTACTGCTTGAAAATTGTACAGGGAAAACATGCATGTGATAATAGATATTAAATGTAAAACTTCAATTTACTTACTGTGTAAAAAACATACTGTGAACTTAAACACAACAGAACTTCACCAATGAGAAAGAGAGGCATTAAAGAGGCAGTGCCAATCTTAGTACTTAATCTTAGAAGACTGAACCACTCAAAAACAAGTGAGGGACACAACACTGTCATATTCCTTATTGCAGACCTTTCCAATAAATAAATAAAAATTGAGAATACAAATATTAATTATATTAATGTATAGCATTGTAATATAATATTTACTTTTGAAAATAAAATAGCCTACATAATTAGTTATTATAATATAAATTGATAACATATTAAAAATCATTATTTTATATTTAATACTCATATACAGTATGAGGAGCACCATTTTCAACTAAAAACAGAAAAAAATATTATGCATTTTGGCCGTACATTTACACGACAACAGTGTTTTGGGGCCCTGAATAATGGGTTTCAAAGTTTTTGAAAACGATACCATTATTGTCTCAGTGTAAACTACAAAAACTCGAATTTGTGAAAACGGTGATGTCACTCACATGCGTAGTACATGTTCAGTCTATAGGCGCGTAGTGTTTCTTTACAAAGTGACATCGCCAACTACTGGCCTGGCAGCGTAATACAGAGTTTTTAGTTGTTTTCGCAGATCCGTGTGAACGGGATCATTTTGACAACGTTGTTGTCTGAACGCGAAAAAACGCAAAGAAAAACCTTTCCGTTTTTTGTACATCATTGTTGTGTAAACATACCCTCAATTAATAAATTACCAAAAATAAATGTAATGCATTCACCCCACGGCTGCTACATAGACAAACATACAGAGTGTGTGTGTGCTGGCGATCTGTAGTGGAAGTGTGCATAATCTGCTCTAATGGGCAGTGACATTATTTATGACAAAGTGATTTTAAGAAGCCTGATGATAAGTGTATGATTAACCGTTTGAGATGCTAATGCTAATCCTTATGCTTAGAACGCTAATTGGTTCCTAATGTGTACTTAATCGGAGCTCTAGTAATTTACTTATTTTTGCAGGGACATAAGCTGTAAGCCTGCAATCGTTTTTGTGAGAGCACATCTTTGTTTCAAAAGAGATTCACTATTAAATCATTTTTGAATGTTCATACATGACATGATTAATGTCTCATAATATAAAGTTATTAAAAGTAATCTCAAAGTTTGTACCAGTGACCACCTAATATCCCTCAGATATTAAACAAATTCATCTTTGTCGTTTTTTTTTTTTTTTTTTTTTTTTTACCTGACAGCTTTCACTGTGGTTAGCCTGAGGTAAAATGTGGTCAGTTCAGAGCTGCGAATGAAAGTGTAATTTGTGTAAGTTATGATGACAACAGTGTTAGGTGAAAACAAGCTATATGAGAATGAAAGCAATAAAATGTTGTACAAAGCTGTGAAAATTAATTTACAGGCTATATATATCATGGACATCGAAAGATTTACCACTCGGTTTCACGCAGTAGCAGAATACAGTTGTCTTGTCAGTGCTAAATACGGTTATGTAGGCTACACACCCAATTCAGTTATTTACTAGAGTGAGTGACAGCTGCATTTTGTAACAGAACTGATGCCATTACTGCATTTTTTTCGATAAATGTGCTGTGTGAATGGAATCATACTAGATCACTAATACAGTGTCACTCTGTATTCATGTGTGTTGCGTGTTTTCATGTGGGGTTTCGATAACTCACAGAGATATAAACTGCGGTTTATTTAAAGGTTTTAGATTTAGATTTAATGATCGCTGCACAGACCCAGCTAACATGGCTAACATTCTGGCAAGGTTCTCTCAAAGTTTCTCTCAAACCTTCTTCCAGTAATAATAATCGAATATTCGTTCTAAGTTATGTGGTATTTGTTATCAAAACAATAGAAAAAAAAACTTTATTTATACATCTGGAAAAAAAAATTGTTGGACGTCTGTTTTTCAAACTTTACAACTTACTACTTGTTTCAGATGGTTTAAAGTTTTCTCTAACATTCACATAACTAAGAAAAAAAATAAAAATTAAAAACTGGACGTTTTGAACATTATGAGAACATTCAGAAATACATTGTCATAACTTTATGGGTACGTTAGCAAAACGTTCTTAGAAACATATTTTTGTTAGCTGTGGAGCAGTTCCCATCAGACCAGAGGCGCAAACCTACGATGGTGCTAAGGTGGTCACATTAGCATAATATCTATTGTCAACAGCGTAACAATGTATTTAGCACAAACAGATTTAGCACATGGTTACAGCTGATATTCACATCTATGTCAAAATTAGGAAAGATACTTGACACGTTAGTGACACTAAGACAAAATTTAGCAGGCAAAAAGGTATGTTGTCAACAGTGTAGCGATGTATAAAGCACAGCTCACCAAAGACTTTATATATAGAAAGACAGTGAACTCGTATATACTATGAACGGGAGAAAGTGCAATGCGCAAAATGGCAGAATAAGTCCCGCCTTCTAAATAAAAGAGCCAATCGCCGATTGGTAAAGTCATCGCGTCACTGCAGCTGCTGTTAGAAGCTCCGGTTGCTATAGAAAGAGCCACTGTTCTGACATGCGCTTAGGAATGTACAAGCTTTATTAAACGCATTTTGAACATAAGAAACTACATTTATGATACAGTTGTTGTCAAATTTCAAATATGAAATTTAATCGAAAGCGTAAATCGTAAATGACATCAATTGCGGACAGTCTTTCTTGCAGCATGGTGGACCGCAGATATGATTTTTAACAGCTGCAGGCGCGAGACATGAATAGCCTATAGAAAAATGAAATAAAAATAAGACTGCCAGTAGGTGGCAGCAAATCATTGTCTTAATGAGTGAGTCAATCATTCAGTCAAACAACCTGTTCAAAACGGCTAATTTATTTAAAGCAGCACTATGCAGCTTTGCCGATTTCTTCGCTGTTTTCTCGCTTTTTGCTTGCGGGTTTCTCTATAGAGCTCCTCCTACAGCTTCGGAATAGATATTTGACAACACTGTCGTCAAAACTCGTTGGCGACTCTCCCCCCTCCCATCTTCTCTGCATTTGTTTTCAAAGAACCCGGCGAACGCACAGAGCCATGTCCACTGAGGTATGTATGATACACAGAAGGCTAGCATATAAATGTTTAGATAGTGTATGTGTGAAGTGCCGTAAAGCAATTCGTTACATCGCGAGACCTGATATCACGCGATACTTCCTAACGCAAACAAAGTTGCAAGTGTGGTTTTTCGGCTCAGAGGCGGTGGGTGCGAGACGACCACCATTCAACCCGAAAAATGTCATATAACCATTCCAATGACTCCGAAGCTGTTCAAATTAAGCTAAAAAAAAACTGCATAGTGCTGCTTTAAGGACAATTGACTGCAAGTAACTGTGTCTTGTCTTGAGCTTGTTGCCTTGTTGCCTTATCAGGATATGACTTTGCAGGCAGCGTTTGAGCATTAAGGTTCCTTACGAAAGCATAATGGTTAAAGACCTACAGCAAAATAGAGCGAGCTTTGGGGATAACTAAGAATATTTAATTGCTAAAGTAGTAATTTTTTTGTCATAAAAAGTAGAAAAAATTCATCAAAAACTTACATTTACACAACTTTCAGATGCCATAGGTCTGCTGTTGTTTAAAATCAATAGGCTATCCCGTTTGCAATAGTGCTTATGTTCAGGAAAACATAGGCTATCCTGAGTTATAAACATATAAATATAGCCTATTTTAAAAACAAGAACTCATAGGGACTAATTTTTTGCCCTATATATCTTGAATTTTGGGAGCGTTTTATTAATTTCGGTGGCATTCTTGCCCCAAGCCCCGATAGTTTTCGACCCTGGTGAGTGTGCAAGGCCAACTTGAACATGAAATCAGTTATTCATTTACACAGTTGTGAGTCGAATATACCATGTAAACTGTAAATAGGACAGTCTGAAGGTGTAGTCACATTTCTGATTGTTTGGCAAATTTGAGCAAAATCCAGACATTTCAATAGAAATTCAATGGGTTAACCAACAAAAAGCTCCTTAGTTTGAAAGTGTTTTCTGTGTGAGCTGTGCTTCATTTCAATGGACCTTTTTGCCCGCAAAATTTTGCTAATGTGATAACACCTTGAGAGACACCTGTTATTAATTACGGATGTCAATACAAAACAATGTGACACATAGCAACTAAGTTTACTTCCCATTCATATATGCTTTCCTACTTTAAAATCATGTTTTTAGGCCTCTCTCCAAAGCAGTGGTTGTCCTCTCCATCATAGAGATCCTGGAGGGATCAATTCTTCATGTTTATTGCACCTAATCAGGGGCAACTCTATTTATATCCATAATTCAGTGCAACCTCCCCTTTAGTAGTTCTATTTTTTGGATAGTGGGACATGACTGTAGTGTCCGAGTCTCCTGCATGCCCTTACACACGGGGGGGGGACACAATCCTCACATAGTACTCATTTGTTGGGTTATTTAAAAATGTGTAAATGTAATCCGCTTACCCATATTTCAGTTTCAGAAGAAAAAAAAAGCACTTGTACACAAGCATAAACAGCTATAAGACACCACAGGGCATCTATATTTCACATCCTGAGCTTTGAAAGCTGATTTTTTAATAAACATGTGCTTCCTTTCAAAGTGAGCTCCCTTAAATCACAGAGATCACGTTTCTGTCAGAAGAGAGGCAACTTCAAATGCCAACGCATTGCAGAGGAAAGTGAGGAATATTTTAAAACCCATGGGGTTCCCTGTGTTCCCAGTGCACAGATTTAAGCCATGTTCCCATCCAGCTGACTGAACTGATGGGTAGAACCTGACAAGAGAGAGAGAGAGAGAGAGAGAGAGAGAGAGAGAGAGAGAGAGAGAGAGAGAGAGAGAGAGAGAGAGAGAGAGAGAGAGAGAGAGAGAGAGAGAGAGAGAGAGAATGAAAGAAAGTCAAGGACATGAGGATTTGAGGACATAAAGAAAGACAGAATGAGAGCTGTGGGTGGCAAAAGATAAAGCAGCCTTTGTGTATTTTCAAATGAAAGATCACAGAGTCTTGCATTATCCTTGATACTGATTCAAATGTTAAATAGTAAACCAACCCAGGTGACAAAATATCCCTGTAAACAGCAATTAATTTTACCCTCTAAAATAAAACATTACATCTGCTAAATATCTAGGCTAAAATGTAATGAATATAAAGAGCCTTTATCGTCTAGGCAAATCCTATTTTTAGGTGGCAAATGCCACTTTGGATTAGCGTCAATTTGTAGTATATACTGCCCCCTACTGAATGAAACAGACACTACATACTACAAAGCAGAAGTGTAATCAAGAAGAACAGGAGTCTTCAAACATTAGCCCAAGGACCCCTTGGTGAAGATGGAGAAGGGACCCCTGTTACATATTGCAGGATATAGAACTCAGTGCTGCATTTTATAGCTTAGCCTATTATAACATACGTACAGTACTATAGGCCTATACATTTATTGACATCCTTTTACTAGGTTTATAATTTACATAGGCCTACATACATTGATGTCCATTAAGGAAAGCCATACCGTAGGCATTAATATTTTTAAATTTGGGACAGAAGATTAAAAAAATAATAATAATAATAATTGGCAGACTGCCTTTTGAAGAACACTGCATGGAATATGACAGTGGGCTTCAAAGTCACATTATCAAAGACAGCACAGGATAAGGTGATTATATTATCAATGAGACTACATTCAAGGACTTATTATTTGTGAAAGCTGCCAAGAGAACAATATCCAGTTTTGTTTCCTAACAATCATAGTCAGATCCAGAAAAACGGAAGGCCATTAACAATCTTAAATATTTAATTAATTAGTCGACAAGGCCACATTATATGCACTAAAAGTCTTTTTATTGCAGGAGCTTCACTGACACCTAGTGTTCAACTCAGGTACTCGAAACGAAAACGAAATGATAAAAGGGAGAACAAATGACATTTCCTTTCAAATTCAAATTTATTTTTAATGACATTACACAAACGGATAATTAAAAGCATTTCAGTTCGACAGCTCATATTTTAACATCTAGCTACCACACTAAGAAATGTTTGTAAAAATAGTGCCCAATGTACTGAACGTTTCATATGATTTTTTTCACAGAGGTTTTACCCATATTTAGATTTTTTTTTGGTAGCATAATTTCGACTAACTTTGCAACTACAAGTCATGTCAACTAACTCTCATTGGAGTATTAGTATACCGTCTGCTTAATATCTGCTAACTCGTGTGATGCTCCTCCAACAGACATTCGACTGACTATGAATAACTTTCCAACTTCTAGTAAACTTATTCTACAAACCCAAATCCTAACACCAACCTAGCAGTCTACTAAAACTCTAATGAGAGTTAGTTGACATGTAGTTGGAAGTATGTTGGAACATGTAGTTACTAGTTAGATTGTATAAAGTGTAACCTTTTTTCTTACAGTGCCGTACAAATCAAACCCTTAGTTTAATATGTAAAGACCATGACTTGTAATTACACATACACCTGCTCTCAGTATCCAAGTTGACATGATCCAACATAAAATCAACAACTGCTCCATACTCCATCTTCACTACCGTTCAGTTTTGATAGTATCCTAAAAAAATGATGATAGTGAAAATACGCAGGTAAAACAGTAAATGTGAGTGAAGAAGGAAGGAAACACCTCACGTTTGGAATGGATCTGCTCACTGAGGGGAGACACATGTTGACAGGCTGGAGCTAGTAATGGAGAACTGAAACTGACACATGAGGCCTCACTCTCACCCATTCAGATGGACTCTCACCCAGTCAAAGTTTCAAAAGTTGCTGGCTTTCGGTAACAGCCCAAAGAGCACGGCCCTGGCTCACGTTGCACGCTGAAATACTGCCGTGATGCTTGCTTGATAGTGTTGCTGTCTTCAATTAATTGTTTTTTATTTGTTAAACTAGAGGAAATCACCTTAGAAATGTCCGTTTTCTAATTTAATCTAGGGTAAAGGGACAATTCAGCCATTTACTTTCCACAGCTGTTCTGTAGAACACAAAAGAAGATATTTTGAATTATTATTATTTTTTCATACAAGAAAAGCCAATGGGGTCCAACGTTGATGGAACCTCATCGACTTTCATTGTATGGGCAAAAAAAGTTGACATGATCTTCAAAATATCTTCTTTTGTTCTGCATAAGAAAGAAACTCAGCTTTGGAATGACATGAGGGTGAATAAATGATGAAATAATTTCTATTTTTGTGTGATCTATCCATTTAAATGTCTGTTTTATTCATCTGACACATTGTAAAATGTCAGGTAGAGGTCACTAACTGATGAATAGGCTTTATCAGTCACAAGATAATATTTTTTCCTGCTGTTAAACCTGGCACAGCATCGCGTCGTGCAGTTACTGTAGTAAATTGCTATGGGAGTTGCTTTGCAATCACAATCACGGTTACCCCTTTTCCACCAAGGCAGTGCTGGTGCCGGTTCGGAGCCGGTGCCTACTCGCAAACCAGTTCTTTGTGTTTCGACAGCCAAAGAACCGGTTCTCGGCCAGGAAAATTGGTTCCAAAGCGGCACCAACTCTTTGCTGGACTAGAACCGTTCTTTAACCACGTCATGCTTACGTCGGGGGCTGGGGGCGGGGTTATTGTCGAACTTCTTCTCGAGCATAATCTCCGTCTATAGTAATCCAGACGAGCAGCACAAATGTGTTCTAAACAGGAGAAACTGTTGGGGTATAGATGGCAAAACTGTACTAAAACTGACTATTTGTCAGAGAGGCTTCTGAAAAAAAAAAAACAAGTAATAAAAACTCGGTGAGTGTTTTAGCGCAATTTTCTCACCTCATGGGATCACAACACTAAGAGATAGTAAATCTTTTCCTGGATTTTTTTTGTGCGTTCCCGAGATTAGACCTTCCTTAACATAATGCCGAAAACCCGAAGTCTCTAGGTGGTCTGGTTGAGGAGTAGATAGAAGTGCAAGACTGGTGCGCACAGACGCACAGAACAGAAATCATGAGTTAACCAGCGCAATTTCCGGGGGAAAATTGCGCTAAAAAAGCATTGTACACAATACAGGAAAGAAAGGCACTGATATCACTCAGCATGAACCCTGACATTAGCATCCGGCCAGCTAACCACGGTACGCAACACCTCAGATTGCCATGCCACAACAGACCAACTTCACAAGAGTTCCTGTTGTTACAGTTCCCAAATCATTAAGATTCATAGCTTGCAGTATTTACTCTAACAATCATAAAGGTAAAATATAGCTGCAAGCAGCAATTATTGGGGACAAGCAGAATAAGATGACAAGACATGGCTGAAAGTGTCAGAACAACTGCAACAATGAGCAATTAAAGACATTTAAAGAGGATTTTAGGCAAAATGGCTGAAAAATCATATACATTAACTAAAAATATGATTTAATGGATTATCACTTTCGGCCAATACGTGGCGCAGTTAGAAAGCTGATGTGATGTGGTCAGAGTGAAGTTACAATGACACATACAAAGTTTGGTGTCAATATGTCAAGGCATTGCAGAGATAAATCCTGAATAGTGCTTTTGGCATCATGCCTCAACTTTGCTATACGAAAACGGTTTCGTCAATCGACACGAAATCCATAACTTTTAGTCAGCACAGTCTGGAGATGATACGATTCGATTTTGGTGAAAATCGGACAAACGGTCTAGGAGGAGTTAGAAAAAGTAGGTTTTGAATGAAAATCAAGATGGCGGACAGGAAGTTCGGCCAAATAAGGAAAACTTAGTATCTATGTTCTCGGCTTGACCCAAGGAATCTATTAAGACCAGTGGCATTTCAATAGACAGATTTATTCAAAAGTTATTAGCCTTTTTGGAAATTTTGTTATAACTTTTGACCACTAGGTGGAGCTGGTTCAAAACTTCTCACACTCCTTCAGATTATCGTGCTGATGACCCATACCAAGTTTTGTAACAATCCGTTCATGCGTTCTTAAAATATAGCATTTTAGCACAAAATTCTAAATGGCCGACAGCCAAAATAACCGATATGGTAAAATTGTATATCAGTCGACTCGGCATGTTGCCCTGAATCTAACGTGGACAAACTGTTCAGAAGTTATAAGCAAAAATAGCCATTTTTCATATCTCCGGACCAGTAGGTGGCGCTGCATGTAGCCTCAGGTCATGCTTGTGATGACATGTACCAATTTTGGTCTGAATACGATAAAGAGTTACGAAGATACAGCCTTATGTCTGTTTTTGCAAACGCTGCGTAAAATTTGTTTGTGGGTTTATCGAAAACGGTTTGACGAATCAACTTCAATTCCATAACTTTTTGTTGGCATGGTCTGGAGATGATCTGGTTCAAATTTCGTGAAAATCGGAGCAACGGCCTAGGAGGAGTTTCGAAAAATTCAAAATGGCGGAAAAATTTCCATGGCGGAAAATGACGTCATAGGGTGCAATCAAATCGTCCTGAGCCAAAGGAATCAGAGGAAATTTGTTTCTAGCCCTTCAAAAGTTCAAAAGTTATTAGCATAAACATTAAGAAACCAAATTTGCTACGGCGACAGATTGGACTGTCCTCTATCAGTGTGCCAAATTTCATAACTTTCCCGCAAGCGGTTCTATGGGCTGCCATAGACTCCAAGAGCGGAAGAAGAAGAAACGGAAGAAGAATAAGAATAAGAACGGGAACGGATACAATAGGTGCCTCCGCACCTTCAGTGCTTGGCCCCTAAATAGCTGTGTAAATGTACTAATACAGTATGTGATGAAATCACATATCAGGGAACATCCCTTTAGCTATATTGATGCAGCCAGTCAAATGAGTCTCTAACCATCTGCAAATAATGAGAACTGAAGCCCAGTTGATGAACAAATGAACTCTAATCATCCATCACAATGTTAATCTGCAACTGTATTAAACAAATAAACAAAAATGCATAAGGTACTGTCAACAAATCAAGTATGAAGTAATCAACTCTGCAGTAAGGCTGATTGCAAATGACTTTACGTTAATGTGAGAGGGCAAATAATACAGTTTCTATCATTGTAATAATAGTAAGTATTATTGCAAATACTGATCATGTCAACAGCAAGCATCTGTCATGAAATGTGTAACGAATATGACTTACAAACAAAAGCAAACTGATAGAACAAATATGGGCTTCAAGGTCAACTGATTTGCTAGATAAGGTGTTGCTCCACGTATGCAGGATTATTGTTAACACAATTGTTCTGACTGTAATCCATAACATCGAAGAGAGGCAGCAATAAAACAAAAATCACAGAGAGCATGACTGAGACACCATTACAACAAATTGCTACTAAACATGACAAATTATGAAATGCTGTATGAGATTATAAAGGCAAGCATTGTCATTTTCAAAGCAACCTTTTCAGAATCTTGCTCAGTTAGTACCAGGAATATGTCTGTGAGGTTAGTCACACACCATACATCATTCCAATTTAACATTTTGTTACAAAAAAAAAGACAATTATGAATTATTAGAAATTATGTCATTCAAAATGCATATCAAAGTCCAATACTTTTGTTTGCAAAATGCAGTATGTAGGTTATCAAATTTGAAATCTGGTCTTTTAAACCATTATCTGTATTGTGACAGATGGGTTTGCACTCGGGTTTGCTTAAATTGTTAATCAATATGCAATAAAAAAGCTAATTTTCTGTTTCAGTGTAGCCACTGCATTTTGCCTTTGTGAAACAGCATAATGATAACATGGTAAAAGAGAACATGGTTGGCCATAAACAATGATAAGCACTTAAACATCTTATTCACATTTTTTGTTGATGCTTCACAGAAATATTCTGTATTTTAGTAAACTGCATTAACATTTAAGTTATCCTGACTCATTGTACATAAAAAGTCCAAAGGTCAACTGCAGTTTCTCTCTTGGCGAAAAAAGGATCCAATCCAATATTCCCTGTACCGGTGCTCCCCATCCAGAGCTCTTAGAGGTTTTAAATTCCCATGCATCCAGCTAACTCATTTTATTACTCAATATTAAGTGCATGTTATAAAAGAGTGAAAGGTTTTAGGGCTCTGGTTACACAATAGATATATCACTGCAACCAACATCTGTTTAAAACATGTTAATCATACTGTATTTAAAATTCAACTAGTTTTGTTTTAAATCTAAAAACATGTTTTAAGGTTTGAAATAAAGGGCTGGCAGAAGTTTTCACAGGACAGGGTGACAATGTCCAACTATGGGATTGAAGCCAGTCTTTTTGCACTTGGGCTAAAAATAGCCTTGTACTCTTTCTTCAGAAACAGAGTACCTTTCTTCTCTTTCCCCAGTGCTAAACATTGGGACATGCTGACTCAGGCCTCCAAAACAGTTAAGAAGACATGATGAATCAGATTATTTTGACCCATCAGATTCATTGCATCAACGCAGCATTTCTGCCAAAGTGACAAAGCTAACATGTGGCTCCACATGACGTACATAATGCTGTTAAGCAACACTGTCCGTTTCAACAAAGTAGAACGGAGGTCCAAACATCTCCAGAGACCCTCATCTGCTGAATTCTGCTGGTGGTTCAACAAATGTGTTTGTATCTAACAAATGTCATAGAAAAAACATCAAAATGTGTGATCGGCCAGTTTGACCGCAAAGCAGCAGAGCATCCGAAGAAGCCCTAAATTTCTCCTTTTTTATTTCCACAGAGTAAGTCATGAAGCGCCCTCTGTGTCAACACGTCCTCTTGTGTTGAAGATCAAAACCTCATCAGTACTTATTAATTCCGAAGAGGCGGACCCCGTGGAACTGAGGAAGTTTGGGGACAAGCACGGTGAGCAGGGAAATGGTGTTGATGATGAAGTGGACCCTGTCATACTTTGTATAGAAACTGGTCAGGAAATACCTGTAGAGGGGAAGGACAAGGACCAGATCAAGTCAATGTCAGACAGCAACATGAGATGCACAGATGCAGAGGTTATAGAAGTTGCTCAAGCAAGCACAGCACAACACTGCATCTAATGGGAAGACATGATGTGGTTTCTTCATGCTTTAACAATGTTACAAAAAGAAAGATTTAAAATCAAAATCAAAACAGACGTATTTACCTTATTAATGAATAGTAGTATTCTAAACAATAGTGCACGTTACCCTAAAGATAAAAATTGTTTGTCTATAACAGGGTTCACCAATCTCGGTCCTGGAGGGCCGCTGTCCCTGCAGAGTTTAGCTCCAACCAGCTCCAACACACCTGTTTGAAAGTTTCTAGTATGCCTAGTGAGACCTTGATTAGCTGGTTCAGGTGTGTTTAATTGGGGTTGGAGCTAAACTCTGCAGGACAGCGGCCCTCCAGGACCGAGATTGGTGAACCCTGGTCTATAATATAATATAATATAATATAATATAATATAATATAATATAATATAATAATAAGAGCTGTCAAAACGCATTAAAACAAGTCAAAACGCGTCTTAATAACGCAGCCTAATAAACCTGCTGCTGTCTGTCATTAATGCTAATCAAAGAACAACAAACAATCACTCACTGCTCTTGACTGAATCACTTTTGTAGCTTTAATTAGTATCTTTATTAAATTTATAATTTATGCAGTGAAGACTGCACAGTGTTTGATTTGACCTGTTAGACACTGTTTTCAAGGTTACTTGGGTCAAAAACAATGAAAACAATAACTTTTTTTGTGCATTTTAGCAGGGCAGGTAAAAATCTGAACTGGCCCGACGGGACCAGTAGATAAAAACCGTAGCTTTAAGACAAGGCTAAATGTGACATTTATTCAGGCCCGGCGCCACGAGGGGGCAAAAGGGGGCATTGCCCCCTCAGATCTGATTTGTGCCCCCTCAGTTTCATTTTTGTATTCATGGTTACAAATGAAATGTTTAACCTTTTGAGCGGTCCAGTCCCATATATGGGATTTTTATTTCTGTGCCCCTGAGAGTACGGTGACGGTCCAACATATGGGATTTAGAATGTTCAATGACGACATAACTGCCAGATTCAAACTGTGCGTTCGCGCGTTGTTTGGCGCTGAGCCAGAGACGGACGCGCTCAGCGCTGTCATATATCACAATTATGCAGTGTTTTCAACCTCACAATGTTTGTTTTAGGTTTCAGACATTTAAATACGCATAAGCACTAGTAAAACAATACATTTGGAGTTTATAAAATACACACCGATGTCTGTGGAAGCAGCAATAACAATCTATTCAAATATAATTTGCTGACGTGGGTTATATATCAGACAAACACATTGGAAGTAACGTTAACTATAAAGTTTACTCTATTCTTCTCACAGTTCACCGGCCACTTTCTTGCATGTATTTCGGGAGAAACTGATGACTCACAGGATTCTCTGAACTGCGGCGCAAAGAAACAGCCATTTCAAGATTAGATTAAATCAAGATTATTTATAAAGGTTTTTAAATGACCAAACACACTCACATACACATTTTTGAGAATCGGAATATCAGATAGTTGATGACATGGTAAGCAAGTTTGTGAATATTTTGAATAAAAAGTGAAAAGGAAATAAAAGCAATACATCTGTCAACAGTGTTATTGTGGCTGCGGTGTGTCACGTGACAAATATGACGCGTCGCCATGGAAACATTAAGGGGGAACGTTCTAAAATAACAGTGGCCTTGAAAAAACACACTATGGGGAGTCAGAATATTAAAATTAAGCGTGAAAGGGTTAATATATGCATCATAAATGACGCTGGCTTATCTTTTTTACTAAGCAAGTTATCAGTGTGTGTATTGTTCATTGATGGTATAAAGTTAAGCCCCCTTAACAATTTCACATGCCCCCTCAGTCATTTCATCCTGCAGCCGGGCCTGCATTTATTACAATGGGTCAGAGCCATAGAGAGAAAGAGTTGCGACACTCCCATAGACCTCCGTTGTAAAAAATGGCGGCGCTTTTAACCGCCTATTTCCGGGATTTGAAGATCGGATTAGTTCCAAACACTGTCATTTGGGCGTTGGACACCATTCACTTACATTGCTGCGCGTCGAGTTGTTCTAGAGTTAAGTTGTTGAAATATCGACCTCTTTTGAATTGTCAACTGTCTATATTGTTTCAGAGGCCCTTTGCGATGCTTATACTGGTCTTCATTTGTACATGCACAGCGTAATTATTTATATTTTATGTTGGTTGTTTCAACCAATTTTCAAGCACTGCCTGCTAGCTAGTTAGCTAGCGCGACTTCGTCAGCTGTGACAGTAAGAGTTCGGTAATGAATCGCTGCCACCTTTATAGCAACTTTTATTTAATTTATTTTTTTGGGATATACTAACTTTTAATTGTTTTATTGTCTTGAGTGAAGCGGCTTGTGAGAACAATGCTGGACCTCTAGGATTGTTATGGCCATCACCAGTCCTGTCTGTTTCATGGATCACCTGCCCCTGGTTTTTGTTTTTCTTGTTCACACACACTCACACAAGCACACATTTTTTGTTGTCTGTCATTGTTTAATAAAAAATATTTTATTTGAAAATCTTCATTTGTATCAGCCATGCTTAAATTCGTTTTTAATCTGTTATAGTTTTGATAATGTGTATGGCTTAATCTTAAAATAATATTCTTAGTCTTAACATGATCATGTTTCACGTTGTGGTCCTGGGGGTGGCCACTTTCATCAGAAGAAGTGAGCTAGCTTCTAAGCGAATTCTGAACGGACCGCCACGGCAGACCTCTTTGCGTGATCACGAAGGTAGGCTAATGGCTGAATCAAAATTTATAAGCAAAATCACGGGAATCAATAGCCTAATACAGCCCAGTTGTGCTAAAATAAATATCATGAGACGTCTATCATCAGATGAATGATATGGAAAAGTTAAGTTAGAGCCGCTAAAGCCAAGTGCGACTACCCATGCGAACATGAACACTAAGCTTTTTTTTTAAGTTCACGTAAATTTAAAATTGTTATATTTTTTAAAGCCTATTAATGTTCAATTTGATAGCTTTCAATGATACTGTTATGTTGAAGGGCTATAATTAATAGCTAAAATTGAGGGAAAAAAATCCATTTAATGGAGACATCAGTATCAGTTACGTGATACTGGCCTTCATTCATAGTGCTTGGTAAAAAGATGCCATTAAACAAATATTTAAAGTATATCATTTTTATGTTGTTTCTAGATTATTTTGGGGATTCAATGTGAAAGTATTACAAAACAAAAATATATTAAAAACTTTAATTATTGGGTGTGATTAATCGCATTTTAATTACAGAAAAATGTGTGATTAATTAACTTTTTCTATTCATTAACAGCACTAAATTAATAATATAATATAATAACTGAAATAAGCTGAAGTTACTAAAACTAAACTTAAAATAAATTGAGGCTAAATAGAAATATTTAAAAAGCTACAATTTGAAAACTGAAAATAAAAAAAATTAAAAGCCAATTAAAAACATCAACAAATACTCTAATAATATATAAACATACTAAAATAACACTGCTACTATGTAACATCCACTTTTCTCCAATTCAATTCCCACGGGGTATAATCAACCCTGCTGAAAACAATATCTTAAAGCTAGTTTGCTGATCTTAACTGCTCTCTCAGACTGGTGAAGCTGGACTGTTGACTGCTTTTAGAGGAGTTTAAGTACTTTTCTGCTGGTCAGACAGGGAGACTAACCTAAACAGCTAAGCCAGGCTAGCAACAACCTTATCCCTCACTGTAGCCGACAGATACACCATTGCAGCAGGAGAGGAGAAGACACGAGAGAGAAGAAAACAGTAGAGCAAATGACCTGACTGGCTGACTAAATATTTCTAAATCCGGCTCTCCTTGCCAGCAGACACCACAGGAAGTCAGCATCGCTGCCTCTTGCTCATGGCAATGCAGTGCAAGCTGTGAAAGCCTTCACAGTGCGTGTGCAGAACAAATTGGCGTGACGAACAGAATGAAGCTCCTAACAGCACTGAGTGAAAGCAAACACTCTTACAGTATAATAGGGGTGATGGTGAGAAACTTTCGAGAGGCGGTGAACTGGACCCCGTAGTCCATCTGTTCCCAGTGGGTCAGCAGCCGGGCCTTGCCTTGGTCCGGAGTCTCAAACGGCGTTCCTTTAACCGTGTGTAGGAAGATATACATGCACTACAACAGAAAGACAGTCACAGAACATCATGACCTTTGGTACAATTCTTCAAAGCTCTATTAGCAGATGTTGTGCAACTCTTAGGACAACAGCAAGAGCTGATCTGTTTTGGGAGCAGGATGACTAAGAAAGGCGATACAGGATGGCTCTGTAAGTCCGCCTTTGGCTGAAATTACAGAACCTGGAGTCAGCAACTTAACGGGCCAAAATTCAGCAAGAAAAAAAAAATGTTGCCATTTCAGAGATCCTGCAGCTGGGGACTGTCACAAAACTAATGATTATTTCAAACCTCTGCTTCTTAAGAAAGCATCTGTGCTACATTTACACTATGAAACATGCAATGGTTCTCAGTTGCTGGTTTGTGACCCAAAATGGTTTGCAGGTCAGTTATGGGTCACAGAGAGCAGGAAATTACAATACTACTACTAACTACAGAAGTGTAGCTAAGGCCGGTTCGCACCAAGAACGATAAGAATAAAGATAACTATAGCAATAACTTAACTGGCGCCCACATCAACACATGATAAGGTTCTATTTAGGATTTAGTTAGGTCATCTGCCACTTTAAATGCTTGAGCTCTTTAAAGTTGGATCGATTCTAAGTGGCTGTCAATGATTATTCAGGAAATCATTAGGCTATTGTTATAGCTGTGGTGTGGATTTCCCTATTCTCATAGAATTGGAGCTATTATGCGAACAGAATGTGAAATCAGTTTGTAAATAGGAGGGGGGAAATGCTTTCCATATCTTTTATTGGAAATACACAGAACAAATTCAAATGTCATTTTGACACTTGTCAATGTCAGCATCTGTAATTTGACAGGTTGCTTCCTTAAGACAACGTAGTAGACTATATATTAAATTCTAAATAAAAGTATATAAAATAGTATATAAAACTATATAAAATAAGTTCACTTGCAGTGAGGATAAACACAGTTTGAGCACAATTTGTTCGTGCAATTAATTGTGTGCCAAAAGCATGAATCTATGAAAATGTTCTCTTCAGTCAATATGTCATGTGAATAATTTTGCATATTGTTGAGCCTATGAAGTTGCCTAGTCATGCATGGTAGGGTATATTAAAGACATTTCAGTATTATTTTGTCAATTTGGTACTGTGTTGGATCACCACTTGACTTAGCAAATCAATCACTGACCTAAATTCTTAATGCAGTGCTCTACGTAACACCAGCAGATGAACTTTCTAACATGAGACTGTGCACATGTCATTCTTACCATGTTGTGGATGAGGTTGGTGAGGGTCCAGACCACAGGCACGCTGACGAAGGGTATGCTGAGCAATATGATGTGTAGGAGGCCGATGCCAAGCACATATGAAAGCCATATACCCCTGCTGTTCATCACTCGCGTGTTTGGATTCACCTCACTGTGCGCCGTGCCCACATTCATCCTCGCGCAGAAGAGGGACACTCACAACTATTGCGCACTTACTGTCACAGACAAGAAGCAAATGTAAATGCACATGTGTGTTTAGAATTACATTTAGTTCACTGACATTTAGATGCATAAACTACAAGAAGTCATAAAACAAAATGTAAAAATCACCATCAATATGCAGAGTGTGGAAAAGCAACTTCTGATACTGTTCAATATTGTTGTTATTTAAAATAAAAGTAGGACAAAGCACTGTTCACTTACAGTAGAATATTGCGCAAGAGTCTTCACGAATCACGAAGTTCACAATAAGTCCTTACGAAGATAATAACAGCGCGGTTTCGTAAACGTTATCAGGATATCTTCCTTTCTGGAGCCTTTGTGCAATGTAGCCTTGCTGTTTCGCGCACACGAAACTTGACACGTCTGTTTATTTCATTATGTTTGCTTTGAAGCACTTTGTTCCTGTGCAAACAGATGGTGACAACACAGCAAGACTTCATCGTTTCACGTCATAATTTTACTGAATTTACCTTTAGAAAGATGGAAATATATTCATCGTTATAGCCGCCGATTGGATTGGCGTGCGTCACGTGGAGGATGTTGCCCAATCAGCATTGGATGCGTTGATAATTTGCTGAAAAGGCGCACGCCCCCTAACGTCATAGAACGTGCCAGTGAGGAGAGATTAGGCGATTATGCAAAAATACAGAGATTTATGGGTATAGTAGTTTATTTAAACGAAATATTATACATAATGTAGTAGTCACAAATGGCTGTTTTGTAATAACAAGTTCAAATGTGACAGGATTTAGCAATGGATAGGCTACTTTGTATCCCGTTATGAAAGTTTCAATACGTTCATTGTTTTAAAGGGGCAGTTCACCCTAAAGTGAAAAACTGTGCAATCATTTACTCTCCCTCGTGTTGTTGTCAAAACTGTATGACTTATTTTTATTCTTGTGGAACAAAAAAAAACAGTGCAAAGCAGTCACCAATTACTTTTAATGTTTTTAAATGTCAGTCCCTAATTCTTCCTAACTTTTCTTTCTGTGTTCAGCAGAAAAAAGAATAACAAATTGGATTGGCTTAACATAAAGATGATTAAATGGTGACAGGATTTTCATTTTGCTGACCTATACGGCAAGCCATTTTAGCTTTTAATGTTCTCAGCATTACTTGTCGTAATTGCATTTTTACTATTTCAATTGGAGAATAATAATAAATGAAGGACTGCAAATGTTAGGATATGCATAAACAACAAGACAAGATGACTGTCTTTCCTTTTAAAAGAGCTTTTAAAAGCTAAACTTTTCTCCTGAATAGACTTGTCATGCCTGCATTTCTATAAATCTAGAAATTCATAGAAAATTAATTTTAAAATATGAACAATAAATTCAACCCTCAGTTTTCTAGTTTTGTCTGCCTACTCTCATGTGGCTTCTCTGACTCGCCCTCACGCTGATCTCTCCTGTCACCAGACCCTTAGAAAATGAAAAATGCACAAAAATAATGACATTCATAGTCATACAGAATCATCAGAGTTGGGCATTTTACTTTAAAAAAGTAATTAGTTATAGTCACTAGGTACTTCTCACAAATAGTAACTGGGTTTGTAACTGAGTTACATCATTATACAAGTAACTAATTACCAGGGAAAGTAACTATTGTGTTACTTAAAAAAATGTTTTCAAAATTAAATACTGTATGTCAAATAACTTGGATGCCCCCAATATTAAATATATTAAATTAATGAAATGGACACTAAATTGAATAAATTATTATTACAAAACATTGTACACTAATCTACACTATTTTAATGTTGCTGTGGGACAATGTGAGAGACATTCCCTGCAGGTTATTTTTAGATTTTATTTTTATTTCCATGTAAACTAATTAAACATGATACCATGATGATACCAATAGGATACAGAGATTATTCTAATGCTGTGTAATTTATTTATATATAAAATATATATATAAAATTTATATATTCAAACTATATAATGCTCGGACACACTCTCTCTCACGCACTGTCGCTCACTCGCGGACATACTCAGGGGCCCTATCATACACCCGGCGCAATGCAGCGCCAGGCGTGACGCAAGTGTTTTTTGCTAGTTTCAGCCCGACGCAGTTAGCATTTTCACGTCCTGCGCTACATTGTTTAAATAGCAAATGCATGGTCTGAAAATGAGGTGTGTTCAAGCGCATTGTTGTTGCATTGCTATTTTGAGGCAACTGAAATAGACTGTGCCATTTACCAACTGAAACCTGGTTTAAAGTCAATGGTGCAGTATTTTTTTGTTATTTAAAGAGCTCGTTAGTAATGCGCGCCTATAGGCGAGTCCACAACGCACGTACACTCTGCTTATAACATACACAGGGAGGCGCAGCAGCACACAAACTAGACAAATATTAAAAATAAAAGGATTACAATGTAAAATATTAATATTGTGTACATAAAGATATGGTGGAATTCGGCTTGTCCCATAGATGGTCTGCTTGCTTGCTTTAAACCTTGCGCACGAGCAGATCTGTTTCCTCTCTGGAGACGCGTTCAGTCTTTCCGCTTGCAAATTCCACCCTTGTAAATAGCAACGCCATGGCGCGAGCGCAACTGGCTTTTAAAGGTAATGGGAAATTACACTCTGTTTTTTTGCTCATTATGCCCAAAACACAACCATTACTCATTAAGAGAATAGGGACAACACTTTTGCACCATGTTGCGCATGTGCCATTTCTCCCGTCGTTAAACTAGCAAAAGTGGATTCCGACACGCCCTGAGTGCACTTTTACTGAAGCTAGCTAGCTTGTTAGCTTGAGAATATTTAGCCTCAAAGCTAGATATAACTCGAAACATACAAATTAACGCCTTTCTCCTTCTTATTATTAGAAGGTGTGACAGATGTCAACCCCATAATTCGATTGACAGTTCACCATAATCTGTGGAAGATCTTGCAAGCAGCAAGTGTAAAAACCATGCTGATGGCGCTCAATGAAACGGTAGGCCCTGAAACGGCTCTGAGCCTAAGAGCTGAGACTAAATGCAGCAGCGACCATGCATAGAGTCCATTGCTACTAGTAAAAATGCAATTGCAGAGCTCTACAAATGTTTTTTAGAGAGCTCTCTAATCATAATTGTTACTAGTAAGAACTGAATTGAAGAGCTCTCTAATTTAATTATTACCAGTAAAAATGCCATTACGATCAGTAACACTGGAACATTAAAGGCTAAAACAGCTTGCCATAAAACTATCCCTTAAGTACATCATCCTGTGTTCTTGAACTATTTCAGATTAAAACATATGTGAGAAAAGTTATGGGATATCTAAAACGTTGTCCCATATAAATTTAAGAAAATAGATATTATTTTCTAAAATGTTTTACATTCAGAGATAAGTTTGTTATGTCTTTTTTCACTGTGTGTACTAAAAAATTTAATATCATGGGTGTTTCCTAATCTTCTATCTAGCACATGATTTATTTAAACTAATAGATTTGTTCTTCTGAACTCTTTCCTTTTTGTTACATTAAGTTCACACTGAAAATGCCTCTGAAACCCGCTTTTATAGTTTTTTTGTTTGTTAATTTATTTATTCATTCACTTATTTATATATTTATTTAGCTATTTTTAAAATGTCCTTCATGTAAAGAGTCTGCCCCTTGTCCAGGAAAATCATACTATTAAATTTCACCCCAAAAAAAAACATGAATGATCAATAATTACCCAAACAAAGAGTGAAATTCTCTCTCTCTCTCTCTCTCTCTCTCTCTCTCTCTCTCTCTCTCTCTCTCTCTCTCTCTCTCTCTCTCTCTCTCTCTCTCTCTCTCTCTCTCTCTCTCTCTCTATATATATATATATATATATATATATATATATATATATATATATATATATATATATATATATTGTGAGCGTATAAAAAGTTCACAAGGTAAAAAGTGTCCATGGTTAAGGACTGGTTTATGGTCAAGCTAGTGCACTACTTTAAAGACAATGTTTTCCTAAAGCTTTACCATACCTCAACCCAATATCAGTCACCTAAAACAAGAGAGAGATGAAATGTTTCCACTTTGAAAAACAGAGGATGTTCTACAGTCAAACTAAAACCTACTTTATTGACTTAAATTGCTATATTTGAAGAATTACTTCCAGGTATAGTCATGTAGTCAGCTCATTAGTCCTGCACATCTCAGTATGTCCTTTCCATCCTACACATTGCATAATGTGAAGCTAATGCTCCAAAACAAACGCTATAAGGCCACTAATAGGTTTTAAGGCTACTAATAGGCTTCTAATCTAGATTATTTAGTCTCTGGGCTAAAGATGTTCCTTTACTGTGAAATGTAGCTCTACACAAACTCTGTCATTTTGCCCTGTAGGAAATGAAAGGTGAGCCATGTGTCTGAATGACGTGGGAGCGTCTTCACTGATGATTAAACCGTAACAAACGCACACAACTTCAAAGCGCTGTGGTCTTCCCGCTCTTGCTCTTACTCTTGCAATGCTCTTGGCGGGGAGCTACTACATTTTAAAAGCTGTTAAATTATATCTTGGAGCACAGAACAAGCTACTATGATATTCTTTAACAATGCAACCCTTAGGCCCGAAGATTTATGTTTCCCAACGTGATGTGATTCCTTCAGCTGTTGGAAGCAGGCTACCTTTCAAGACAAGATTACATTTAGTCTCCTAGAATTGCAGCAGCATTGTGTCTTTCTGTCCCCTGAGGGCCAAAACTTGTGACATTAATTAACCTTTAAATGATGACTTTATGCAGAGTAAATCACTGGCTGCAGATGAGATCAAATTGCCATTATAACAGAGACTAACCTGTGGCCTTATTAAATGACTAATTTTTTTACTTATTCTTTTAACAGATGTTACATTGAGGTTTTTGATGAGTCTATGAGCATGAAAATCATAAAATGTTATAGAGGCATGAAGTTCTTTCATTTTAAGAGCTTCCATAATTACTACTGTTCGTCTTACAGAGGACAACAGCTAATGGAATTTATACTAGATTATACAAGATGAACGTTTTGCTGACGGTTCATGCATGTTCTTACAAACGTACGCATATTTGCCCCAGAGGTTTTTAACTAGGATTTGGAACATTCTCCAGCAGCATGCCTCAAATATTTCAAGCCAATCCCAACCGATTCCAGCTTTAAAAATACATGTTAGCATACGGATTCCACTTTTCCATAAATAAATAACAAGATTTGATGGGTTTAAGGAGCACAGCAGTCTCAAATTATTGTAATGTAATTCTGACACCACCAATGCTAAATAAACCACTAATGCTAATAAAATCATAGAAGTTGGTTAATTTGTCTCCAGTCTGAACATAAGAATTCGAACAGTTAAAGATAAAAGTGTGACAGTACCGAGAGTAACCAGAAGATGTCAGTAACACATTGTTGATGGTTTTGAAATGCTTGAAAAAATATTGTATACTCGCAATTTACTCTTTTTATTTTTGTATTTTTTACCCACCTTTACAGAGTCATGTGACCAGAACCTTGCCTCTGTCACATTTAGTTAGCTCAATGACAATTAATATTCAGAAAATATTGTCAATCTAACTATAATGACACTATCGGAGAAACAAAAACTGAATTGAGCTGAATAATGACACTGTCTTCTGTAGAGCTGCTTTATTGCTGTAATTGAAGTAGTTTTATAATTGATGAACCATGCAACGTTTTTTTTTTTTTTTTTTTTTACTGTGATAATCTGTATTATAAAGTGCTATATAAATAAAGAATGTTTATTGCTTTAGAAGAAATGAAGCCTAAAGACGTCTTCGCACTATACTTTTCTCAGTTACTAACAAATATATGAACCTTGTATATTTTGTATTGATTAATTAAAGTGTTAGAACTTTTTTTGAGTTGGTCTGTTGAAAAAAGATTAATCTGTAGTTAATGACTGTCATCATGGACTTTAACTTTGAAATTCTGTCACAATTTACTCACCCTAGTGTCGTTCCTTAGTTGCCTCTATAAACTAACAAGAGGAGATGAAAACTTTCTGACTTTCTCTAAAAACTATTGTATGGCTTCAGAAGAAGGAATATAGCACACAAATCATATGGACTTTTTGGTGCTTTTTGGTATATGAGGGTGAGTAAATGATGACGAAATCTTAATAACTGTTACGTGAAATAGCCCTTTAAGATGTCCTGCTGTCCATGTCATCTGAGTGTTAAAGGGATAGTTCGACCAAAAATGAAAATTCTGTCTATTTACTCACTCTGATGTCGTTCCAAACCTATAAGACTTTTGTTCATCTTCAAAACACACATACATATATTTTTTATGTAATGTAATTTGTGTCCCTCCATTGAAAGTCCATTCCACCAAAACCTTGATGCTTCAAAAAGTCCTTTATTACATGAAAGTAATCCATATGAATTGAGCAGTTTAGCAGTCTTCTGAAGAGACACAATTGTTATACGATTAACAGATTTAATTCACACACACAAAAAATGATCAGCGCACATACACAGACTGACTATGGTAAACACGGAAGTCAGCTCTACTTGCTTGACATGTGAGAACAAACCTTAGAATTTTCATTTTCAACCCTTGAAAATGAAACCGTGTTAAGAATCTTTCCAATCTGCGTTTCATTTGAATCCTGTAAAAACTTGACATTACTTTTTAGACTGACACAGACAAACCTTCTACCCCAAATGTCAAATTTAACACATACAGTATGTGGCATTATTTCAACAACCCTTTAAAAAAAATCCATTCATTCAAAACTCCAATATCTTAGTCTGGGGCCTGGGGTTAGGACTGTTGCACTCTTAAAATAAATATGGTCTATGCTTCTCATGTCTGATTTGATATTTGCTTTAGAATGTGTGCCAGACAACGTTCTTTGCAAGGATAACAGTACCCGTTATTATTTCGTATGCAATATGCCCTGGTAATGTATTCATTTTCGAGCTTCAGTAACTCCAAGTCAAAAATAATTTCAAGCCTGAGATAGGAGGAAGAGAGGGCTTGTGACCCAAGCCGGTCTAATGATAGCCACACTGGAAAAAGCTAAAGTACTGACACTCCATTATTGTCCTATAGAGGAAGCTGAGGATTAGAACACCAAAGAATTTCAATAAAAGAGGTGTCTGTTGTGGGGCCGAGGCTCCTGGGGGGCTGCGGAGCTTTAGGCATTGTCCTGGAGGGTGATTGAGAGCGAGAGGAGGGGAGCGGAGAAGCATTGTGCAGGGACGGAGCCTTTCTAAAGGTGGTTATTAGGAGAGAAATGGCGTGGGGGTGGCTGTTGACTCTTCATCTTGTGTGAACAAAGTATCTGGCATATAGCTCTCTCTCGCGCGGCTTTCGCTTTACGACGGCCATGAATACTCTCTGCGGGCTCGCCCAGACCTGCACGAAGCCTTTTGTCCGGCTTAAGTGCGGTTTAATTAAGCGAGCTCTGTGTCCTGAGAGAAGAGAGGCGCTTTAAAGCGCTCGGGTCCTGCAGAGATGCTGGGGATGATGTGTAGTATCAGGGCTATTGAAGGAGAAAGTGTTTGCTGCTCTAATGAAAAAGGTTTGTTTGTGGGGGGGGGGGGATGAGCGGAGAGGGGTGGAGGAGTGTCTGGGCTTTGTCCCCAGCTTACAAAGTAGGGACAAAAGCAGTGATATTATACAAATGCACTCATTTCCAGGACATGATGCAGGGACGGGGGCCCGGAGACGGGTCGGACTGCTCCATCTCAGCCCCGTTGGCACCTTACAAAATGATTTTTTCCCCCTACCACAAAGATACGCATTCTAGTTAAATCCCGAGAGCAGGGGCTTCTGGGTACCGCAAATTTGGGGGTTGCGGGCTTAAGCGGATTTTCTCTGCAACTGTAAGAACAAGCTAATTCCTCAGACCTCCTTTATCTCTAACATGGTAATAACAAACAATGAAATTCTGAAGAGAAAGGGGCAAAGGAAGAGGAGGGAGGAGAGACGCAGACACAAAAGAAGGAGAGATGGAGGGAATGAAAGAGAGGAGAGACGTGTGTGAGGAGAGGGTGGGCTTGGGCGTGTTAAGAAACTTTCTCGCTCTAGTGTTATGTGTGAACACTCCGCTAATCCAGGTTTTATTGCTTGCCTGTGTCCGGCCACACTGTCCGGATTGAGTGTGTGTGTGTGCAAGGAATAGTGGGGGTCTGCACATGTCCCTCTTTGAGGAAAGCCTGAGAAAGAGCCGGACCTGGTTACGGCCGTTTTCGGGTCGCCTTAGAAACCTGCACCACAGGGATCCTCTGTGTATGTCTCTGCATTCCCTGCGAATGCAGCAAGCAAACACATACGGATTAATGCTAATGTTAAAGGTGCTGTCACATTAGCGAATTTTCTGTGATATTTCGTGGGCAAAAAAGGTCTGTTGTCTACTGTAGTGATGTATGAAGCAGAACTCACAGCGAACTCACTTTCAAACCGAGCATCTTTCAGCTGGTCGACGCAGCGATTCCATGTGACCAACTTGAACCAATTGCAAAATTTGTGTAGGGAAATATTTCGCTCTTAAGTGAAATTCCCAAATTGCATAGATTCCTACTGAAATGTCTGGATTCCACCTGCGAAAATTCGCAGTGAATGTGACCGCACCTTAATGGTGTAACGTACATGTTGCTCCTGTTTTAACTCACTGGCTTATGTCATTTGCAATAGCTTTAATCTTCTGTCCACTCACAGGAAGCCAAAAGGGTGTCTTTCCCAGATTATAAGGGCTACTTTGTGGGTGTGTAGGGTGATGTATTATCCTGGCCCTAATAAAAAGCAGGAGTGTCCACAAACATGACTTAATGAGGGAGGATGAGAGACTCCTGACCCAGAGGTCAAAGCTCCGGGCGAGTCTCTTTATTCCCATTGATCTGCTAGTGCATTTCATTTCCATGCTCTAGGGCCCACTTCAGTAAATTCATTAAGTGCGATTGATACGAGAATCAAGACTTCCTCTGAAACACAATGGCCATGCTTGGAGGGAACGGCCTTGTTTGTGCTGAAGCTATGTCAAGCATCTCTGGCTTTTGTCCTGGTTTTGCACCATCGCGGTGCACTCTGGGGTTTGAGTCCTTGAGATTCTAATCGTAAGTTCATTTCCAGCCAGTCCGTTGTGTCGTGGCCTTACGGCCTTGACCTGAGAAACGTGGTTTCAGTGTTGTTGAGATGCCGACCGCAGACCGTTCCTCGCCTCCGCTCGTAAATTACGATCCTGGCAAGCAGGTCCACGTCTGTCACTCTTCAAGAATGCAGAATCAAACCGCTGATCTAGGCACAATACAGCTGATGGAAAGCAGATCTTTATTCCCGATGTCAGGAACACAGAACATGCTAAACGGCTATGGAACCTGCAAACAGGTTCATATCTGATCAGATCAAGGATGCATCATGTTAGAAACACTGAAAAATAGTTTGTGATGAACATTTAAGGTATCAGAATAACCTGTCATGCCTCGAAACGTAGTTGAAGTGCAGCTCTGACCCTTTTGATGTGGGAGAATAAAGGCAAAGAACAGGGGCAATGGAAATATGACCTCCAGACCTCGGTCAGAGCTGTCAGTGTCTCTCTTCGGCTCCTGCGGTGGATGCGCACAGTCCATGTCCCTGCTGTGAGTGAGACAGATAGATGATAAGCAGAGAGACAGGCTTCAGTCCTTGATCGCCGGATTGGAGGAGAGAGTTTTATCTGACAACATCCAAGCAAGAGAATACTGGGCAATAACACAAGTTAGACATTCCTGGAAAAGAGGTGGGCACTTATGTGAAAAACGTTTTTATTTTGAATTGGAATTTGAAGTGAATTGCCCAGAACCTACAGGAAATTGAACTGGAATTCGATTTGGAATGAAAGGATGAGGAATTTGCTGAATTGTAAATCAAAGAAGTTAAACATGGTCTTCTTCCACCAAAAGTTAATCAATGAATGAATCAATGAATGAATCAATCTATCAATCTATCTATCTATCTATCTATCTATCTATCTATCTATCTATCTATCTATCTATCTATCTATCTATCTATCTGTCTGTCTATCTGTCTATCTATCTGTCTGTCTCTGTCTAACTTCAAACCTCAAAGCTTTTTTTTACTTTTTTCAAAACTTCCAAGGAATCAATTTCCAAGCCAACAATCAGTTTGCCTTTGCTATTCTTTTCTAGTTTTATTTTATTTTCTAGTTTATTCCAATTTCTTTGATTTTCAATCAAATTATTCTTTTATTATTCTTCCATAAAATCAAATTCTGGTATTCAAATTGTGTCACTCTATTCAAACTGTTATTTTTTTTTAGGTCTGACAAGGCTGTTTTAAATGGAAAACCGCAAATGCTTACTGACACAAAACTCATTTATATGATTTTTTTCCCCCCCAGGTCTCCAGTATTTATACCTGAAACCATTGTCAGTTCACCTCTGTCCTGGCATTTTAGGTCAATCTGAGACAGAGGCTATATTAGAATGCATTGTCATCTTTTAGTGCTGTGTCTCTTTCTCAGCGTCGTCTGCCCTCAGCCCATTCCGAATGACAATAGTGTTTATGTAAAATGTGCTGCCTTTGGGCCACTGGGGCACAGAACACTGCATGCCTGGCCCTGCCACACCACCTTTTACGGCTTTTTATTGTGTTCCTTTTGTGTCCCATCATCACAAGGGGAGGACGCGGCCATCAAAATTCTCTAAGACAAAATTCTTCTCTACGTGTGTGAATGTATGTGCTCACACACACATTCGGAACAATTAGTTCGGGGTACGGCGTGCTTAAATACAGAGACGATGTTCCCTGAAGCAGTCACCGGGCGAGCGGCAGGCCCGAGTCTGGCACAGCTAGGTTTCCTTGATGTTAATACAGACAATATAGATCTTAATAAGACAAATCTACCTCTCCGAAACTCCGTCCTGACACCCTTTCATTCTTATTCCCTCCCTGTCTCCTTTCTCTCTCTCTTTCTCCCTCTGTTTCTTTCTTTCTTTGCTACATTACCAGGGGGTGGTGCATGATTGACAGATGGGCAGGAATAATAATTTTTTTTTTTTGCATAACCTAAGGCCATGCTCTGTGATTGGCTTGCCAGCTGACATCTCCAAACCTCTCTTGTCGTTTTTTTCCTCCCTCTCTCTCTCTCTCTCTCTCTCTCTCTCTCTCTCTCTCTCTCTCTCTCTCTTTCTCTCTCTCTCTCTCTCTCTCTCTCTCTCTAATATTGGCCCTGATGATCCTAAGGGGGAAAAAAGTGGGGAGAGAAAAAGATATGTACCTTAGGGAAGAACCTCAGTGAGAGGGAGGGAATCAGAGGACGAGTAGGAGCGTGTGTACGAGTGTGTGAAAGAGACACTTACTCTCCTAACTACTACTGGGAGACACACACTTTCCTCACCCAACTCAAAGAAGCAGCAAACCCTGGAGAATTTTTTTTTGAAACCCCAAAATTTCTAATTAATCTCTCAAGCATCCATCTTTTCCTTAAGACTTGCCTGCTGGGACTTTTCCGCCCCTCTCTAGGAATTCTATGTACTGATCAATAGACAATTTCCATCCACACAAGACATACCTCATGGATTTGTACCTGGTTGGATATCTCATGTGCATGTGGTTGTCCAGCTCTCGGGTGCTTGGAGGCTATCCCATCTGGTGGTGAGTAGCAACGATCCCCACTTTCTGCATCACTTTCTCCAGTAGCACTGAGGGAGAATGCTGGTCAGTGATCATTTTTCAGAGGGCAGTAAATACAGAACACTTTCAGTTGACTGCGTGGAAAAAAGCTTCTCGGCTCAGTCCAAAGAATCTTAACCTCAGCCACTGGAGGGACGGAAATGCTAGCCTGTCTTTTTCCTCACTGCCGTGTTTCGCTCGGCTCCATTTGCGTTGAATGTTGAAAATAGGCTGTTTTTGAAAGCTCGGAGTGTTGTGAAATAGATGCAGCATGTTTGTCAGAGATAAGGTTAGGTTAAGGTGTCAGCCAGCAGGCTTCTGGATGGGGATATTGTTGTCTTCGCTAATAGCCTCAGCACTCCAGCCGTGTTAGGAGTGTTAATTGGGGAATTAGTGTGGATGTCCCTTGGCTTGGGTCTCAATAAATTCATTGGGGTTTAACCCTAAGTATCATTACACTATAAACATGAAGCGGCTTTGAACATTTATTTTTCTCTAAAATCAGTTTGCCGTGTATTATAATCATATTTGCGATTTAAAATACGACGATCTTCTATTAACCTGTTCAAAGAAATTCTCCAAATAAACTTTCCATTAAAAACCTTATTTTCCAGCATAATCCATAAAACGTATAGCGAAATGAAGCATACTGAAATAAAAGATATACGGTTGCTTTTCAGTTTATTCATTTGAAATCAAATTGCATTCAAAATTTAGATTAAAGTGAAATCTTTTCATTTACCTATTATAACCAAAATTCTTCATTCATTTTTCTCGATATGTTGAGTTCAGTCGATTCAGAACAAATTAAATAATTAACTTTAATCCTGCAGAATGTTATAAAAGATATATAAAATATTTGAATATATGATTCATATATTTTCATAATGTATGTATTTCCATTTGTTCAAATTATATTATTCCAACTTGACATTATGCTAGTACTGTTAAAGTACTTATGTTCAGTAGATTTCGCTACATTCAGCAGGGATCATATTTACCTCCGAATGAATGGTGCTGATATGTCATAGTTCCACTAATTACCCCATCCTCAAAATGCCACTGACCTCACAGGGTTCTCTTGTAACATGAGTCTTTTTGCAAAAATATTTGTGTAGGCGTACGACAAAAGCCCCCCTGGCTTATGATACAATACTTGTCAGAACTAATGTGCTTTAGTAGTCCCAGTTAGCATGTGGTCCCCGCTGCACTCTCGTTCCAAACCACCAGCATCTTCTGGTTTCGTTTATGGAGCGAGGGTTGCCAAACATGCAGTCGCACTCATATGCTTACACACACAAAGGCCACAAGGCTGAGGCATTATTATTTGTGTGGCTTTACTCATATACTGGTATTTAGTGCCACCAGACGAAACTGACAAAGAGCAAAGGAGTCTCGAGTCAGTGACCCGCAGCTGTTTCTTCTAACCGACGGTGTAATATTCACCCACTGACAATGCATAACCTCTTTGATTTAGGTAAAATTAAAGTGGAGGGGAGAGAAAGTGAGAGCGTGAGAAAGAAAGTGATGCATGGCTGCAGGTAAATGGGTAGATGTGTCATCTTTTCTTGTCTTCTACCTGAAGGAGTCTGAATGGCATCAGCGAACCTGTGGTCCTAAAAAAAAAGCACAGAAATGGATAAACTGAAAATATATATGTAGCAGGTGAAATATCAATACCAAGAGATTAAATAAACTAAAATCTACGCATACTTTCAAAACAAGTGATTTAATATGCCCATTTAACCAATGTTTTGTGATCAAATAAAGTGTCTGTTCATGTCTACATTCAAAATCTGTGATTTGGTCACATGTGATTTTATATGATGCAGCCATACATTTGTATAACAGTTATTCCCTGACAAATTTAGTTTTACTTGGTTTCATTTAAAAATAATAATTCATATGATAATCAATAAAATAATTATTAGTATAGCAATGTAAATAAACCTGATTTAAATAAAAAAATCTAATATTTTAATGACTATAATAGAAAAATAAATATGATAGTGCGTTTTTGTTTGTTTTAAAGGAGTCAATCAAACGTATTTGTGTCTTATAGTGAGAATTTATTCCATCCTGGTAGATCCTCTCCTTTTAATCCCTTCACATTTGAATGGACTTTAAATCTATGATGAACAGTGTTGCAATAATCAGGCCAGTTTCTAGCCTAATCTGTTTCAGCAGCTTACCAGGCCGCTAATATCTGACTTTATCCTCTCAAGATGAACTAATTAAGCTCAGTCTTAAGCAGGGAGAGCTATTGAAAGCGATCAGCCTGTGTAGCTTTGTTCAATTTCACATGCATTACAGATGATGAGCAAGCTGAGACACAATCAGCAGTCACTCCAAATACCAGACAGAAAGGAACAAGGTATTTGTGGCTTCTTCCCACAACAGCACCGCAAAAAGCCACCATCCGTTTCAGATCCAGCTGGCTGTTTGCACCGCCGTTCATCTGTTATCAATCAAAACTTCAGCTTGGTTACAGAAGAGGCCTGACCTCAGATGATCAAGTCACGGTTTGACCTGGAAACACTTTTCAGTAGCTCTTATTATCTGAAGTACCTGTCAAAACAGCGGAAGTGAACTGTGCAAAACCATAATATTAGAGATGTTAGTCATTTAAAAATGTCTTCAAATTAATAACGTTCATTAATGAAATTATAAATCAATATTTCCTTAGAAATGGCATTCTGTGCACAATCCAACTTTTTACTATAAAAAAATAGATCTACTTATAAAGTTGCAAAATAGCTGAGCAAAACTACATATAATATGGTTTTAAGCTGCTCTTTTTGTTATTGCAACAAAGCCTATATGCGGCTTTCGTTCTTAGTTCTCAAAAAGAAAGAGCCCTTTCAGTCGGAAACATACACAAACACTTGACATAAAACTCTAATTCTGAATTAATTAAAATTTGGAAAACTATTTTTTTTGAGAGAATAGGCATGAAGGAGACAGCATCGGGAGGCCAGTAAGCATTCTGACCTGCTCCGGTCTCCTGCTGGCTTCAATGGGACTTGACTCATCTCTGCGAGAGAGGAATGTCATTATACACCCTTCATACCAAACCCCCCACCACCCCTGCATGTCAGCCGGTGTCACTGCTTTAATGATACCGCAGGAAAATCCACCAGCTGCAATTCAGTGTGAAAAGATAATGGGGGCCACTTAGGAAAAGGAAGGTGAAACAGATAGCCCAGTATTACTTTTCAAATGTATTGGTTCAGTATCAGTAGCAAATCCAATAGCAATAGTATTGTGCCACAGCAATCTCGTATACAATCTTTGAAGAAAAGGTTATAACTTAAAGGCTTGTGTCAGGTGCTTCTTATATGGAACAACGGGGTTCCTATTAAGGGATAATTTTCTGGAATTAATTTTAATTAGTTAATTTTGTTTTAATTCATTTGTTATTTTGATTAATTTCATGAATTAAACATACTTTATCAATTATTAAGTAAATAAACCATGCGTAATTGAAAAAATTAAGTTTTGTGAATACATAACTTCATTTTTTCAATTAAGCATGGTTTATTTACTTAATAATTTTAAGGCAACGGGTTTACTCATTTTTTTTAAGTTAAGTCAACTGATCACTTTTTACAGTATAGGGGGAAAAAAGAAATAAGCTTTTAAACATGAAAGGATTATGCAATCATTTGGTGTAATGGGTTCTTTAAATTTGAGTCAAGAGCCATAGGGTTCTACATTGAACCCCACTAATACTTTTTTCTAGAAGTGGAGGTTCATTTTTTAGGCACATTGGGAAAAAAATTTGATTAACACATTTGATTAAATTAGAAATTTTGAAGTAGAAAGACTGAAAAAGTTGTTGTTGTTTTTTCAAAAAAATATTTCTATATTGTAGAAAAGTGACAAACACAAATAAATTAAAACAAATGATAAAAGCCATGTAAATTCCATTTAAATCACAGTTTTTGTCCCATCTACTTGTGGCCCCCACCTATTGTGAAATCTCATTGGTCCAAAATTCTGCCCCACCAAGCAGTTTTTGATTACTTTTTCATTACCTGATATTTCGTCATGTTGCAGTTTCGACAATTTGCAATTTGCTTGTTAGGGCACAGAGAGAGGTTTAATATGACTGACAGCCATGCACAGAGGTGCCTTATTATCTGGATTAAGAAGAGAAACGCACAGTTACTCTCATTCAGGGTTCAATGATGAATGGGTACGGGCTACACCTGTGTTCTCTAGATCATCCAGACCACCTGAGGTTATCTCTGGAGTCATCCTATCACACACACACACATTTTAAATAGTGACAGTGGACGAGACAGATAAAGATTGGCTGGTGTGTGTCTGTGTGAGAGAGAAAAAGGTTTTTTTAAAACCTTAAGGTTTTTTTAAAGGTATAGTTTCACCAAAAATAAAAAAATAAAATCTGTCATCATTTACTCACCCTCATGTAGTTCCAAATGACTTTCTTCCATGGAACAGAAAAGGAGAATTTCTGAAGTCTGAATCATTCAGGCTAGCCTTGTTAACTGGATCAACAGATTCACTGAAAAGATCCAATTGAAGAATGATTCATTCACTAAGCGAGATTGCAATTATCTCATAGTTCTGTATAGTTTTATAAGAAAATATGGTAAAAAAAGAGAATATTTTAACAATAAAAGTGCATTAGACATACTATCTGCCCAGTCTGTTTCTACCACATTTTGACATTTGGCTAATGTTTGGTCAGGCTTCCGAATGGAATTGGAAAAACCATCTTGGCTCTGGTGAAAACCAAACTTCTACGTTCATCTCAGTTCACTCAGAAGGGCTTTAGGGAGTTGTGTAATACATCACAACTTTAATCAAAAGTGTCAGCTCGCTTACGTAGGGAGTGCTGGTGGAGTCAGAGTTGTTAGCGCTTTTCTAGCTCCCTGACAGCTCCGCTAGTTGAACAGTGACAGGCGGCAGCTCCCGGAGACAGAGCCCTGAAGCCATACGTCACAGTAGTTTCCGCAGCACAAGGCCAGCAGTCTCAGAACTGAGGTTTAGGGCAGAGTTAATGACAACAGAAGTTATCACACTGTCCTTCACTTCGAGCACTGCACCAATAGTGGTACAAAAAATGTCAGCTGGTAATATTTTGCTTTGTGGTAACTGGTTCAGTCTGGTCATTAACAACAAACCAGCTTCAAGCAGATGTAACCAGCTTCAGGAAGTCTAGCTGGTTTTTGGGTGCCTGTTGAGTAGCCAATGACCAGCTTGGACAAGTTAGAAACCAACTATGTTTCATAACATGAGCTTAAGATGGATTTCAGGGGTATTTACAGCTTGATATATGTTTTATTAAACGCCTAAACCATTCCTCTTAAAACTGTACTTTGGCAGCAAAGTGAGAATGGAAAACTGTTCAGCAATCTAGTCCTAAATAACCAAGGCTAAACTAATAAATTAATGTATACATTAGTGATGTATTGATTAGTAAACAGCGTTGGGGAAAGTTACTTTTAAAAGTAATGCATCATAATATTGCGCTACTCCCTAAAAAAGTGACTAATTGGAAAATAATGAGTTTAGGTACTTTTGCGTTACTTTTTCTCACCATGAGTGGGGCTTGCTTGTTTGTTTTTATAATAAAAAAGTTATATTTCTGGCAAATGTAAAGGCCCTTTCACACCAAAGGTGAAATGAATAAGCCCCAGGCTGAAGGAAATGCTAATTCACGCTTGTACAGTAGAGGGCGCAACTCAAACAAACCTTTCAGCTGTGCTGCCATTCTAGATTGAAGAAGAATAGGACACAGGAGAAGAAAGTTAAACACTTACTTGCGCAATAAAAACAAAAAAAAATGAAACAAATCTGATGTTTATCTAAAGTCATTTTTGCTTATTATGGTTGAATTGTATAATCCAAGGTCAGCAGCAAAGACATTGGTTAATAAAGTCAGATTAAATGCATAAAGTATATTTGTGTTATTTAACACATTTAATTATTGCAGGTTTGCTTAATATTTCTGAGTTTGCCTTTCACAGTTTTTATTATTTTTGATGGATACTGAATCTGTTTTTGTGCAAGTGAGATGAGTAAATGCATGCTCACATTTAGGGCCCTATTTTAACGATCTAAGCGCATGGTCTGAAGCGCACGGTGCAAGTGCACTTAGGGCGTGTCCGAATGCACTTTTGCTAGTTTAACGACGGGAAAAATGGTCAGCGCTCTAAATGAGTAATTGGTGTGTTTTGGGCATAACGTGCAATAAACCAATTAGAGTCTCATCTCCCATTCCCTTTAAAAGCCAGTTGCGCTCGCACCATGGCGGATCCTGAAATACTGAATGCCTATCTAGCGAGGAAATTAATGGACCATCTACGGGACAAAGTGTACGCACGTTGTGGACCCGCCTATAGGCTCATATTACTGACGAGCTCTAAAAAAATATTGCGCCATTGACTTTAGACCAGGTTTCAGTTGGTCAATGGCGGAGTCTATTTCAGTTGCCTCAAAATAGCAACGCACCAACAATGTGCCTGAACACACCTCGTTTTCAGACCAGAAGCCCATGGGCGCACAAATGGGCGCAAATGCATTTGCTATTGAAATGAAAATGATGACTGCGTCGGGCTGAAACTAATCACTTGCGTCGCGCCTGTCGCTGCATTGCGCCATGTGTATGATAGGGCCCTTAATCTAGAACTACAATGACCATCATGTTTACACAGCGCACACAACACCTCTGCACTTACTCACAATTTCTCTCAACATGGAGAGGCGTCAGTCAATAAAAGGGAAAACAAAGTAACTTGAATTACTTATTTGAAAAAGTAACTCCGATATTTTATGCATTACTTCACTGTTACTTGAAAAAGGTAATCTGATTACATGACTCGTGTTTGTAATGCATTTCCACCCAAGATATTGAATAATCAGTAAAATATTGTACCGTGTACATGTGCAGTACATATATACTGTACAACTCTCAAACAAACAACTCTCAAAACAACATTTTTCATGTAAATCAGAGTTTTAGTTCTGACCAGTCTTTGAGTTGGGAAGCCATGTCCCCGTGATATCATACATTAAACATCAAATATTTTCTGATTGGCTGTGATTGTATTACAGTTTTTCATTCCATATAGACAGGAGAATTGTTTGCCAAACTTTGCATTAAGCTTGGTTAAGGGGTAAGACAAGCAAACACTGAATTAGACCACCCCGATCCCTTTAACCACACTTCTTCTCTCTTACACCCTGCCCACCAAAGACATGTCAGTCAAAACCAATGTCAGCAAACCTCAGCCAAAAAAAAAAAAAAAAAAAAAAAAAACTTCCCTTTTTCGGTATACTGTATTTTAACAATAATATGTCAAATCCAAATAAGCTTTACATATCTTTAATGGAAAAGGTTTAAATAATGTTTTTCATACTTGTTCAATGAACCATAAACAATTAAATGTATGGCAGGCAATTTTGAAAGCATAAGATCCCACCCTCCCTTTAAAGCGTCTCCAAAGCAATGCCTCCTTCAAAACACATGAACGCACACAGCAGATTCTGCAAAGCGTCAGGAGGGGAGAGACAACATTAAATTACCTCATGTCTCAAAGCACATAACATTACAATAATAATGAACATAAACAACTTACAGGGCTCTAGTTGTACCACCTAACTGCTGCAGATTCATTTCGCGTGGTTGATAGTGTTGACATGGCAACGCATAAATCCGAGTCTGAGGACGTGAACAGCTCCGGGTATAACGTCACGGGTTGCCATCTCGTAATTACATTATGACTAACGTTAACGCAGCATAAGCTTGATGTTTTGGTTCAGGAGGAACCATTGTCTACAACTCTAAGTAGCCTTATTGAACACGCCGATGAAGTGTGATGTCAGCACGAACAGGGTGTACGGAGGTATGGAAATACATGTTGCATGCAATATGCAATGAATGAATGCAATGATTGGACGAACTGATCTGTACATGTTTTAAGATTCAAACCACTTCCATTATTGATCGCTATCAGTATGTGAAGACTTTTTCAACCAGTATAACAAAGTGTTTATAAAATAAATTGCCTACCCTACCTTTAATGCACATGCACCTATGGAACAGTCCTTAAGACACTAACAGTTTACGGGCGGTAGATAATTAAAGTCACAGTTCCAATAACTTCGGACATTATAGAGACCTTTCTACTGACTCTGAAAAACACCAGGAGAAAGATGCCCAGGGTCCCTGCTGATCTGTGTGAACATGCCATAGACCTGCTGCAGGGAGGCATGAGTACTGCAGATGTGGCCAGAGTAATAAACTACAATGTCCGTAATGTAAGACGCTTAAGACAGAGCTACAGTGAGACAGGAAGAACAGCTGATCCTCCTTGCAGTGCTAAACCACGTCTAACCACATGTCCCCCCCAGATGTGTTTGAGAACTTACTAGTGCCTTGATGGAAGAGTGGAGTAACATCTCACAGCAAGAACTGGAAAATCTGATAAGATGCACTGTAGTACTTAAAGCAGCTGGTGGACACATCAGACACTGACTGCTACTTTTGATACTGACTCTGTTCAGGGACTCATTATTCCATTTCTGCTCGTCAAATGTCTGTGAAATTTGTTTAGTTTATGCCTCAGTTGTTTAATATTTTTATGTTTATACAAAATTTGCTGGAAAAAAAGGCCTTTGAAAGTCAGGAGGACGTTTACAAGTATACAAGGCAGAGAACGTTCTCTGGTTGCCCAAGTTTCCTGATTGGTTAAAAACGTGTAGGCCACTCTCGACAACTACGAGTAATAGCCTATTCAATAGGCTACAGGATGACAAGCATTATAGCTTCAATAATATTAATGAAAAACATGTCTAAGTAGTTAGCAAGTAAAGTAGGCTATTAGCCAAAGATAATCTAAACGTATCTTTCAACAGAGACTGTTGGCCTATTATAGCTTTACTATCTGGAAGCTGCTGTGACTTATGTGTCCACAGTCCTACAGGTGGATATCATGGTTTTTATTTTTGAATGTTGTTCACATTCTTGTAACTTCTACCTGTTGTCCTCTCAGTATGCTTCTCAAGTTAGCTAGCTAGCATTTGCAGCTTTCAGTTGATTTTGCTCACAAAGTTTGCTGAAAAACATTTCTCCAAATTCACTGAAATAAACAACATAAAATAACATCTGTTATTTCGATTGTTAGTATTAGGCAATGGTGCAGGCACTTCCTAAGAAAGATTCACAGAAACAGACACCCAACAATGCATTAATCAATGACACATTTGCAGCAGTGCGTTGTTGTGCTTTAGTGCAACGGCGCTCACTAGCAAGGATACATGGGGTGTCATTAAGAACAGAACAGAAAAGAGATTGAAAACAGGTTTGAACATTTTTCAAGGGTAATATTTTTTTAATCTGAAAAGCCCAGAACAGTTGAAATGCCAATCAAAATTGTGGCGGGAAAAAACCCAAACTGTTGTGTTGATGGAGCTTGTGTTCCTGTTCTGACAGAATGAATGAGGAAAAGCCCCATCCTCAGGCTAACTCTCTCTCTCTCTCTCTCTCTCTCTCTCTCTCTCTCTCTCTCTTTTAAAAAGGCTTTTTTAAGTTAGTGGAAAATGATATCAGGTCATAATAAGGCAACTGACCAAAATTAAAGCAGCATATAATTAAACTGAAATAGATACAACTAGGAATATTTGATAAAATTCCAAATATGATTCTGAAAATGAAAGTGATACTTTCCATAAATACTGTAATGTTCCACAAGTCACTGAAATGGAGAATATACTGTATGGCCCACTGTATTGCTCAATGGGAAATTGTAAATTAATCAATTGTGGACTATATTACTGACAGTTAAATTGGAGGCGTTTGTAAAATTACACAAATATTCCATCATTCAAAAGAGGAATTGATTATGACAGGGTGATTCTCTCTCTAATCCTTCTCCTCCCCATTTCTCTCTCTCCGAGCCTCTCTTCGGTCATCCAGCCTAAGGCACACATGCTTTCCATACATTTGACACAAAAAGGTATGTGTTATTTTCCAAAAATCTCTTATCTTCCTGTCTTAAAATGTCAAGTATGAGTTGAGGAAGGGCAGAGATTCATACATCATAATACAGAGGATCTTTAAACATGCTGTTGATCTAGACCGACGTTTGGGATTTAACTAAGCCATGACTTTAATCTCCTGTTGAGAAGTCAAAGTAGTGATAGAGCTCATGCTGCTCTGACAGGCAGTGATGCTTTATGGGAGTGATCACTAAAGTGATATACATCTAAGGTGTGATGAGACATGAGAGTGTCCTAACTTAATTGTTAAAGCTTTATATTTGAATGAGCAGCCTAAATGTGAAGATCTCTCATTTAAACACACCTCAGTGTATCTCCAAGCAGCTCTCAAAAGGAGCAGAAGCTGGCCAGGAATGTGTGGTGAATGTTCCCTGACCTGTCTGAGGCCTGAGGTAGCAGGCCAAAGCTGTGGCCTTGTAATGAACTCAAACACAGCTTTAACAAGGCATCAACCTCAAGAGCTCAAGGGGTCGGATGTCACAAACTCACAAGTTCAAAGAGTTTCTTATTTCTTCTGCCTCTGGACAAAAACAGAACACTCAGCAGTGTGGTCATGGACAGGTGCCTCATCTCCCACTTTTTTGGAGAAGCTGGTGAAGAGCTGAAAAACACTTGGAGAATGACATGAAAATATGTTTTGTCTAGTACGGAGCCCTGCATATGACGTGGAGAAAAAAACATGTATATCGTGACCACGAATTAAGAATTCGTTCCCACGACTTACTAATATGTCAGCAAATTTGACTAATTCATTACCTCGTTTTAAGTCAATTGTGCGCAGGATATAATAATTTGTTCCTTCGTTTTACTAAATTGTGACCACTTTGCAATAATTTGTTTTTGCATTGTTTTAGTCATGGGAACAAATTCTTAATTCGTGGCCACAATTTTACTAAAACAAGTGAACGAATTAGTAAATCATGGGCACGATTTACTAAAATAAGAGAACGAATTCTTAATTTGTGGCCACGATATCTATAATTTTTTTCCCGCATGTCATGTGGAGGGTTTCGTAGGATAGTTTATCCAAAAAGAATTCTGTTCTGAAAATTCATCATTTACTCACCCTTATAATGATTCAAACCTGCATGATTTACTTTCTTCTGTGGAACAGAAAAGGGATTTTTTTTTTAATGTGCTGGTCGCTCTTTACCATGCAACTACAATGGATGAGAAATGAAGTTTCAAAAGGACACAACTGCACAATGAAAATAATATATTTTAAATAAGTTGCTCATATAATTCATGTACTATTTAATTCTTTAGAAAACTTAGCACATGAATCACATTAGTATATTTTATACAAGAAACACACTGAGAAACACACTGTCAGTGAGTTCCCAAGAATCAAATCAGTCTGATTCACAAACTATTCATTCAAACCAGTTTTATAAACTGGATCAACTGATTCAATCCAAAAGAAAGGTTTATTCATTAATCAGTGGCTGGTTGCATAATAGTCTTAAAAGTTAGTCATCTATTTTTTTTATCTTTGAGAGTGCTCATACCTTTTTTAAAGTCACCATGAAATCAAAACTGACACTTTCTTTTTTTATGGAATATTGCAGTATATATTATAAATAATTTAGCCATGCACATCTTTATTATTATTTTTTTTTTAAATTCATATGCCCTCATTATTTATATGCCCTCATAATCTTGAATCAAGATAACTTCCTCTCCCTCTTACAAAGACATCTCTTCTCTAATGATGTGTTTGCTGGCATGAAAACAGGACAAGCTGTAACTCACATGAGATCACATCAATAATAGCAAACCACAATTATCCAATCAGTTCCTGATGGACAAAATCAAGTCCCACCCTGGATTTTTTTCTTGTTCGAGAAGCCGTTTCACTCGCATATACGTCACAATAGAGAAGAAAAGACTATCGCAAGTTTTTCATGCTGACTTTAAGTCAGTCACATAAAAAAGAAGACTGCCATTATTTGAATCAAAAAAAAAAAAAAAAAAAAAAAAAGACTGATTATCCCTTGACTAACTGCTAGTTGGTCAGACTAGTTTTTAAGAGACAGTCTTAGATAGTGGTTTTGTTTTGCACCTGGCCACGGGTACCATTACTTCACTCAAAAAACAATGCCAAGGAAAGCAAAGGGCGAAAGATTTTCAGTTATTAATGACTTAAATTTCAGTTTGTTCCTCACACAAAACTGTTGTATGGCTTCTAAAGACTTCACTGTAAAAATGATATGATCGATAAGTTACGACAACATATGTTTTTACATTGCTTTATCAAAATAAGGTAAGCCATTTTCAACTTTTTTTATAAGCTGTACAAGATTCAAAAAAAAAAATGTAAAAGTCATTTTAATATAACTTAAGTTGAAATGACAAACATCCAAGTTGATTGTACTTGGCTTTTATTGTGGTTTTTTGGTCATTTTGGAACTTGACAACTCACATCCTCATTCACTTTTTTTATATTGAACAGAGATTTAAAGGGATAAAGACTTAAAGTGATAGTTCACCCAAAATTAAAAATGCTGTCATCATTTATTCACGCTCAAGTCATTCGAAACCTGAAAACACAAATTCTGTCCCTCTATTGAAAGTCCATTCCACCAAAACGTTGATGCTTTAAAACGTTTAAGTAATCATAAAAGAAATACATTTGAATTGAGAGGTTTAATCCAAGTCCAAGGAGATATGGTAGCTTTTTACAGTATGATGAACAGATTTAATTTTATTCTCATATAAACTCTGGTCAACTCATATGCGTAGAGCACATCAAATATGGTGCCCGGAAGCTCAAATGGCTCGATGCGCGAGAACCAGTAAGATACGTTCTCGTATGTCATACAAGTACATTTGTGCTTCCATTTACCTGATGTGCTCTATGTATGCGCACTGGTCAATGCATTGTAGAAAAAAATCAGTAGAAAAACATAAACAGTACTGGTAATTTTCTGCTGGACATTATCCGTAAGTTTCTGGATATTTCCTTCAACTCTAAAACACAACTCAGACATTTCCTTTAACTCTAAAATACAACACAATGCAATGCATAATTCAAAAATCAAGATAGAAAATATTCATATTAAAGGATTAGTTCACTACAGAATTAAAATTTCCTGATAATTTACTCACCCCCACGTCATCAAAGACGTTCATGTCTTACTTTCTTCAGCCGAAAAGAAATGAAGGTTTTAGAGGAAAACATTCTAGGAGTTTTCTCCATATAGTGGACTTCAATGGGGTACAACAATGATACAACAGTTTGAAGGTCCAAATTGCAGTTTCAATGCAGCTTCAAAGGGCTCTACGCGATCCCAGCCGAGGAATAAGGGTCTTATCTAGCGAAACGATCTGTCATTTTCAAAAAAAATATTATACACTTAATACTAAATAATATTATATACTTTTTAACCACAAATGCTCGTCTTGCACTAGCTGTGATGCGCCACACAAATCACGTTGAAAGGTCACGCGTGACGTAGGCGGAAGTACCGACCTAGTGTTTACAAAGCGAACATGCAAAGACTAAGTCAAACGGCATTTACAAAAGAAATGCATAAATATAAGGTAAAAAAGTTGGAGGAGAAAATGAGTGTTTTTCGCCCTACCCTATCTTTTTTAACCAGATGTAAAAACAATTTTATTTATTATCATGACAACCCCAGTCTTAATTAAATATGACTTTCATAACACTGACTTAATGTTTGGGTGGGTATCCCTTTAATCTTTAGCCAATGACAAAAGAACATTTCTCTGTTTTGTGTAAAAGAGGAATTCCCTCACTTCATAATCCTTGTAGCTGTGATTTGCAATGGCTCATTAATGCTTGCGTCATTATTTTCATCTTGCGCTGCAGTCACCACCCACTCAGCAGCACGGAAAGTGAGCGAGAACACCTGAAGGCTAGAGGAGGCCCTAAACCTGCTCAGACAAGCACCTGCTAGACTCTAAAGCTTCACTGTGTCTCCTTGCAGTAGCAGATTCCAGCAGACAAATTAGCAACTCATATCAACCCAATGTTTGTCTTCCCCACTCGGCTGTGTCGCCGCACCCTTCTTTCCTCAAAACGGTTTTGGTGTGTATTTAAGCATTTGCAATCCCTCCACACTGACGCATTCCTCTTCTCATCCACTTCAGAGTCAATGGTGCACATCCCAAACAAACAAACCACAGATCACTAAGGACGTGAAGCATGCAATGTAAGCACGGTCGGGTCTGTATCAAAGCATGCGGTTTAGTAATTAACTAAACCAAACACATCCACATCTAATTAGGAGTCTACCTGTAGACGGCCGAAAAAGACTGATCCCCCATTCAGCACAACACGCACACACACACCAACACACTAATCATCCACATGGGTGAGAGATTAATGGACAGTTACACTGCAAGCAAATGTGTAATTATGTCACTTACTCACTCAGCAAACATAGCAGAAAACAGGCTCTGCTTCCAGTAAGTTCCTACTGTATGTAAGGGGTTGGGGTTTCTGTCAGACACTTACAAAATAATAATCTAAACTGATAGGAATAATACATGGTGGAGTAAATGAATGACATACTATAAAAATGCCATACTGTAACCATAGCTTCTTGGATGGAAAACAGTGGAGCTTACAAACACAGTATAAATACAGGCAAAGAAAAACGTACTAGATTCACTGCTCTTCCTTTAAGTGAAAGTTCACCTACAAAACGAAAATTCTGTCATCATTTACTCACACTCATGTCATTCCAATCCAGTATGACTATCTTTCTTAAATGAAACAAATGTTTTTTTTTTTTTTTAAGTCTCGTTTTTGTTTTTGTCCATTCAATGAAAGTCATTGGGGTCCAAATGTTGTTTTGGACTCTTTTGACTTTCATTTTGTGGACAAAAACATATTTTGTGTCGCAGTTAAGAGTTTAAGGTTTAGAATAACATGAGGGTGAGTAGATGATGAAAGCTTTCTTTTTGGGGTAAATTATCCCTTTACTACAGTGATTCTCAGCTAGGGGTTCGGGGCCCATTGGGGGGCCTCATTTGATTATGGATAAAAATGATTTAATTACATCAAAAATCAATCAGATTAAACTCCTAAAAACACACGAAATATAGAATTGTATTTAATATATGTGACCTTGGATCACAAAACAAGTCGCACGGGTATATTTGTGGCAATAGCCAACAAACATTGTATGGGTCAAAATGATCGATTTTTCTCTTATGCCAAAAATCATGTTCCATGAACATATTTTGTAAATTTCCTACCGTAAATATATAAAACATTTATTTTTGTGAGTGAATGCAGCACAATCGCCAACATAAATGGACAACTTTAAAGGTGATTTTCTCAATGTTTCGATTTTTTTGCACCCTCAGATTCCAGATTTTCAATAGTCGTATCTCGGCCAAATATTGTCATATCCTAACACCTATCCTAGCTTGTTTATTCAGCTTTCATATGATTTATATATCTCAATGTCAAAAAATTGACCCTTGTGACTGGTTTTGTGGTCCAGGGTCACATATACTAAATATATTTCAATAAGTTTCAAGAAAAAATGTCAGGTCAGGTCTTTTTTCCCTCTCAATAACTATTGTATTTACTGACTCTATGTTTATACTGAATTTGAATTATTCTTGAATGTTCTTTAATTAATTTAATATATCAACATTCCCAGTTTATGGCGTTGCAAGCAGTGCTGTCATAATTACAGCAGAAATACTGGCGGAACTAAGACTATGTGGGGCCTTTGATTATTGAGTTGGACAATGGACAAAAAAAGGCTTTAAGGGATGTGTTTGACAATTTTACCATAGATTACGGTAGTATTGAATATTATATAACAGAGAGACATGTAATGTTTACCTGTGCAGCAGTTTAAACACTTCCACTTTCACCTACGGACACAAACATCAGCGTTATGACGTCAACTCCATGACAAGGTTGACAGTGCAGTGACGCACCCATGTGATGCATCAAAGGCAGCGAGACAACGCAAGTTATCTTAACATAAGACTCTCGGCACCTCTGATACAAAGACTCACCTCTCACACCTTCTCTGATTCCTGGCAGCCCGTTAACATCTCCCAGCTCTGTGTTCACGGTTTCACAGAACATCAAACAAGAGGGAATGTACGACTGGAGCGAGGGAGGAGAGCAAAAGAGAAGCCGAGAAGCCTCTGAGGGGGATTTTTCTCTTCTGACTTCAATGCTGGGGCTTTTGTGTGTGAGGGGTGCAGCAGTACACTCATCTGTCAGAGAGATTGGTGCTGTGATAGGGTTGCACCCCGCGGGGGGCGTGAGGTCATCGTGAGCGGCTGATCTCTAATAGGTGTGATCCTCCACTGGCCTGAAGGGGGAACCAGGTAAACCTTTGGCCCACAAGACAGCGTCTATGCCAGCTCTCAGGCAGCATATCTCATCATAAAAGCATTGAGTACTGTCTTTGCGCACTCTTTCAAGGCAGCTGCTTAAATTCACAGGGTCTGAAAAAAATTACAGAAATAATATTTGGCAGTGAAGAGTTCTTTTATTGGGACCCTTTTTGTACAATACACATCATACAAATTCATAACATAGTAATGTTTTCCTGTGAGATCAGGTTGAATTCACCCTATTTTTAAATCCATGTTATTACCTTACTGTGAAAAATGATTCTGTGCATATGTTTCGTTTCTTTATTTATTTTACCTCACAATTCTTAATCGAAATGTCAAACCCGACCTTCCAGTGAAACAGACAACTTTAATAATTTTGACGACATAAACCTGCCCGTTTCTTACAATCAACTGCAAATTCAGACCTGCTTCCATGATCCAACCAAAGACCAATGCATAGAGCCCTATATTTTTTCTTTTTCGTTTATCTGTGTCACTAAGATGTACGTCACAATAAAGATTGCTACTTCCGTTTAATTATGACTTCATGAGGGGCCTCAAAAGGCATGCTGTTTTATACATCGGTGGCCACAGCATTATGATAATGATGTCTGTTCAAATTTTGATTTACTCAATCAGATTAAACCATTCTTCTGCATAGTAATGTAGTTCATTATCCAAACTGTAGACTTATTACAGTTGGCAGGTACTTGGCGCATTAAAGAATGGCATTGGCTCATCCGATCAGAATTTATAGTCTGAACTTTTGTATTATACATTTTTAAATGATCTTTACAGAATGTGACATTAACAGATACGGAGTCATTGGGTTCAGAGGTTCATGCAGATATGTTTTATAGCATTGTCTGTGAGAAAATGAGGATTGAACTGCTAATAGATTCCTCTGCTGTACAACTGAATCTTTTCCAGGCACTGGCAGGATTTACAACACTGAATATTTGACTTATTACAGCTCCAGTCAGAGCGTGTGTGTTCTGCATATGTTATGGAACAGACAGATCACACACACACATAAAATGTAAAAATATGTGATAATCAGCAACAGTGCTAAAGGAGAGTAAGGGTTACACCTATTATTAAAGTATGCTGTTTCACTCTATTTTGATGGTCCTTTTAACACATTCTGTTGACTAAAAGTAATTTTTAACCTACATGTCTACTAACTCTCATTAGAGTGTTAGTATAGTATAGGTAGACTGGTAGGATTAGAATTAGTTGCATAAGTTACTTATAGTCAGTAGAATGTCTGTTAGAGGATCATCACAACAAAGAGTTAGCAGATATTAAGCATACAGTCTACTAATGCTCTAATGAGAGTTAGCTGACATGTAGTTGCAAAGTTCCCATCAAAATAAAGTTTTACCAAGTATGCTTGTCAAAACAGGTAGGTAATCACAATTGTGTGGTTTCATTCTTATTTTAGACAGAGAAAGACGGCAATAAAATAAATTTTCAATGTGAAAGTACAATTGTATCTGGAATAACGAATAGATTGAGGCTGTTTCTATGAAGTGTTCGTGCAACCGTTGAGCTACTCACTGTTTGGAGCAGAAGGAAATCTCTAAGGAATCTGCTGTCAGCTCAGCTACTGCACACAACCACACACATGAATACACTAACAACAGCCAAATATCAAATGACACAGACACACACACACAAAAAGGATTTGGGTTAAAAAACTGGATCGGCAAAGACATAAATATTCTAAGCTTTCACTATTTTCCACAAACAGAAAAAAATCCACCTCTTGCAGTGGATATAACTGATCATCTATGAGATGGTATCATAACTGGCTAGATCACGACTTTCCAACACTAACATTCAATCTACATATAATACTAAACTAACATGCAAACTATACAAACCATAATAACGGTGACAAAAAATACACATTAAGTAAAAGATTAGATTACGCAGTCGCTCTGAACAACTTTCCTCCAGTATGAGAATTAGATTTGTGTCCAGATGTGGGTCTAATCTTAACACTTGCATTTCAGGTCCCTGGCCCTTGGGCAGCAGTACTCATCCATAGGATCACAACCCATCCTGTGTGGCTCCATACCTGGCTTGGTGCCAAAACAGCTGCGCTTCTGCCGCAATTACATTGAGATCATGCCCAGTGTAGCAGAGGGAGTCAAACTGGGAATCCAGGAATGTCAGCACCAGTTCCGTGGCCGCAGGTGGAACTGCACCACTATCAAGGACAATCTAGCCATATTTGGACCAGTACTTGATAAAGGTATGGGTTAACTGCACACATCAGTCTAGTTAGTATTTAAATTGCCATAATAAAATTTACGACATTCCACAGCTGCTTTAGGTGTATTTGCTTTGAGGTCAACCATATGCTAGAAGTTGCAACAGGTTAGTAGTAAATCATGGTTTAGTGGCAAGTGAACTATTTAAAAATCATGATGATAATTAAATTGTCTATTTTAATTAAAAAATATTGTTATTGAAAATATGAAGAGAAAAGTAATACTGCAAGACATTATTGGGCTTAATTATTATTTTTTTAAATAATGTAATCATCGTAAATCAAGGAGGTCACACTAACCTCCAATTCTCACTATTAACTAACTATTAAGTATGACTTTTGCTTATTACTGCTTATTAATAGTTAGTAATAGTTGTTCAGTTTAGGTATTAGGTAGGATTAAGGGATGTAGAATATGATCGTGCAGAATAAGGCATTGATATGTGCTTTATAAGTACTAATAAACAGGCAATATTCTAGTAATATACATGCTAATAAGCAACTAGTTAATAGTGAGAATTGGACCCTAAACTAAAATGTTACCATAGGATTACTCCACTTTAGTTGAAAGATCTGAACGTTGTAAACTGAATTGCTTTAGCGGGTTAATTAATTGCTCAACTGTACAATTTCCAACTACACAGACAATAAAACAAAATCAAACACGCTTCATATAAGTCAATGTCCTAAAATAGTCTCCAAGACACGTAAATTTAAATCATAGTTTAAATGACGAAAAAATCAGTAGCTTAGCTAATATTGCTACTGGTTAAAAGTCATGATATGCTAGCTAAGGTTTTCACTGGTTATTTTTCCCTTATAGCCTATGTTTTGAGATGATCAAATTAATAAATGTTTATGCATTTTTCTAAATGTTTAGTACCAAATATAAAGTTTAGTCTGTCGTGTAATTAAATAAATGTAATTTCTGTCAACCAAATTTATTTGCCACTTCAGTGGAAATACAACGGACGAACATGAAAAATTTAAAATTAAAAAAACTTTTTATGCGTTTTGGCCGTTCATTTACACCGTAAATGGTATTTTGGGTGCCTGAAAACGCAAACTTTTGAAAACGGGTCTCCGTGAAAACAACAAAACCGTGAATCTCAGAAGACGATGACATAATGCACATGCGTATTACGTGTTCAGTCTAGAGCGTTTCATCACCATCTATGGCCTGGCAGCAGAATACAGTGTTTTTAGTCATTTTCGCGGATCCGTGTGAATGGGGATAGTTTTGAAAATGGTGTCGTCTGTACGCGGAAAACTCAAAAGAAAAACTTCTCCGTTTTAAGCATATCGTTGTCGTGTAAACGTACCCTTATTAAAAAACATTTTCATAAAAAGACAAAAACTAAACATAAACCTGCATAAAAATGAACACTTCCTTCAATATGTTCCACCCAAACTTGCTGTTTCAATAGAAAAATGTCAACACAGAAAATAAAACTGCTCAAGCGATTTCACAGCTCTTTAAGATAAAAGTCCATGTAGAATGTGTAATATTTTCAATTTCCATGCACATCTTGCTATAAACATTTAATTGACATTACATATGTGGGGGTTTTCCAGAATATTTCTGATACTCTAGATGTGAATGGTTTTGAAAAATTGAGGTGAAGGGGACAAGAGTAACTTAAATCATTTCCTAAATGAGAACATCGATTGCTGGCTGAATGATGGCTAAATGTATCTTTCCCACTCAAAATCACATACATTCTGGACGGTTAAGATGCTAAAGCAGTTATCCGAAGTGCAGGACCTGAGCAGGAACAGGCAGTATGTGAAGGAGAGACAGAGAGAGAGAGAAAGAGAAGGGAGGCCAAATGAGATTACAAGCAATAGAAAAGGGCTAGAGGGTTCACTTCGACCCCTACTGTGCATGAAGGCCAGTATGAGCCATCCCTGTGTGCCTCTTACCGCCCGGCTCCCACGGACGCCCCATTCACACGCCCTTTTGACTGTGTCATGAAAGCAGGCTGAAAGGGAATCTCCCATCCTTCCCCATCATGGAGGAAGAGAGAGGTGGAAGGCAGGGGGAACTCAAGAGGGGGATCAGGATAGGATGAAGGAGATGGACAGTATGAGGTGAAGATAAGGAAGTAGGGTCTCTGTCTGCATCCGGATTGGCCCGATGGGTCCTAACTGGATTTTTTAAATGCTTTGGAATATTTTGGCATAGTGGCTGGTATGAGATGTATGTGTGTTTTGTGTATGTGTGTAACAGGAGGTGGGGGGGGGGGGGGGGGGGGTCGCTCCTTTTTGGGAATGCCAGCCCCTGCTCTGGGCAGCGCTGAACTGGGCTATGGGGTGCGGGGTGCTGGGCCCTTTTGTGTGGGTAATACGGTGTGACAACACAGAGACAAAGGCGGATTCATGGACCCAGCAGGTAGCGGGAGCTGCGCTCTTCTTGGCCCTTGGCCAGGGCTCCTGGGGCCCAGAGCTCACAGTTCTCTGTTGTGGTGAACCCAGCTGGGCCTGCCAGAACCAACTGGGCCTCCTTCTGGCAGCAAACCCAGAGAGGTGCGCGCCCAAACACAACCTTTATTAAAAAGGACTGTTTGTCTATGTGTGCGGACATGAACTTCCTGCAAGAATAAAACAAGAATACCAGGGGTGAGATGAGTCTGCAAATTCATGAGAAACAGCTAGACATCAACGAACGTCCATAATGTCTTAAAGACCCTGTGAAATTGCTTGATGAACACAGTTTTCTGTCCTGTGTTCATGCATTTCCTGTAGGAACAGGAAGTTTGCGTGGGACAAATTCAAAGGGATTGGCCTCAATAGCCTACGGCTTTAGTTACGTCACAGTCATGAACCATAATATGCTACTTGCTAATCAGGGACATTCTCATTCTAGAGGGAGAGATCTGATTGGACAAAAATCTGTGTAGTGCAGGATGAGTCATCAATATTTTTCTGGAAGAGAAAGACTATACATTTGAAATGTGTATATCTGCTAAACACTGATTTTGTTCATTTTCAGGAGCATACTAGCATATACAGTACAGTAGTGTTGTGTCCGATATCACATACTGAGTAAGAGGAACGAACTTTGAAACTGTTTCAAAAATAAATTTTCTATATAGTATGAATGTGTAGTATGAACGAAATCCAGACGAGCTGCATCCGCATGTTGGCTTTGTCATGTGACTTGTGTAAGCTGTGCCACTTCACTGGCATTCACATCTCCTTTCCCGTGGCCTCATGGGATAGTAAAGAGTCCATTGGATGTGCACTTCAGAATCTCAGAAGTAGTAGGGTATCTGGGTACTTTTCTCAAACTGTTTTATGAATACTTTTTCGGTTACTATATAGTATACGAATATTCTATAATATACTTGGGTATACGATATCAAAGCTAGCAAACACTGACAAGAAATCAGAAAACTAAGCTGCCGCACTACTGTCTACATAGGCGACTTCCTTCTAACACAGCGTCCTAACCATCATAGAACGTAATAAGTGATTAAAATGAAACTCTATATCACTACAACTTGCAGCTTGAATCGCAATCATGCATTTATCTTTTCTCTGAGCTCATGGAGGTGTATTATGGATTTAAAGGAATAGGTCACTCAAAAATTAACATTCTGTCATCATCAACTCACCCTCACGTCATTCGAAACCTGTATTACTTTTGTTCTACTGTGAAACAAGGTATTTTGAAAAAAGTCCACACAATTACAGTCAGTGGTGTTCAATCTTGTTTTAAGCCTCACTGACTTCTACAAACAATTGAAAGCACAAAATACATCCAAGATTGTCCTCAGTATGACTGCTGGACAGACTTACAGAATTAATGTACTAAAACGATAACACGCATTACCATGACAACTATCATCTAAACATAACATAGTGAGCAGGCACTCTGTTTTGGTCACAAATTCACATTATCCACATTACAGCATATTCCATGTGTGTGGGCGCTCCTTTAGATAATCTTACACCATTATAGGCCTTACTGATCCCTGACAAACTTGGTCTGAGAATCACTGTTATTAGAGGCACTTAAATGTTTGGGGTGAAGAAGCTGTATTGGGTTTGGTTGAGTTGCAGTTTTTCCTGTGGAGACCAAGAGAACTGGTCAGCCACAGCAAGTGTGCTGCGATTGTGAAACGATGGTGTCTGGTTACATAATAAGCTGTTACATTCAAAGGGGGCGTAACTCCATCTCTCAGCACATGCCTTCAGAAACCAAACACGGAGACTTATTGCTGGCTTTCACACACGTGGCCGCGGGGCTCGGACTGGTGGGAGATTGGGGGGGCTCCTGAAACATTATCCAGAGAGAAACCAGCACACCTTTGAGATGACACAACGTCAGCGCAACCTCGGGCTGCATTAGCCATAAGTGACATGATCAACAATCGTCCCGGTGCTGTCAGAGACGTTTACAGCGCACCACTCAAACACCTCGTCAATATATTCCAGAGCTCATCACAGAAAATGATCCATGCCCTGAAGACACAGCACAGATAGATGAGAGACTTTTGGGAGGGCACCAGTTAAAGAAGCAGGGATCTCCTTCAAACCTTTTACAAGAGCCTCAGGATAGACTATAGCTCAGTTCCAAAAGGGAGTGAGCCGTCTCGCTGTCTAACTACACGACTTCTAGGGCAGCATCCTAACTGTTGTGGAACCTCATAAATGACTGATTTGGAATGCTCTTGATATGCAGCAACTCCATGTGCCATCAGAATTTCTACTTTATTGTCCTTGAAAGACAATTTGTCCTGTAGAGAGCAATATCCATTGATGATCATGAGCACTCAAGTTCTCGAACGTGACAGTGACGATAAATCATGAAATCGATGATCGGCTTGACTTGAAAAAAAACCCAGACTTTTTCTGATTGGTTATTGCGGCATTTTGGGCAGTACCTCCGGTCTGATTGGTTAGTGTTAGGACAGCATGCCGTCCAGAGTCCAGACCGTATAGAACTAAAGTGAAACTATGGCGTTGAAAGCGCGCAATGATGCTCGTAATCACTTTGATAATAAAAATACAGTAAAGTGCAAGATGTGCAGCGCCAATCAGAACACTATTGTAATAGAATACTGAATACCTCTCTCAAAATATCATCTCTATGGTCCACAGAATAAAGAAAGTCAAAGCTTTGGAATAACATCAGGGGAAATTAACAATGACAGAATTTTCATTTTTGGTGAACTATCCTTTTAAAAGGCAACATAATTAAGTTGCCTACCTTTCAGAACAGTCTTTGCAGGAGTTGGCAGCTCACTAGGTTTTGGACCAAGACATATAAGTTTTCCAGGTTCTTCTGACAGACATATAACAGTCATAGGAACATAAAGAAATGTTTACACAAATGTCAAAGAAAATCACTTTCTTCTCTTTCTTCTCTCAAGCCACAAGAGAATCTGCATTTGTTCATGCGATTGCCTCAGCTGGAGTGGCGTTTGCAGTGACCCGTTCGTGCGCAGAGGGGACCTCCACAATGTGCGGCTGTGACTCCCATCATAAAGGCCCGCCGGGAGAGGGATGGAAGTGGGGTGGTTGCAGTGAAGACGCTGAGTTTGGGGTTCTGGTGTCTCGAGAGTTTGCTGACGCTCGAGAGAACCGACCAGATGCACGGAGTGCCATGAACAGGCACAACAACGAGGCAGGACGGATGGTAAGAGACACATGATCTTTCTAATTCGTTTAAAAAAATAATGTTGATTTTATATGAATAATTCCATATGTACACTATACTGTTAATTAAAAAAAAATATATATTATTACAATTAATCAGCAACAATGCATTAAACTGATCAAATGTTACATTGAAGACATTTCTGTTACAAAATGCTGGGTTTGTTTTCATAAAAAAAAACTGGAAAGAAATGTATTAAATGTATAAATTTACCTGTTTTCCACATTGATAATAATAAGAGATGTTTCTTGAGCACTAAATCTGCATATTAGAATGATTTCTGAAGGATCGTGTTACACTGAAGACTGGAATAATGATGCTGGAAATTCTGCTCTGCCATATCAAGAATAAATTACATTTTAAAATATATTCAAATTAGTGCTGTCAATCAACAAAAACATAAATAATCACATTTTTCTGTATTTAAACATGTTAAATCATACCTAATATACGATTTTGTAATACAGTTTTAAAGTTTAATAATTTCACAATGAATCTCTAAATTACTGTAGAAGAAACATAAATATGATGAATTATATTGTGGTTAATGGCATCTTTTTACTAAGTACTATATGAATGAATCATTGATATCAATACTGCTACTGGTGTCATTATTCAATGGATTTTCCCCCTCCATTTTAGCCATTAATTACAGCCATTCATCATTAAACTATAATTGAAAGCCATCATTTTTTAACATTGAATAGGCTTTAAAAAATTGAAAAAATCTTCACATAAACCCATTATAATAAATGTCACTTTTAGCTGTGCATTTGATATAGCAGGACTCAACGCTAAGGATTTTTCTACTGGCCCAGCCAGGCTGGTTCCGATTTTTCTGATGCAGCTTTCTGTGTGCACGTGTTGTTTGCGTCTTGCACTTGAATAAATGAGAGCATGATCATATACTGTAAAAATGGCTGCTGTGTTAAGTGAAAATAATAAATAGTAAATGCGGCCTTGGTGAGTATAGAGACTTCTTTCAATAACATTAAAAACTGACCCCAAACTTTTGAACAGTAGTGTAGTACCTTGTAGTCAGGATTGCAAGCGTCATGGATGTCATGCTGAAAACAGCATTGAGAAATACATCACGTGACCAAAAGTATGTTGTCTTAATGACAACATATTAATGACTTTGACCCCAATTTATTCCAAGATGACGTTCAGGTGTCCACATACTTATAGCCATATTGTGTATTTCTTTACTTGGGTAACCTTATATCTCCCTCTGCTTAGTACCACTGGATATCATCATTAACCTTTTGAAATTCAATATTGTGTCTGCTGTTAATATGCCAAAGGGTGACATATGTAATGTGAAAAGAGATAAGCTGAGAATACACACCATATTTGTGAAATCACTTTAGGTGAAGTGTGTAATTTGTGCGCCACTCCAAACAGAAATGCAAAATAATGCCTACTTTCAAATACTCCATTTGTCATTGCTTGGACAAACTCACATGATTGGCTGAGCAAAATGTTGTTTTTGTGTCAGTCAGGCCATTGAAACTGATTGTGATTCCGGTAGTACGTACCACAGAAATTACACACTTCACCTCTAAGCCATCAGGTTCATGATAACCAAACAAAGAACAAAGCTGTACTTGTGCCACTCCTGGGTGGGTCTTACCCCGCGGTTCACAAAGGTGTTAATGCACCGCTGATCTGTCAGATATCTCCTGATCCCTTTTCCGAGAGACTTTCAACTTTAAAACTGGTATTTTCTTGAGAAATTACCGGGTAATTACCTCTCTTATCCTTTCATGCCTCTCATAACTTGCATCTGTACTGAATCCGTGACAGAGGTGTAAACTCAGTTGGTGGTTTGAAGGAGGCAGGGAGGGAAGAATAACACTGGGATTCGGGGTTTAGCCCGTCACTGCTGCTGTCATGACTCAGAATTGGAGTCTTTCGCGTTAAAGGTGCTTAAGGGGCAGTCGGAGACCACACTGCAACAGACCGACGCTTTGATCAGCGAGGGACCACAGGAGCAGGCACTGAGACAGTCAGCCCCGTCAGGACCCTCGCATACTCCATTGTTTCCACGCAGCCTGAGGGACCCGCTCAGGGCCCAAAGAGTTCGGGACATGATGTCAGCGGCCCCAACTAGACCCCCAGGGACCTGCAAACACCTGCCTTCCGCCGCAGCTGGGGAATTCTGCAGCTAAATATAGCGAGCAAATTAAGGCAAACAAACCAAAACAAAGACGTATAGTGCCGATGGCATACTCCATTAAGCGGGACTTCAGAAGAGAATTAGACGAGAACTGCAAGGACCTGTCTGCACGCTCCGCACCTGAACAACACCTGTGGCCTGAGAGCATCCAGAAGAACTTGCAGTCCAGGTTGTTGGAGACTAAAAATCTGCTTTAGAACGGGCAGGGTGATAATAATCAAACAATATCACATGATGAAGATTGCTGTTCAACTGTAGTCCAGGAGTTAAATACAGATTTGACATTTATTTTGATATGCACTATGACTGCAATTGTGATACTGCTTTTATACAACAATTCTTAAACAAGAAGCAACGTTTCAGACTAAATGTGATTAGGAACCCTTGCAATGACAGACTTGTTCATTGGTTGCTGCAGTGAGTGAACTTTCCAATAGCATGTTTTAAACATGATTGGTAAATGGCTAAAGAAAGGCATCTGTCAGAAAAGCAATTGGCAAATGCATTTAAAAATGATTTATTCACTTTTTGTTTTATTGGTAACACTTTACAATAAATTGAATTTGTTAACATCAGTTAATCTATTAATTACATGAACTAACAATGAGCAATAGGCCAACATTTGTTACTGTATTTGCTGATCTTTGTTAACGTTAGATATTAAAATACAGCTGTTCATTGTTTATTCATGTTACTTCACAGCGCATTAAGTAATGTTAACAAATTATTTTATTTATTGTGATTATTATATGCCGCTTCAGATTTGGTTTCTGTGCCGCTTTTTCTGTGTAAAGATGCCTAAATACATTTGATTTTAATAATGTATTAGTAAATGTTGAAATTAACATTAACAAAGATTAATAAATGCTGTAGAAGTGCAGTTAATTATTAGTTCATATTAACTAATGTAGTTAACTAATGTTTAATGAACTAATGTTTTATTTAACTGCAATTTAACGTGAATTAAATCGTTTTTTAAATGTTTAAGTAGTTCAAATTGTTTTATAAATAATTTAATGGTATTTAACTATAAAATATTTTATTAAAGTTTATTAAATTGTCTATTAATTATTTTATTTGTTTATAATAAAGTGATTTTTTTTTACATTTTACATTTGAGTTATTAAATTAATCATTTAATATTCCTACATGGCACAACCGCAATCATTTTAAATGGTCCTTGATAGATAACTAAAACTAATACCAAATTTCCAATGTTTTCTCTTTTCCAGACCATCCTGGAAAACATGCACCTTCGCTGTAAGTGCCATGGACTGTCAGGCAGCTGTGAGGTGAAGACCTGCTGGTGGGCGCAGCCTGACTTCCGGCTGTTGGGGGACTACCTGAAAGACAAGTACGACAGTGCCTCCGAGATGGTGGTGGAGAAACACCGGGAGTCCAGAGGCTGGGTGGAAACACTACGCGCCAAATACGCCTTCTTCAAACACCCCACCGAGCGAGACCTGGTGTACTACGAGGGATCTCCCAACTTCTGCGAGCCAAACCCAGAGACGGGTTCGTTTGGTACCCGTGACCGCGTCTGCAACGTGTCGTCGCACGGCATTGAGGGCTGCGACTTGCTGTGCTGCGGCCGTGGCCATAACACACGGACAGAAAAGCGCAAGGAGAAATGCCACTGCATCTTCCACTGGTGCTGCTACGTCAGCTGCCAGGAGTGTGTGAGGGTCTACGACGTGCACACGTGTAAATAAGAGCAGCAGGTGGAGGAAGAAAGGGACTAGTGGACATTAAAGGACGGAAAGCAAGAGAAGGAGAGGGAGAGACTGAGAAAACACACATGATAGTGGCACTTCTGTGGTAGAACTCTTTACTAATGTGCCCTTTTTGATCTACACACCCCAAAAGATGCCCAACGTGAGCATCATGGTTACTACTGCCATTCCTCTCACTCTTTTTTTTTTTTTAGTGGCACACATTACTTCTGCAAAAAAAACAAAATGCCTTGTTATCATTCAGTCTTCTTTATCTGTAACACCATCTCTCTGATCATCGCGCCCTATTGCCCAGGGGCTGAAACGGGATATGTTCACCTACAACCAATGACACTAGGCACGCATGAAAGAACAAGAGGATGGGAGGGAGGGAGGGAGGGAGGGAGGGAGGACGACGAGAAACTACTGAACGCTGGGTCTCGAAATGCGCCCTGCTATACTACTGAATCCAATGCATCGCTCATGTTTTCCCTCATGGTCTCTAAGGTTTCCTCATCCAAGGACATATTGAACACTACTACCACATTCTCTATAATTATATATGTTCAAAACGTGGAACATATTGCTGTTTGCTACATAAAAACCTCCTGTTAATTCGCTTTATACAGCAGTTTGGAGGGATGCAATCGATAAATTAGCGTAGAATGCTGTGGGCGGTGCAAATGGGAAAAGGCATTGTGGGTCCCTTTAAAATTTCAGTAGGATATTTTGCAGAACATGTACATGCAAAGCCATCGGTAACTCTTCTGGATGAGTGCATGACAGCTGGTGAAATGCATGACAGCAGAATGCGACGACACGCACTGGGCTCACGTGCACCCGACCAGTAAAATTTGCACTTACAAAACTACTAATGAGTATACTAATTCTAGAGATTATGACGATTATTTTTAACATATTCTTTTTGATAAAGCTCCTCGTATATGACTGTGAAGGCACCGTTTCAATACTTCCCTGATGAGAAGTTTGCTTAGAGGAAGGAGAACAAGTGAACAGGAGGAGGACAGTTAAGGAAAGAAATAAGAGGGTGAATAAAGGAGGGAAGTGGCAACCCTATCTCATGAGATTTTACGATTTGGCCATTTCGTATGAATTCGTACAATGTGAATTTGATCAAATTTTGGGAAAAAAGCAAGCATGAAGGTCCATCCCTAAACCTAACCGGGGCGCAAGAGGATCCTACGAAAACGTACGTAAAAATCGTACAAGTTTATACGAAATAGCCACCAATTGGCCAAAACATAAAATAGCTGTGAATCGCCATGAGAGCGTGTTGGAAGTGGAGGACTGCTGTGTGCGGGTTAAATGGAGGAAAGACTGGCTTCACAAAGCTGAAACAGACTTCAGGAGGTTTCCATACGACATGTTCTGACAGTCCCATACGCTTCCTGTTAATTAAGTTCAACTACGCAATGCTACTTCACATCCACACCAATCCTTGAGGAGCCCTCTCTCACCGGTCACATCTACGCTCCCTTTTCCATTTCTCCTTCCGCTATATCCAAAGTTTTGTACAAAGCCTTTAAAAGTTCATAATTCCCTTTTTATTTTATAATCTGAAAATGTTATGTTTTTATAAATATTATTTATTACACAATGTATATATCTGTATGACTGAACTAAGATTATATATTTGAAGAACAAAACAGTCTCATGATTTTGCTTTTTAATACAAGATTGACTCTAGCACAATTGATATATTGTGCTATATGTAGCCTCCTTTAATATGCAATGCGGATAACGACACAACCAATGATTTTCTCCATAGTGGCATAAAAATAAAATACTGTGCAACACTGGCACGCAGCTAAATAAAGGGTTCAATCTACCAGATCACAATCATCTGACCTCCATGTCTGCATCTACTCTGTCATTCCAGCGCTGACATCATCCTGTAGGTTTGCAGGCGGACCTCTGGTGTCTCCACTCCAGTAGCTAAACAAAATGACAAGAGTAAAGCATGACACAATACACAATACAAATATTGACTGAAATAAAACATATTTTACCTGTTCATGATTATTATTCGGTAGGCTCCTGGTGTTGTATGCACAGAACAATGTGAGATTCACATTGTGAGGTTATTAACCTGGCCTCTGGTGCTGTTCGGTCATTTTTTTTTTTTTTTTTTACTTCATCATAATGGTACGAAACTTGGTAAAAGTTTGGCACTTGCTATGTGAACACACAAAAAAATCATGGACATGATTCAAAAAGGGTCAAAGGTCCAAAAAAATAAAATAATAATAGTCATACTTGTACTGTTCGCGCTCAAAAACGACTTTGGAAACAAATTTCTTCTAGTGGAAATGTTTTGGTACTGCGCCCAACCAACCTCAAAATTAGAACACAACTTGTTTAGATTTATGGCTTTGATTTTCTCGCAGTTTTAAAGTAAAAAAATGTTAGAGTAAAACGTAAAAATATATATATTTAATATAAAATGTTAAATAGTATTTTTATGCATTTTTCTTAATAATAAACTTAAGTTTGGCCTCTTTTTAAAGAAGACACTTGGCAGATTATTGTTGAAGTGAAAAAAAAAAGTTATAAAAGTTTAAGTTCAAAGCATTAAAGATTTACGACAGTTTAAATCGGAAATTTTATTTTTAAGTCTATGCTCAAAAAGTGATTAACAGGTAAAAAAAATGGATCATAATAACTATTTCATTAATATAATTTAGTACCATAAAATCCCCTAAAAATACAAAACATTAAATAAAAAAGTACTAAAATACTAAGTATAACTAAAATATAGCACATTCATTTCATTGAAATTATATATATATATATTTCAGTCATTTTTAGCAGCACCAGTGAGTTAAAAACAGTTATAAATGCCAAACACTGACTGTGAGAAGGTAGCAAATGTGATACTTTTCTTCAAAAAAAGGCTAATTACAAAACAACAATAATGGGAGTCATTTATTGCAATCTTAAAACCACATTTTAATTAGAGAATCATTGAAGAACTTATTTATATTTAAATTTTCTAGGAAAAACATGTTGTATCATTTAGTTCCTTAAATAGACATGCCATGAAAACATAATATAGCATATTAAATTCCAAATGTTCGGCAATAAGGATATCTACTACAAGTACTAGTGTGTAGACGATGCAGTCCAAGATCAAAAGTGTACAAAACTCATTTAAATTTAAAGAGCAAGTCCTTTTGGTGTGGTTCAATTATTACTTTCACAGATCAACAGTAAAATCATAATGGGGTCATAATGTTCTTCTTAATTGCTCTGAGAGAGAGAAAGTATGTGTGTATGCAAAAGAAGAGGAGAATTCACGGCCAATGTGAAGTATCTCGGCACTGTTGGCAGACGGGAGGTAGGTCACAGGCTTCCGTCCTGTACACAATTTGTACACAATTTTTAAGGCTGAAACGAGGGGTATTTCATCTCTGAGATTACGACTTTTCCTATGTTCCTGACATGGAATGTCCAGAGTGACTTAAGAACGACTAATAGTTCCCTTTCTTAAAAAAACAACTGCTTTTCTTGTCCAAAAACAATAAAAGCAATAAACAAACTACAACAATATACTGGCATGCAAAGGCACAGGAGTGAGAATTTAAATATAGATATTGGAAGGCACTGACTGTTTCTAAGATAATAAGTCCATCCATGACAAAGGGAAAAGTGAGCAGAGGTTTGGTCAGAGAATTGCTAAATTTACACGTCCAAGTATGGACAATTTTAGGAGTCAAGGCATCAATACACATATCATAAATATGATACATTTTATATATATATACATAAAAACCCTATGGGTCTTCATATACATGCATGTGCTTTTTCAGAATTCCTGTACAAATATGAGACTCTATGCACTATGGAATCGAGGAGCTAGTGTTGAACAGGGGGCAGTGCCGTGTAGTACACTATACTTAAGGAAAGTGAGGGATAGAGAGATATGGTGCTCTCTCTCTCCATCTCTCAAGTGCACCCAGTGTTTCCCTGACTCCTTTAACTGCTTCTGAAAGACATGGTACAAAAACACAAACAGGAAATCTTATGAAAAAGTGCACATATATTATTAATGGATAAAAGCTAAAACAAAGACAATATGAAATAAAAAAAATGCCTGTTTACCCGATTTCCTTAATAAGCATATCTGGTCTCATTCTGGATGATTCATCAATGTATATTATTTTATTTATCATTTAAAAAGAAAAAAAACAAAACAAAAAAATATCGCAATGATAATAAAACATACAATACCATTCACAAGTTTGGGGTCGGTACGATTTCTTTTTTTTCCTTCTTTTTTTTAAAGAAGTCTCTTATGCTCTTATGCTTATTGATAAAAAATACAGTAATACTATGAAATATTGTATTAATTTTAAAAAATTGTTTGCTATTTTAATATATTTTAAAATGTAATTTATTCCTGTGATCAAAGCTGAATTTTCAGCATCATTACTCCAGTCTTCAGTGTCACATGATCCTTCAGAAATCATTCTGATATACTGATTTGGTGCTCAAAAACATTCCTTATTATTATCAATGTTGAAAATAGTTGTGCTGCTTAATATTTGTTTGTGGAAATTTAGATTTTTTTTTTTTTCAGGATAGTTTGATGAACATGTATAAATAAGTCAAGTCTTAGCTTTTCAAAAGAACAACATTTACTTGAAATGTAACTCGTTTGTTACTTTATAAATGTTATGTTTACCAAAAAGAGAACCTTACTGACCCCAAACTTTTGAATAGTAGTTTAAAAAAATAATAATAGTAACATTTTTTAATTAAAAAAATTCAAATGTCTTCTACCTCTGAAACTTTTTGTGCAGACAGGGAAAATGTAATTTAAACAATGGGTCACTTTTTACAAACCAAACTCCAAAAGAAAAAGAAAAAAACAAGTTCCGCTAATTTCTGAATATTCTGTTTCACTTACAATGTCATATTACAGAAGTCAAATGCATAACTATTGCGGTTTTTGATAATTTCTTGAAGTTTTTCAATATTTAAGCATCTCCAAATTTTGCACTGAAACACTGACAGAGTAAAGTAAAGCTTGGTGTGTTACTCCTACCAAAATAGCCTTGGGTATGTCTTCTGCACTCCGAGGCTATATTGCCCCAGATTTAGAAGAGCCCAACCTGGAGAACAACATGAACAACATGTTAATGAAAAAAAAGCAGCATGATGGAGGAGGAAAAATCCATTTGAAGCAAACTGAGAAATGGACTTACGATCCTTCTTCTATTAGCAGTGCCAAGAACTTCTTAACTCTGTATTCCAGAGGCATCTAAAAAATAAAACAGAAAAATACCCATGGGGAGGTGAAAAATAGAGATTAAAAGTGAAATCACAACTGAAAAAGATCTTTTTTTTTTTTTTTTTTACACCACTGTACGTCCCATGCAAGCCCACTTTTCTGGAAAGTTGTGAGCTGTTTAAAAGACAAAAACCTTGTCAGCTATGTAAAGCCTGGAGGGTTCGGAGGGACCCTGAATTCATCAGTGAGGAGTCGTGAAGGGGCGGCAGTAAATGGATGTCGGGAAGGGGAAGTAACAAGACTAGTGATAAATCTAGCAGGTTGGCGTACCTGTTCACCCAGGACAGTAAGACAACCTAGTGCTGATGCCCTCGCATGCTTATTTTGTTTGGTGATGTTTAGTGATATTTATTAACAAGTTGGAACATAAAGATATATGAATAATAAGTTGATAAAATAAAATAAACAAAATATCCCAGATAAATGTAATTGTACTGTACCATTAAATTCTTTACGCTCAAGAGATGAATACAAAATGAATTAAGGAGCTGCATTCTCTGACATGTTTATGAACTCAATCGCACTGTTAACTTTCCTTTATAGACTAGAATGTGATTTAAGGACAAAGGAAAGCTCTGAGGAGGGAGAAGGCACCGAGGAGGAAAATTAATGAAGGTGTATGCAATAACTTAGCTTTTCAATTGCCTGCGGCTGTTGAAGAAGTGAAAATTACTGAAAGAATAGAGGGAATGGGAGGAAAATGCAGTGCGGCTGTTTGCAGCATGTCCCGGCAGACTCTGTCTCATTCCTCTCTGAGGGGAAGCACTCATGCTGCCACATTACTGCATACCACACCAATTACACAGCATCCAGCCCAAACACCAATGCAACTCCAATTACGCCACCACAAAAACAATACAAAACTAACAAAAACAACTCAAATTCTCATTAAACAAGACTAGCACTAATCTAGAACTAATGGTCTAAATGTACCCAAAAATGTACCCTAAAATACATGTTTTTTTTTAGAGCCAACATTGGCATAATAGAGCTCAACAGTGACTGGACAGTTTTTCAGTGGCCATGGTTCCAGAAGTTTTTCTCCCATTATTTTTTCCACAGGGATTTCAAAAATGTCTTCAATAAAGAGTTCTAACCAACCTGGTCTGAGATGAATCACAACATCTCAAACATTTAAGTAAAAAAAGTGAAATATTACAATTTACAACTGTTTTCTACTTTATATTTATATACTATTATATTTTAAAATGTAATTTATTCCTGTGATGGCAAAGCTGAACTTTCAGCATCATTACTCCAGTCTTCAGTGTCACATTATGTCTCATTCTAATACTGATTTAGTGCTCATGTAACATTTTTGATTATTATCAATGTTGAAAACAGTTGCTTAAAGGAGTGGTATAATGCCCTTTTCACAAGATGTAAAATAAATCTCTGATGTCCCCAGAGTGTATGTAAAGTTTTAGCTCAAAATACCCCACAGATATTTTTATATAGCATGTTAAAATTGTCACATTTTGAGGGTGAGCAAAAACGCACCGTTTTTGTGTCTGTCCCTTTAAATGTAAATGAGCTGCTGCTCCCGGCACAGAGGGCGGAGCTACAACAGCTTGTGTCCTTTTACCTCACACAGACTTGCACTGAAAATTTCAATGTTTATGTTCAAACCGGAGTCATACAATAATGGAGCAACTCAAGAAGAGGTGACAACATGTAGAATGCAACAGGACATTTCTGAATGGTTAGTTGATGAATTTATGTAGCTTATGTGTAGTTATCTTCTAGTCATTGATTAGCATATTCTGTCATGATAATCTATAAATCGCGTTCCCGGGAGCGGGGTTTATGTACATTTTAGGGTTGTGATGTCACTAACCCGGGAGGAATGTTGTGTAGTCCCTACCAGCTGTTTGTTGTAGTCCTTAAAAAACGATTTATTTAAAAGCAAATATCTCCCTTTGCTTTGAACTTTGAGCTTCGTAACTTTACAGATGTTGTTTATGCTTAAACAGCAACATTACACACTAACTAAAGTTAGAAAAGTGAAATCATAATCAACCACCCCTTTAATATTTTTTGTGGATCTTTTTTTTTTTCAGGATTCTTTGATGAAAAAAAGTTCAGAAGAACAGTATTTATTTGTAATTGAAATCTTTTGATCAATTTAATGCATTCTTGCTGAATAATTCAGTATAAAAAAAAAAATCTTACTGACCCCAAACTTTTGAATGGTTTTATATATATATATATAAATAAAACATTAAACTAGTGACTTGTAGTGATCAGTTATAAGTATGTATTTATGTATAAATAATGTATTTTGAAAAGTAGTTCTTCACTGTGAACTTTTAAATTAAACATTTTTTTAATAATTTTTTTTTAATGTATTTATATATTTTTTATTAGTAGATTTTTAATGTGATACCATTAAGCAGCTAACATTATTGCACAATTTTTGCGAGCAGTCTGTTTTGGCAGGGAAAGTGAAACTCTTCAATCAACTCCAGAAGCACTGCAGGCCACATACACCAAATTACATGCAGATGAGGAATATGGAGTTCTGTTTACTTGTGTGTGTCAAGAAGGAAGGCGCATCTGGAGGGGCTTGTTTTCATTATGATGCCATAAAGTAATTGAATTTGACAGTTACTCAAACCGCAGATGATTTCACAGGAAAGCTGTGACTCAGGGAGTCGTCTAGACAACCCGCAGGGTGAAAAGGTCTTTCTGTGTCTCACCTGCAGTGACATCTCTATAAGCATCTGCAGCTTCTTAATGCCCAGCCACATCATTTGTCCTTTCACCTGTTTTGCAATAGTTGCTCGCTCTTCTTCCTGGAAGCCCCCAAGAAGCTGAACGACAGAGGGGAAAAAGGTCAGTTAAGGATCCAGAGACAATCAATCAAAAACTATGGTCATATTCTAATGTACATGAGAACACATGAAGTGGCATTGTTGTTGGCCATACAATAATAATCAATGGGGTCCAAAACAACATTGAACCCACACTGACTTTCACTGTATTGGTGAAAAAAACACTGCAACATTTTTCAAAATGTATCATTTTGTGTTCCACTGAAGAAAGAAAGTCATACAGGTTTTGAAAAAAATGAGAGGAGGTAAATTATGACAGAACTGTAATTTTTGGGTGAACTATCCTTTTCAGATGGTCTGCTTTATGATAAATGTTAATGAGCCCCCAGAAACCCGTTCTACTATGTAGATTGTTTTCTTCAAGAATTTAGGGTTTTTTTGCCCCTCAAACTTGTTTATAGTGTTAGTTTCCTATTTGATACATCAGGGTTTTATGGCCCATATAGTATGATATAGTGAGAATATGACGCTCATGCTTGAGAAGAAAAAAAACCAATCAATTTTACTCAAACTGAGCCAAAATATACAATTTGGTGCAGTTGCTGTTATTTATAAGGCTAAAAAGTAAGATGAAAGACACGTGTACCACGACCTGAAGGTGGACGTTTTTAGAATTATACTAAAAGGCCTTTTACGTTACTAACTACCAATCAATAAGACAACAGAAGGCATGAAGGAGATTGTGTAGAGCAGGTTTTTCAGCAACATTTTGATCATGTTGATAATTTAGAGACCTTAAATCACATATAAAATATGATATAGTAGGCTATATAGGGTACTTTTGGGCCATTGTACATCTCTTATCTCTTTTAGTCTCTGAAAGCCTCACCTCCAGGGCCTCCATGAGATGTTCTCCTCTAGATATATTAGGGATGTGGATTGTAGTGCTGAAAGAGTCCAACATGCCCATCTCCTGCAGAACATCCTTTCTGCTAGTTGTGCCAAGAATCAGCAACTTCCGACCCTGCAGTATAAATACAAGCAATGAGTTTTATGGTACTTTTTTAAAACACTAAAGGTCAGAAGAGCATTTTGCGACGTGCTAGTAAAATTATGCTATGGTGCCTATGTACGTGGAGTAAAGAGGTGGGCCATTCCCAGAGGCCCCAGCGAGCAGAGGGGATTATGGGTCGCTCCCCTGTGGTGCCCAGTATATGCTAGTGCATGCAGATGAGGTGCCACACAGGCAGCGGGCCTGCCAGGTCCCGGCTCTCTCACAAACCCTTTCTATCGACTCACCCAAGACTCGACTCCCTGCTGAGTGCTGCTCTATGCAGTCCTGATCTGGAGGAAAAGACCCTCAGCTATTCACAACACCTTACAAACACAGCACAACACCTATTCCTGCCTGACATACACACTCACTGCCACCAGGCAGGCCAACACGACAATAGGCCCACTATGAAAAACACTGCTGCAGCAAAAAAAAATGATTTGGATACATATTTCAAATGTAGCTAAATTATAAAAACATGATTTATAGTTACTGGTTCAAAAAAAATTAAAAATAAACACTGCTCAGAGAAGTGACAGGACACCTCTTCTCAGCAAGATTCATGATTTTGTAGTACAAAAGGAGCGGGACAAGTTACGCAAGAAAAGTTTAACTAGTGGTTCTTTTCAGTAAAATAAAAATTGGGGGAAGCACAGACTCAAAAAGTGGAGGACACTCAAATATTGTACACCTTAGTTTATACTATATACACTACGGTAAAAATGTTTGGGGTTCTTAAGATTATTTAATGTTTTTGATTGAAGTCTCTTCTGCTCAAGGCTGCATTTATTTGATACAAAATACAGTATAAACAGTAATACTGCAAAATATTTCAATTTAAAATAACTTTTCTATTTTAATATATTTTAAAATGCAATTTATTCCTGTGATGGCAAAGCAGAATGTTCAACAGTCATTATTCCAGTTTTCAGTCACATGATCCTTCAGAAATCATTATAATTACGCTTGAACTGTTGAAAACGGTTGTGCTGCTTAATATTTTGGTAGAAACTGAATTTTTTTTCCACAAATCTTTGATGAATAGAAAGTTCAAAAGAACAGCATTTATTTGAAATTGATTTTTTTCCAAACATTATAAATGTCTTTATTGATCACTTTAATGTACCTTGCTGAATAAAAAGTATTAATTCCTTTCAAAAACATTTTAAAAATATCTTACTAATCCCAATTTTTTGAACACTGGTGTGTTATAAATCGTTTTTACATGTCTATGACTTCTGACATGCTGTATTGTTTTTATGTAGTATTTATTATAAATAAATGAACTGGCCTCCTGCTTTTAGCAAATGAACCTAAAAGATTTTACTGTACACTACCTAAAATGCTGAGTCAATAATTTGTAAAATGAGACAATAGAAACACTTTAAAACATATTAATTCATTGTTATGAGTTGACTACAGAGTCAATAATTTGATTTTGGTAACTGTCAATAATTTTATTTGTGTAGAACCACTTGGAATCCTTCACGGACCACAGTCTGAGAACCACTGGTTTAGGATTATACTTGGGTTAGAGGTTTTAAAAGCCTCTAACATTATGGGTGAAATAATACATTTTAGCGGACTAAAATAACTGATACGTTTATGCATAAACAACCAATGTAGTGAGTGGCACCAGAGCAATCAGAGGAGCTCTTTTCTTGTGAAAAGGAGGTGCTGCCCCCTATCTGTGGCTGTCAGTATTATGGGCGACATTCTCACCCGAGGAGGAGGTTTCTTCAATAATACCAGCAGAGCCTGCAGCACGAGGTTAGAGAACCGTGGCCCAATGGGAACAAAATCTGTGGAGTGTATAAACATGACGAGAAGATAGTATTGGGTAAGTTTGGTATGTAGACCAACCATTACATTGTGCATTGTGATCATTTCAACTTATTATCAGTTTTGACAGGAAGTGCATCATCCACGGTGTGATGGACTCACCCAGCAGTCGTTCTATATCGTCCACAACCACACAGCTCAGCTGGGACTTGTAGGCGTCCTCGAATATCTAGAGAGATGAAAACCAGAAACCCACTATTAAAGGCCAATGGCTGCAAAATCACATCCATAACATCCCCAATGACAACTGCTTTCAACACGCACAGATCTCTTCCCGTCTTAACCGAGCGACGAGGTTGTTACCTTCTTGATGGCCTGACATTTGGCGATCTCTGAAAAGCCGATCATTTTGTCTGGAGAGCAGATCTTGATGAAGGGGAACTGGGAGTCCTCTGCAATCTTGGCCGCCAGTGCGGTCTTACCACTGTGAGGAGGCCCTGCGGGAGCGGAGAGCATTCACACTCTCAGTCATATCAGATTGCAGCATTATGGTGCATGTTTGCTTGTGTGAACCAGAGAACAAGAGCATGGAGGAATGCTATACTCTCAGCGTTTCTGTACATGTGTGCAGTGTATGTGTGCAACTGTAAGCTGTCAAGCTACAAGTTTCTTATAATGTAAGGTCACCTGCAGTCAGATACCCTGTTGAACAGGTAGCTACACTAAAAGCTCCTAATAAAAAGTAGCTAATTACATTTAAGCTATGGGGTTCATTTTAAATATACCTATTAGATGACATTGACATTAAAATGGTTTTAATTCTGCCATCATACACACTCTCTCAGACTGCTCATGCTAATTGATCTGGGGTTTTCAGGTTCACAGTAAATGCTGCTTCACACAAACTCCATCTATTTTTTTATTTATTAATAAAAATAAAATAATTATTATGATTATTTTATAATTACATTAAAATATCACACATTGTGCAGCCCTAACAAAGCACATCAAACCTGGAGCTGTTAAAAAAAAAAATAATTTAAATCATGCAGCCCTACTCTCCTCCAAAAACAAAGTCATCTCAGAAAAAAGGTGTCAGCAAACCAAAACAAGCAACGTGACTGACACGGCACTCAATGTTTTGAACTACAAAACATTATGATATTAATTCTGATTGAATATTTGAATTGACCGACAGCCATAATTGTTTTATTAAAAAAAATATTTTGTGTACTTCTACAAGAAAACATTTTTAAGGGAGCGAGAATTGACTTTTTTTACACACTAAAAAAAGGAAATGCAACATTCTGTCACTCTACTAAACAAAATGAGTTCAGTTAGTAAAGTCACTATTTTAATTAGTTGACCCCTAACATTGTATTTGTGTATGTCTATGTATGTGCATGTGAGGTTTGTGTGTAAGACTTGCCCTCTAAGAGCACAGTTACTAGCGGTGTGCGTTCACTGTTCTTGGTCTGTTGCACCAGTAGCTCTCCATCTCCCAATATGTCAGACACATCATTGCTCCACTTCACAATACCATTCATGACATAACTGGCGTAATCCTCCTGATTAGAGCCAAATGCCTTTATAGAAAAAAAAAAACAGAGAGAAATGCATTAAATATTAAAGCAATGATAAGTTACTGTTATATGCTATAATGATCTGATACTGTATGAACAACATTTAAGACTTAGTCTCAGGTGGCCCATTTACACAGTGCAGAATGCACAGAAAAATTCATTTAACATCACTTTACATGTCGTATGCAAATGACAGCCACCTCCTTTCTAAGTAGGTGGCTTTTGGCCAAAATAACTTGCAATGTGGACCAGACTTCATGCCGATAGTGAAGTTTAGGTACACAAGATCTAATCAGGGGAATTTGAGTCAGCATATCATTATACAAACTGAATACACAATAATGTGGAGTGGACTTACAGGCTTGATGTCATTATTCAGAGAAGCCCAGAAGTCACTCCTGCTGACCTGCAGAGTGAGAGCCTTTTCTGTGTCCACCTCTACCTGAGTAGTGGCCTACAGGAGCAAAAACACACAGATTGAACCTCAAACTCATCCACTTAATCAAAACGAAAGGTCTTGAAGCAAGAGAAAGAGAGACCTATTACACCTATGTAAGCTTCATCAAATATGGGAGAATTGTGTCAACACCATCAAATATGGGAGTGTGTGAGCTGTGCTGCTACATACACACACTTTGCCTAGCTTTATAAAGATATCCATAGACTTCTCAACTGCTTCTAAAATTGTAATCTTGTTCGAGAAGCCGTTTCACTCGGATATACGTCACAATAGTGAAGAAAAGACTATTGCAACTTCCGTTTCATGTCGACTTTAAGAATTGATTTAGTTTAAATCAGCCATAAATAGTTGTAGGGGTCAATGAGATGATGAGATCAGACCTTGATGTGACGGTTCATGGCAGTCGACTGGGCAGCCCGAACAAGCCCTTCCAGCTCTGCTCCGCTATAGTTCTTGGTCTCGAAAGCCAGCTCTTTTACGTCAACGTCTTTGGCAAGCATGTTTGACTGCCTCATCTTTGCTGTGTGGATATGCAGGATCTGAACACGGCCCGTCTCGTCAGGCAGGCCTGGGGAAGGACTGTAAGTCAACTAGTTGTTCAGCCAACCTTGAATATGTGATCCATGATGGCTACTGTAATTCTCACCAATCTCCATTTTGACCTCCAGTCTTCCCGGCCTCAAGAGGGCTTCATCAATCAGGTCAGGCCTGTTGGTCATCCCTTAAATAAAGTATGATTTAATGATGAACACAAAGCCAAATCAATAAACACATATTAATATGTAACAAAAAAAATTATGCACGGTCATTCTCAAAGGAAGTTCTCACCAATAACCAAGAGGTTGTTGAGCTGCTCTACACCATCAATCTTGGACAGTAGCTGGTTGACTACAGTGTCATGGACCCCAGTGCTGCCTGCCATGCTGCCACGTTGTTTACAGATGGCATCAATTTCATCAAATATGATGATGTGCAGGCCACTGTTGGCCCCCAACTTCAAAAGCCAAGCAAAAAAAGAGACAGAAATATGATATAATATAATAAATATAACAATGTAATATAAAAAATGTTTGAATAGCCTCAAAATTCCAATTTCGTTTTAATGTGGTCTTAAAAAATACTGTGTACAGTTCTCTTAAGCTCTCTGATTAAATGCCAAGCTGGTGAATGGCCTGTGACTGTATAAACTTTGTGACAATGGACTACAATTAAGATTTATCTCCTTCATCTCAGAGGCTGTCAGAGGCTAGGCCGTAACATTTAGCACAGATGGGAGGCCAGTATGAGTGTGCGTGGCCTCCCGTGAGTCGGGGTGAGGGGTTAGAGATAGCCGAATGCTCTCATTAAGAGGTGACGAGTGAGCTCTTCAATGTCATGTAGTCACACAGTCTACCAGCACAACATCACACTCAACAACGGCCAGAACCAGCAGTTCTCTGCCAACACTTCATGACACATCACCCTTGGAAAAAAAGAACTATGATAATGTTTCTAAGCAAACACAAGGCCATTTACAGTAATTCAGTAAGTATATTTCAGCAATTTGGAGTTATTTGTAGAGCTGCTGGATGGCCCAAAACTGGGAACAGCATCCACTGAGCAAACCCGTGTTTGCCTGCCATGATTTTTTTGACTGTTGACAGAGCACCCTTTCTTTAAAGTGTCAAATATCAGTGGGTTCCATCACAGAGCCAGATGAATGTAAGGTTGTGCAAAACTGTCTGTATGGCCTTTCTAAGCGAACAGTGATTTGTGAAGTGCGTGAAAGAACAAAGGTTTTTCCTAAGTGTGTAATGTTTAATAATTAGCATGAAATGCAATTTATTGGTTTTAACTTCAATCTTTTTTGACTAACAATTCTATTCATGAAAAATTTAAATCCGGTTTTAAAGCTTGCCATAGTACTGAATTGGCTCTCCTAAGAGTTTCGAATGTAGCATGCTAGCTACTGACTCGGGGCAATCTATGGTTCTGCTCAGATTTAACTAAAAGGAGATATGCGGTCCGCCTTGGACATTGGACTCCTCTGAAATTCATTTAAAATCTGGTGTTCCCCAGGGCTCAATTCTCGGTCCTGTATTATTTTCTCTTTATATGGTTCCACTGGGATCTATTTTAAACAGGTATGAAGCGTTCTTTCATCTTCATGCTGACGACACCCAAACTTATCTGACTTTAAAGCGTGAGAATAAGCATGCCCTAAAGCCTATTTTAGACTGGGTGAATTAAAATTTTGGCTTATGAGTAATTTTTTAAGTCTTAATGAGAGTAAGACTGAAATTATCCTGTTTGGCTAGAATGAACACAATCAAGATCAAAGTCATGTACTCTGTGTACATGACTTTGATCTTGATTCCCTGCCATCATACAGTACCACATCTGTCAGGAATCTGGGTGTATTGTTTAACAACACCCTTAAATTTGTTAAGCAGATAAGTGCTATGGTCAAATCTTGTTTTTATCATCTTCGTCTTTTAACTAAGGTCAAGCCATTCTTGTCTTTAAAGAAGTTATGTAGTTATGTATGTGTTTGTAACGTCTCGGTTGGATTATTGCAACTCATTTACCATCGGTGTCCCCCAGTCATCCATCTTACGTTTACAGTTAGCTCATGTTGAAATGGCTTCTCAAGGGGAGAATTAAATGCGAACACATTAATCTTGATTTCATTTCATTGGCTACCTGTTAAATATGGAATTGATTTTAAAGTTTTATTATTTGTATTTAAATCCATTCAGAACCAGGCACCACAGTACCTATCTGACTGCACCCGTACACATAGTCGAGATCACTTCGATCTGGTGATTCCGAATTACATTGTTTTCCCAGGAGTAAACTCAAAAATAGAGGTGATTGTGCTTTTGCTGTTGTTAGACCGAAGTTATGGAATAGTCTCCCAGCTTACATTAGAACTGCCCCAACTATTTACATACTCTTAAAACATATTTATTCTCACTGGCGTTTAATATTCCCTGATTCTCTGTTTTATGAGTTTTTATCTAGAACAGTAGCCATTTTTTATTTTTTACAGCTGATGATTACTGTTTACTGTTTGTGTGTGATATTGCTGTTTTTTTATACTCTGTGCAGCATTTTGGTCAACCTCAGTTGTTTTTAAATGTGGTATATAAATAAACTCTGTGTTGTATTGTATTGTATTTTGTCTCCATCTCTTCCTGGTTTCTTACTCTCTTCTGTTCGTCCTCGGCATCAGCAAACAGTTTTCTGATGTTGGCCTCTGACTCGCCCACATATTTGTTCAGAATCTCTGGCCCGTTGACCACCTTCGGCTCTCTAGCATTCAGCATCTTTCCAATCTGACGTGCCATCAGGGTTTTACCACAGCCGGGCGGCCCAAACAACAAGATTCCCTTCACGTGCTTGCAGCCTGTGGAAAGAGAAAGGGATTGTGGGATGTAAAGTCAATATAAAGCTCAACACAACAAATGTTTCAAGTGGTTTCCAAAAATTCAACTGAAAATGCAGCTTTTAATGACTTCTGCAGTCTCAAAATTATTCAACCCCTTCATAGCAAGCATCTTTAGTACTTAGTAGAACACCTTTTTGCAGTTATGACCTGCTGCAAACAAGATGTATAACCAGACACCAGCTTCTGAATCTTGAATCTTAACCCATTACTCATGAGCAATGGCCTACAGTTCAGTAATATTCTTGGGTTTGTGTGCTGCAACCGCCTTCTTCAAATCCCACCAGAGAATTTCTATGGGAATTTTCTAAGTCAGGTGACTGTGATGGCCACTGTAGACTGTAGAATCTTCCAGGACTTCTTCTGCAACCAAGCCTTGGTGGAATTTGAGGTATGCTTGGGATCATTGTCCTGTTGGAAGGTCCAATGACGCTTCAGCTTCCTCACTGACTGCATGATGTTTTCTCCTAAGATTTCCTGATATACTTCAATGAATCCATTTTGCCTTACACACGCTACAGGTTTCCAGTGCTAGAGGATGCAAAGCAGCCCCAGAGCACCACTGAGCCCCACCATCAGTGGCGGCTTGTCAATAGAGGGCGCTGGGGCGCCGCCCCCATCAAAATTCCAGAAATATACATGTACAAAACTGATATAAAAATACAAAAATAAAATAGTTTACTCATACGATGTGCCGGCTGGTAGTAAGAAGAGCCTCAGCATTTAATAAAAACTGGCTTTAATCGGTTAACTATTTTCTCTGTTTTTCAATGTTTCATGCGGTTTCAAGAGCGAGGGACGCTGGACAAATGGATGTCTATCTGAGTCCTTAAATTTTCGGGTAGCATGTGACCTGAAGCTGGTCTCTAATTGGTTTCTTTAAGATTCTCCTCCGGACGCAGGTCGTCTGGCGAATCAGAATTGGATACATGTTATTTTATCCAATCTGATTGGTTCTCGTCACCTGTCATTCAACTTTACGCTCTTGGCCACTACTGCGAGTGCGCGGGTGACACCGTCACTCCGACTCAGTCAAAACCTTGCTAGGCTGACCACTTTGGTAGAAATAATGGCAGCAGTTAATCCAAATTTTATTTACAAAAAAAACTTTCACAAGGCTTTCGCTGGAAGAAAAAAAAAAAAGGATAAAGGATCTCGGACCGGACCATCCAGATTTACAAATCCAATAGCAGGCCAGTGACAGAGGACGAAGCTAACGCTACACCCGTGGCTTTACCCGCGCTTGTGTTATGAGAAATGGAGGTGGCTGGCTGGATGTGATGTTAGCAGTCCCCTGTTTTGTTTTGTCACTGAAGTTTTGTGGACAACAACGGGGGTAAGAGACCTCAAACATCTATCTGAAAAATATACCTATTCCAGCTGTTTATGGAGAATAATCTCGAAGAAGTCTTTTCCGAAACTGTGACTCTCCTAAAAGTTCTCATTACCACACCCATGACCACGGCTGAAGCTGAGAGGTGCTTTTCAACCTTGAAAAGAATAAAAACTTTTCTCAGAAACACCATGACCCAGGAGAGGCTGAATGCACTGGCATTGCTGTCCATGGAAAAGAGACTTGTTACTGAGATGACTGACTTTAATCAGAGAGTCATTGAGAAATTTGCTGGCCAGAAAGAAAGGAAAGCAAAATTTAGGAAAACTTTATAGGAAACATGCTTTTTGGTACTGCTTTGTATTTATTTTTTATTTTAAAAAACCCGCCCCCCAAAAATAATTATAACCAGCCGCCACTGCCCACCATGCTTGACTAGGCAGAGTGTTCTTTTCAGCATTTGCTTCATTCTTCTTCCTCCAGACATACCGCTGATCCATAGATCAAAATCCCAAAACTACTGTGGCATTTTTATATGATTTTAAGCAAATTGGAGCCAACTTTTCTCGTGCTTTTGGGTCAGTAGTGGTGTGCTCTTGGAGTTCTAGCATGCGTTTAGTACGCGCCTTACTGTGCAAGCTGAAACCTCAGTGCCAGTTTTGTCAATGTGGCCACTTTATGAGATACACCTTGCTAGTCCCGGGTTGGACCACCATTTGCCTTCAGAACTTCCATAATTCTTCGTCATAATTCTAAATCCAGCCTCATCAGACCAGGCAACAATTGTAACCGAAGTTTTCTGTTCTTAGCTGACAGGAGCGGCACCCAGTGTGATCTTCTGCTGCTGTAGCCCATCTGCTTCAATGTTCAACGGTTATTCAAGTTATTGTCGCCTTTCTATCAGCTCAAACCAGTCTATATTATATGGTTATAAGATTATGCCATAAAGCTCACACAAAAAGTATGGCCAAGTGTCCAATACAACGGTTTTCAGAGTAGCACAAGGGTCTTTTTGATGAGCAATGGCATTTCTGAGACAAGAGCCCTGTTTTTGGTTAACAACATCTGTTGGCTGCCATTTGAAAAGAGCGGGAATTCTGGAGATAACCAGCAGGCCTGAGATGGGAATCAGCATGGCCATTTACACCTGTTGACAGACTCAGGTTGAGGGAGGGCAGACATCCAGACTTTCCACAGAGGAGAAGAACGAGGCCACGGCTGGGCAGACTGAAATGACCTTTAAGTGGTGGGAGTTTTGGGAGAAACTGGGTGTACTGGTGTAAACTCCCACCCAAGCGCTATAAGACAATAACATACTCAGACACACACCCGCACCTTCCTTCAGCACCTGGGCTCCAAAACGAAGCCCAATTAAGTGCTCACCTTTGCGCTATCAAGACCCGCCATCTCATTAGAGCAGCCAGCTGCCCGAGCCAGAGGCCAACTCCTGCAGCCATCACACCACAAAGGTCATCTCTCGCTCTCTCCCGCACACACACACAGAACTCTGTGTGTCTGCATACATGATCAAGTCATCTGACAGCTTACAGGAATATGCTCTTCATAACTGTTCATTTTCGCAGTTTGGCAAGTGAAGAATATAATAAAGTTATTAACAAAACCGTGTTAACATTTATGGATAAACTAAGTGACACCACATGTACGCACAAAAACACAGACTCCAGGTGGCCTTGGAAAACATGGACATACAAAGTATGACAATGATAATCTCAAATACTGATTATGCGCTTTATTTAATGTTAAAATAATTGAATGTGAGTTTAAATATCATTTGCGTGACATTTATGGCCATACTGATGGATAGTTCACCTCAGATCTTGAAAATGAAAGGAAACAAACAAGAATGTTCAAACTGTGAAGTCAGTGTGAACAAACAACTGTGTTCTATGACAAAGATCGTTTCAGTCACTCAGTATGTTTTTAATAATGTTAAATTGGTGTAATATTTAAGAATTTGATTATTTACTTGTATCCATTTTGTTGTGAATGCAGTGTGCTTGCAGAGACCACACACACACACACACACACACGCTCTTCTTATTAGCTGTGATTTTGGATTGATTTTGTCACGGCTCGTAGTCACGTTGCTTCTGCTGTGGACAGACAAATTGCTTTGCACTAGAATCTTATCGCATCAAGTCTGGTTAGGACACGATCTTAAGCTAATTTTTTACTATGGACATGCGCTTTCTTATTCAGGATTCATCAACATGAGCACCTGTTGAAAATCAATCTGAAATTCTGTGTGAGAACATTTCTTTGCACACCAATAAGAACACTTAGCAAAAGAGTCCCAGTGTCTAAGAGCTGAGAACGGAGCGCAGACAGCAGCTTCAACTGCAAATGATTATAATACTTTCGCTGCAGGAATCAATCTGATGGGAATTTGTCTGCTGGATAGCATCTTTAACAATTGTTGATCTGTTTAGAGGGTGAATATAAATCATTAAAATACAATCAGATTGCAGTCTGACAATATAATTCAAACTAGGCTTTTGACTGCTAGCCAACAGCAAAAGAGAAGACAACATAACGATGTTCTTTCAGGGTTGAATGTAACTGAACAATTCTCTCATTTATGGTTAGGATGAGGTGCTGGGAGGGTCTGAGAGCAGTCGGTCAAATCTTTTAGCCACTCTCTTATTTAGTTTGGCTTGGTCCTGTCTCTCTCTCGAACTGGAGTCGCAACATTCCGTGATTCATGTCGCCTACAACATGCTGTGCCTCTACTGGCCACTTAAACAGAGAGCGATGTGGTTGAAGAAGGAAAAAAAAGATATATGTCCTTCCAAGACAAAGACAAGGGCGTCATGCACTAGTGTAGCTTCAAAGTTTATTGTTTCAAAGCAAAAGGGAGAGAAAATCTAAGACTCACCCATCTGCTCCACTATGTCAGGAGGAAAAACTCGCGAGGCGAAGGCCCGACGGAAGATGTCAGAGAACTCCCTGTCCAGGCCTCCGATCCCCATGCGCTCAAAGTTCCAGTCGGGGTTGATGATGGACTGCCGAGACCCTCTGGCCTTTGATTTTCCTGGGGAAGAATTATCAAAATCAGGTTGCTGAGGAGCACTAAAGAAACTAAGGAAAACATTTACATTATTTATATTTAATCTACCAAGGTCATACCTCATGTAAAATTAACTGATGTATAAAACATTTGAGCGGAGGTGACAAAGTGAGGAAGCTGAGGTGAAACCACATGTGTTCTGACTGCCATCTAGTGGTACGGTTTAGTTGTTACATTATTTGAAATCTGAACATTTTACTGCTTATTGAGTCATTGGAAAACACAGGCCACAGAACTGAAATAAAAGTTATTTAAGTTAATTATTTTGAATTAATCTGTTCAGTAATGTTTAGGTAACATTTTTTCCTTGCCAATAACTCAATCACGCTCAACACTTTTCAAATATGGAGTGCTGTCTGCTTGTGTATGTTAGAGCCACAATGGTGGTGCGTGTTTGCAGGTTAAACACTAACCAGTCAAATTGAGAGATGAGCTCTCGGCTTTCTCAAAAATCACCTGACTGTTGCCGTGCAACAGACCAATCTCAATCTGAAAAAGAAACATGGAGATAAACAATATTTAATTTGCCATAACTCTCTTAACACATGATTAGATATGACTTGAAAGCAAGCAGTAAAAAGGTACCTTCTGTTTTTTGCTAGAGCTTTGCTCGCCCCTTAGGATGCTGGGATCCATTGCCTCGATATCTTTTATGACCAGTCCGAAGAGCCTGTCACAAAAGCTGAAGGCAAACTGCCAGGAAGACGATACAGGCTTTATGTGACAGTACATCCACACTACACAAAAGTTCTCAGACCTCATTGAGTGTGGGTCTGACATTCATTTCATTAGCTCTTTAATTGTCTCACCTGCTGGCCGATGCTAAAGGCCTGTTGGTTGAAAAACTGGATAAATTCAATGGCCATTTTATCTGAGTCGTAAGGGTTGCTGTCAACGGTCTTCTTCTGGAGGAAGTCAATCTCTAGCGTCATGGTTCCCACATACTGTCTCGACGAGTCAAAGGTGTAGATACTCGCTGCAACAGAGAGAAGTCACAGTTTTTGACTATGTTTACATGCACCCTCATAATGCAATTATAATGGCAACATTTGCGATTAAACTTTAACTCATATAAACAAGTGCCGTCAAATCGATTAATCACATCTCACACCTCTGAGTTGGCCAATTATGTGACACTGAAGACTGGTGTAATGGCTGCAGAAAATTCTGTTTTGCCATCACAGGAATAAATTACATTTTGAAATGTATTAAAATAGAACACTGCCATTTTAATTTGTAATAATATTTAACAATATTACTGTTTTTAGAGATTTTTTTTTTTAGATATCTTTCAAAAACATAAAATCTTACTTCTGAACAGTATTGTACTGTACAGACATTTTTTGAGAAACTTACTTAACCCACATTTGCATATTTCTAGGAGTGATTAACATATTAATTTAGACTGAGCAAATTAAGCAAAACCACTTGACAATGACACTTCTTTTCAACAAGAAAACAATATCTTTTTTAATTAAATTCTTGATTACCTGGACTAAATATTTCTTAAAATAAGTAATTATTCTTCACTATCTATCGGTAACACTTTACCTAAAGCCTTTATATATATATATATATATATATATATATATATATATATATATATATATATATATATATATATTGAGAGCATTGTATGATCTCATGAATAATTGTAACCACAGTTATATTACATTATATTGATAGATAAAATATATATATATATTCACTGTTACACCTTTAAAAAGTATAATGTATTAAAACACTTGGCAAACAAACCAATTTCAGATGTAACAAGGAATCTGCAAATATTTTAATGCCTTTTAACTTTAGTTACAATTATTTATAAAAATATATAATTCCTTATAATGGGTTATAACTGAGTTTTTGCATTATTAGTGAGGAGAATCAAATTCAGTGTTGTTTGTAAAGGATTTATTTTTTTTATTTTTTTTGTCAGAAGATTATAAAGAAGTGGAAGTAGTATAAAACCGTACACGTACCTTCCACATCCTGATTTAGAGAGAGTCCAGCCCATTTTCTCTATGACACAGAGAGCATATTGATGAGTTTCTATTATGTTGCATTTAGCCGACATGTATAATTCATCAGTTTTAGCATATTACAGGCCATACAATTATTATTGGTATCATAAAGAATTTCCTACTAAAAAGCTACACAAACGCATTTGTACAACTTTCTCTTGATAGACGGTCCTACTCTATAGCACATTTTTAATTTAACGTGTAGCTTAAGTAGAATAAAGTTTCTCTAGTTTTGTTTCTTTTCCTGGTCTCTTTTTCATTAAAGATCACATCCTGACATAAAATAAGACCACTGTGAGAAAGATACTGTAGTACCTGAGAAGTCCTGCTGCTGTCAAGTTAACAGACGAAGGAGAAGCAGGCAAAAACAATGCAAGATATTAAGAAATAAGCATGCTGACAATAACAGTACACTGCTGTACTTTAGTTCACAAAGGTGCATAACGCATATCAGCTTTTGTTCTACATGTCTACAAGAGCAGTAAAGACACATAAAGGCATATGGGACCTTAGAGAAGCCTATGGGGAATGATGACACAAACGTGTACCTGGGGTAGACTGAAGGCAATGGTTCCCGGGACCACGCTCGGGTGAGTTCGAACCGTGAACACAAATTTCTGAGTGGGTGTGGTTTTAACGGTCAAATGCCTAGAAAGATTTAGAACAGCTGATCTGACACACACGTTCTGATAGTATGTCTTTAAATATATGATCACATCTTCCATTTCTGATTCATTACACATTAAATACTCACTGCCCAGATTTGAAGTCTTTCTCACTTGCAACCACACAGTTGGTGAGAGACAGTTCATCTGTCGGGCATCTCGCTGCTTGCATTAGCTGTACAGGAAAGAACAGGAGTAATGAAGTGATTGCAAATCACAGAAGTTGACATTTCAGCCTCCATACACACCACCAGTCAGAAACTCAAGCATACTTCCTGATCGTTTATAATAATTACTAATAATTCTATCCAGAAGCCACCTTTGCCTAGATCAGGGGTCTTTAACATTTTTCAGGCCTATGCAGAGATGGACCCGTGTTATATTGTGTTGCATTTCAATACTGGACTATAAAACAATACTTTAAGTATCATGTTAATGTATTGACATACTTAAATACTTGTGCATTACAATTTAAATTTACTAATGTGCTTGCTAATTTTAATGGCAGACTAAATGTTTTAGATGAACTTTTGCTTTGGTTGAAGTTAATTGTATTTTAGTAATATTTAAGTTAAAAATAATAATAATCACCACTTATAAGATTTTTTTAAATGTTTTTAAAAGAAGTCTCTTCTGCTTCTGCATTTATTTAATCCAAAATACAGTAAAAATGTATTTGAATACATTTTTAAATGTCATTTATTCATGTGATGGCAAAGCTGTATTTTCAGCATCATTACTCTTCAGTGTCACATGATCCTTCAGAAATCATTGTAAATGAAAAGTGTACATTTTTTCAGAATTCTTTGAAAGTTCGAAAGAACAGCATTTATCTGATATAGAAAGCTTTTGTAACATAATATATTCAAATTTAAATTGTAATAATATTTCACAATATTACTGTTTTTACTCTATTTTGGATCAAATAAATGCAGCCTTGGTGAGTATAAGAACATTTACATTTAAAAAAAAAAAAATTTACAATCCTAAAACTTTTAAACAGTAATATATGCGCATTTAATATTTATATATGATCACGTGACACTGAAGACAGGAGTAATAGTTGCTGAAAATTCAGCTTTGCCAATACAGGAATTAATATATAAAGGAAAAAAATTCCTCAATATTACTGTTTTTACCGTATTTTTGATCAAATAAATGCATGGTCAGCATAAGACAAACAAAAAAAACAATGTTACTGATCCCAAAACTGTATGTGTGTATGTGTATGTGTATATATATATATATATAGCCTACATACATATATATATACACACACACACTCAAACAATTATATTGTTTTTTCTTTAAAAATAATTTCAAGAATGTAAGCAAGAACTTTTGATTAAAAAGAGACAAAGAAACTTTGACATTTACATCCAGTACCAGCTTTAGTGAAAAAGCTCACTGATATCCTTGAAGTGAGCCAGAAATAACCTTCAACATTCTCCAGACCTGCACTGTCAGACAATTGCTGTGTGACTAAAGTATAACGCTAAATACTAGTAACAGAATCATTACTAGTACTAGCCTAATCCTGGTCCAAAAAAAGAAGCAAAATGGAGATAATTTGATGAAAGCTAACTGAAAACCAAGCATTACTATTGGTAAACTGTGTTACAGACCATTAACCCTTTCACGCATAGTGGTCACTACAGTGGACAGCTATTAAAAAAGCATTTTCTTGAATTTGCATGGGTTTTTATGGCAAAGTTGCACATCAATCTCTTCATTGGACCCTGGTGCATCATCCTATAAATTGCAACCAAGTGGCAAGCCTTTGCGTTTCGATTTTTTCCCCCTCCAAACCAAGATGGCCAAGGGTCAGTCAGACATGCCAAGTTGCTCCAGAATATCCACCCATTCCTTCTATCCTAGGAGACTCTTGTAGGTAAAAAAAATATTGCAGCATAAAGCAATATCTAATGAGTCATATCACAGTAAAATTTTCCAAGTTTTGATTTTAGATTGAGAGAAAACTCTGATTAATCACATGTCCACTGTAGTGGACGTCATGCATGCAATGGCTATTTTTCAGCTACAATTCATAATTATAATGTGAATATTGTTTATGAAATTTAAAACTTAAAAACTTAATATGCATTGACTTTTTCTACTGTAAATAAATGTATTTGTATTATTAGAATGTAATTTCCATTGACATCGAAAAAAGTCATGTGATTACATAATGTATGACACTTGTAATGCATTACTTTACTTGTTAGATCAAAAAGTAATCTGATTTTATAATGCATGTTATTGTAATGTGTTTTTTTACTAATAACATCAAAAAGTAATCTGATTACATAATGCATGTTACTTTTAATGCGTTTCTTTACTCATGTTGCCTTTGGCTTGCTCAGTTGGGGATATTTTGGGGATATTTAATTTTATTCTATCAATCAATAAATTCCACTAGAAACAAACCTTGTTGTATTATTTTATTTTATTTTAATACTGTGAAGCTGCTTTGATACAATCTGTATTGTGAAAAGCACTATACAAATATACTTGATTTGATTTGATTTGATAACATCAAAAAGTAATCTGATTGCATAATGCATGTTACTTGTAATGCGTTTCCTTTCTCATAACATCAAAAAGTAATCTGATTATGTAATGTGCGTTATTGTAATGCGTTTTTTTACTCATAACATCAAAAAGTAATCTGATTACGTAATGCATGTTACTTGTAATGCGTTTCTTTACTCGTTACATCAAAAAGTAATCTGATTAGGTAATGCACATTACTTGTAGTTAATTACTTGTTAGATCAAAAAGTAATCTGATTAGGTAATGCATGTTACTTGTAACACATTACTTTACTTGTAACATCAAAAAAGTAATCTGAATGGGTTGCATGTTACTTGTAATGCGTTACCCCCAACACTGATCATTTCAGATGAGATTGAAAAAACGTATCGCTAGGTTTTCTCAGAGGAGGGCTATGATAGAAATGTGCATGTCCATCTTGAACATAATCAGAATTATCAGCTAATAAGGGTAAATCTCCATACTCTGGTGCACTGGAGGGAGCATCTGAGTGGTTTCCACAGTTGTACCTTGACAGGCTGTAGAAAATTCTGATGGAATCACGTCCTCATGTTCTGATATCATAGATATGCGAAGTGCAACTTGTATGAAGTTGTATGAAGCCATTGCAATATTTTGCATTTATATTTTTTGTATATATTTTATAGTTTTCACATTATTTGATATAATTGCATTGATTAGTTTGTTAAATTCACATACTTTATCTGTTTGATTATTGTCTTATATTTAATACAGTATATCTTCAGTTTAAACCAACTGCATGCTGTCCACTCAAGTGGACATCTGAAGATCTCTTTGAAAAATGTGTAAAAAAATAAAATAAAAATCAATTCTTGTTTTCCATGCCCTAAGAGCAATAAAAACACATAGAAAAAAAATCCTGACTGAGGTTATAATAATTCATGCATGAAAGGGTTAAATTAGCCAAAGCAAAAAGTGTCCCTTATCCTTTTCAATGTAGGCTAAATATACAGCCTAAATGTCGACACTTACCAGTTGTCTGCTAAAATCCTCATTTTCATCATGACAGACACTCACTGAATAAGGAGTCACTCCCCCCCATTACCTTTTCTGCACCCTGATATTCGATTATTATAACACTTATGAATATCCATCTTTAACCAGCTGTAGCTCGCTCTAAAGAAATAACATAAAGTAATGCTGTGTGATCTTTTAGGATTACCCAAGGGCTTCATTAAACCCTAGTGTGGTATTACCAATAGCATGAGATGAATTCCAGACCTTCTGAATCCCACATAATCTGCTCAAATATACAGCCTATAAGCATAACCCTGGGTAACGCATAATGCACTGTGACTCAGTGTTTGGGCCTGTTTTGACTATTTCTATGGTACGTTAACAACTGACACAAGCAACACATTCAGTGGAGTCCAAAGGGCTGAGACCACATTGAAAAGCTGGGGATTTTATTTTAATTTAAACCAGGAAATTTGTGGAAATCAAATCTGGATTTGAGAATATTCTAGTTTGTATGTTCTAATACTGAGAATATATTTTCAAACTATATATATATATATATATATATATATATATATATATATATATATATATCAGCATAACAAAAATTATTCAAGTGGAATAAAAAAAAAAAAGATTATGTCCAAAGTTATATTAATATTAACACATATTATAGCAAACACTATATCTATATGTATAACACCATTTTTGTGATATCTGAAAATTGTATTAAATACTTTGAATTTAAGCTTTTATTTTTAGTTTACGTTTAGTAGTTTACATTTTTGTTATATGTTTTGTATTCGTTTTTTTGCTTAGAAAATTATATTCTATTTTTTTATTTTTCAATTGTAGTTTATTTCATTTTCAGTTTTAGTCATTTTAGTAATTATTTTATTTCAGTTGGTTAAGGTAACATTTCAGTTTTTCATCTAACATTTATATTTTACTTTTATATTTCATTTCAATTAACCAAAACGATAATAACACTGCAGACCTCTGTACGTTCAAGGCTATACATTTATACAAAATGTGTCAAACTAAAGCCTATATAATGTTTTATTTATTCTATATATTTTATTGATTTAGGTAGTTGAATAATCATGAATCAATATCCTTGCTGTCTGTCAAAAACAGCATTTATTTATCATAATATTAACTCTCATTCACTCTTTGTTTCAGTCATCTGTAATGACAGCAGCCACAGTTATATCAACACGCACTTCGCCATAGTCACTCTTCAAACTGGTTTAAAGAAAGCACAGATGTCGTGAGAAACTTTAAATGCCCCGTAAATGTCGTGTTCAAAACATTGCATGAAGTTTTGTTCCACTGAAAAGTCATGAGATGTGGAGCACGTCTTCCGGTACTGCATGAGTGTGAATGACGTGTGCAAATGCAACACGTATGAATGGAGCTCAGCTTTGTGTCTGCTGCTGAGAACGCGCACGAAATTATGGGTTATTTATGTGCGACTCCAAATCAACTTAAATCATAAAGAAATACTCACCCGGCCAGCCATTTTTGCGTTTATCAGGTGATCAGGAGAAATTCCGCAAGAGTAACACAACTAGACGCTGCCCCCAGCGACCGCTCTGAGCAATGACACGAACGTCAAACCGGAAGCGAAAACCCACCAAAATAAAAGCACGGATTTTTATCATGATATATTGTAATTAGAATAGCGTTTAATTACAACAAACTTTATATAAACAATTATAGATCATTTTTAATTAATTTGGTGATCATTATAACCAAATTGTATTTGTTATAAGTACATTTGTATGAACACTAGCCCTCTCATGTTTGCTCTGGCATTGGTCTTTGTACAGAATAAACTAACTGAGCATCTTCTTACAGGATTAATCTGAGAGAGAAATAAAAGTGTTTGTCGCATCAAAATACTCTATAGCACTTAAAATTGCAAGTATCAATGCACATTGTCCATTAGATGGCGCCAGAGGAATATTGATCCTAACCATGAATTTCTAGGGCCTCTAAATTATCAAAAAGATCAGACATATTCTTCCTCATGCCTTCTGTTTGACAGATCATACAAATAAAAAGTCCACCTTCAGAGGTCGTGGTACACGAGTCTATTTGTTGTGACATCTTTAACAATATAACTTATTTTGTCATTAATATTTCAATATGATCATTTACTGGACTGAAGCAACTTCAGTTTACTTTATTTTCCATTTTTAGAAAAATCATGTTAAAATGTAAATTATACAAGAGTCCTTTGAGGAACATTTATTTGTAAATCTCTCTATCATCATTGTATTGCATTGCATTATATATTTATTTTAGATTTTGTTTATATAATTTGTCTAATGGTTAAAACAAAATTTTTATATATATATATGTCTCAAATTGTCATCGTAGGTGCATGTCCACTGTGAGAGACATCATCTAAAAAAAAAAAATCCAGAAATCACAATATATGATTTTTTAACTATTTATTTGTATGATACAGCTGCAAATAAGTATTTGAACACCTGAGAAAATCAATGTTAATATTTGGTACAGTAGCCTTTGTTTGCAATTACAGAGGTCAAACGTTTCCTGTAGTTTTTCACCAGGTTTGCACATACTGCAGGAGGGATTTTGGCCCACTCCTCCACACAGATCTTCTCTAGATCAGTCAGGTTTCTGGGCTGTCGCTGAGAAACATGGAGTTTGAGCTCCTGGTTTAAGCAGGGGAACCTTCCGTGCCATGCATGATTTCAAACCATGACGTCTTAGTGTATTACCAACAGTAACCTTGGAAACGGTGGTCCCAGCTCTTTTCAGGTCATTGACCAGCTCCTCCCGTGTAGTTCTGGGCTGATTTCTCACCTTTCTTAGGATCATTGAGACCCCACGAGGTGAGATCTTGCATGGAGCCCCAGTCCGAGGGAGATTGACAGTCATGTTTAGCTTCTTCCATTTTCTTATGATTGCTCCAACAGTAAACCTTTTTTCACCAAGCTGCTTGGCAATTTCCCCGTAGCCCTTTCCAGCCTTGTGGAGGTGTACAATTTTGTCTCTAGTGTCTTTGGACAGCTCTTTGGTCTTGGCCATGTTAGTAGTTGGATTCTTACTGATTGTATGGGGTGGACAGGTGTCTTTATGCAGCTAACGACCTCAAACAGGTGCATCTAATTTAGGATAATAAATGGAGTGGAGGTGGACATTTTAAAGGCAGACTAACAGGTCTTTGAGGGTCAGAATTCTAGCTGATAGACAGGTGTTATTGTGATATTGTGATTTCTGGATTTTTTTTTTAGATTATGTCTCTCCATGTCAGTGGACATGCACCTACGATGACAATTTCAGACCCCTCCATGATTTCCAAGTGGGAGAACTTGCAAAATAGCAGGGTGTTCAAATACTTATTTTCCTCACTGTATATCTATATATTATGTATATCTACAGTACAGGCCAAAAGTTTGGAAACATTACTATTTTTAATGTTTTTGAAAGCAGTTTCTTCTGCTCATCAAGCCTGCATTTATTTGATCAAAAATACAGAAAAAAAAACCAGTAATATTGTGAAATATTATTACAACTTAAAATAATAGTTTTCTATTTGAATATACTTTAAAAAATAATTTATTCCTGTGATGCAAAGCTGAATTTTCAGCATCATTACTCCAGTCTTCAGTGTCACATGTGACATCCAGTCTATCACATGATCCTTTAGAAATCATTCTAATATTCTGATTTATTATGAGTGTTGGAAACAGTTCTGCTGCCTAATATATTTGATGAATAAAAGGTTAAAAATAACTGCATTTATAATATAAATCTTCTTTACTATCACTTTTTATCAATTTAACACATCCTTGCTGAATAAAAGTATTGATTTATTTCAAAAAAAGAAAGAAAAAAAATTACTGACCACAAATTACTTACCAGTAGTGTATATTGTTGTTACAAAAGATTTCTATTTTTAAAACATTTGCTGCTTTTTTTTTTTTTTTTACTTTTTTTTTTTTACTTTTTATTCATCAAAGTATCCTAAAAAAGTATCACAGGTTATGAAAAAATATTAAGCAGCAGAACTGTTTCCAACTTTGATAATGAATCATCATATCAGAATGATTTCTAAAGGATCATGTGATAGACTGGAGTAATGATCCTGAAAATTCAGCTTTGCATCACAGAAATAAATGATAATTTAAAGTATAATAAATTGAAAACCAATTATTTTAAATTGTAATAATATATCACAATATTAAAAAAAAAAAAAATCTGTATTTTTGATCAAATAAATGCAGGCTTGATGAGCAGAAGAAACTTCTTTCAAAAACATAAAAAATAGTAATGTTTCCAAACTTTTGGCCTGTACTGTATATATATCTCTATCTATCTATCTATGTTCTCCAAAGTTGAACTTGGGGGTTAAACAGACCCCCTTGCCTACTCACAATAAAAACTATATAACATATGTTTTACATCAAAAACAAGTTTAATGTTTATTTACACCACTCCCACATACAAACAGAGTCACACAAAACAAGACGTGTGGCACTTGAGTATGTTTTTAGTACAATACAAATATACTTTAATGCATTTTTAATACGTTTAACAGTACGTCTTTATCACCTGGGGGAGCATTCCACATTCAGAGAGTGTGTATACACAGCGGAACATGTCTTTTTCTGAGAAGTCAGCAAATTATTAGCATGACTTACAACAATGTTTAATATCTGCAGCAGATAATGACACTCTTAAAAAGATTGTTCACCCAAAGATTACATTTCTGTCATCATTTACTCACCTTCATGTTGGGCAGAATGCTTATTTCCATTTAGAATGACATCTTTTTTTGTGTTGCACAAAAGACAAAGTAACACCGGTTTGGAAGGACAATGGGGGTGAGTAAATAAAAAAATAAAAAAGCCTATGTAAAGACATTTTTTATAATTGAGTTGTATCTTTTTGCTTCAACAAGCTCAACTGTACAGTGAACTAAATAAAAACTTTGTTCATTTACATGTACCACAGCATTTTTGTTAGTAGACACAAGCTGAATTGTACACAATTAATGTTTCCATTGAAACTAAAAACTAGCCATTCAGGACTCATCTTGTTCAAAGCATGTGATATTTTGTACTGACCTACCAATCAGATAATGTGACATTTTATCATGTGATACCAACCCACCTGCTCTGCTCAACTGGAATTTCAGTAGTTCAACATTCTTGAAAGAAGTGCTAAATATTACAAGCACGCATAGACTCACACACACTTATTTATGAAACTCATTCCATGTAACGATCCAAAACAACTGAACATTTGAACAAAATAGACACACATACTGTAAATGAGATTTAGTTAAACAAGTGCCAAAGCGGCTTTTGTGTTGTACAAAGTCAAGCCATACAGCACTGATTTAGCCATGTTTTTTGTTTAAAATTCCAATAGAATATTTCTGATCATAAAAAGGTTGTTTGAGGGAGATCAAAACACTTCAGCACAAAGTCAAAGGTCTATAGTTTAAAAGACTGTTTACAATCTGCAGTTCTTTTAGGCTATGGCATAGTCAGAGTCTTGGCGACAACGCCAGCAGCCTGGATAACACGGTAGCGTTCTCGGAGGTTGCGTCGTCGAACATGCTCATTGGTGATTTCCAGTACGTTTGCTACAGGAAACCAGCCTTTCTGTCCATCAGATAAACGGATCCCCTCATACCATCCTATGGAAGGCAAGAAGAGACAAGATGAATAAATAAAAAACAAAGTTGGAACACATTTAAACATGTCAGATGCGCTTCTAATGAATGGAAGGTACAGTGGGACCAGGCCCACATTAAGAACACATAGGGCTAAAGCTAACCCAAGGGACCCCTTCATAGTAGCCTATCTTGGTGCCACAATGTTTTCTACCGCAGAAATAATTAGTATTTTTTGTTAAAAATCATATCTTTAACATACACACAAACAACTTTTACACATACAGTGGGGAGAACAAGTATTTGATACACTGCCAATTTTGCAGGTTTTCCCACTTACAAAGCATGTAGAGGTCTGTAATTTTTATCATAGGTACTCTTCAACTGTGAGTGACGGAATCTAAAACAAAAATCCAGAAAATCGCATTGTATGATTTTTAAGTAATTAATTTGCATTTTATTGCATGACATAAGTATTTGATACATCAGAAAAGCAGAACTTAATATTTGGTACAGAAACCTTTGTTTGCAATTACAGAGATCATACATTTCCTGTAGTTCTTGACCAGGTTTGCACACACTGCAGCAGGGATTTTGGCCCACTCCTCCATACAGACCTTCTCCAGATCCTTCAGGTTTCGGGGCTGTCGCTGGGCAATACGGACTTTCAGCTCCCTCCAAAGATTTTCTATTGGGTTCAGGTCTGGAGACTGGCTAGGCCACTCCAGGACCTTGAGATGCTTCTTACGGAGCCACTCCTTAGTTGCCCTGGCTGTGTGTTTCGGGTCGTTGTCATGCTGGAAGACCCAGCCATGACCCATCTTCAATGCTCTTACTGAGGGAAGGAGGTTGTTGGCCAAGATCTCGTGATACATGGCCCCATCCATCCTCCCCTCAATACGGTGCAGTCGTCCTGTCCCCTTTGCAGAAAAGCATCCCCAAAGAATGATGTTTCCACCTCCATGCTTCACAGTTGGGATGGTGTTCTTGGGGTTGTACTCATCCTTCTTCTTCCTCCAAACACGGCGAGTGGAGTTTAGACCAAAAAGCTCTATTTTTGTCTCATCAGACCACATGACCTTCTCCCAGTCCTCCTCTGGATCATCCAGATGGTCATTGGCAAACTTCAGACGGGCCTGGACATGCGCTGGCTTGAGCAGTGGGACCTTGCGTGCGCTGCAGGATTTTAATCCATGACGGCGTAGTGTGTTACTAATGGTTTTCTTTGAGACTGTGGTCCCAGCTCTCTTCAGGTCATTGACCAGGTCCTGCCGTGTAGTTCTGGGCTGATCCCTCACCTTCCTCATGATCATTGATGCCCCACGAGGTGAGATCTTGCATGGTGCCCCAGACCGAGGGAGATTGACCGTCATCTTGAACTTCTTCCATTTTCTAATAATTGCGCCAACAGTTGTTTCCTTCTCACCAAGCTGCTTGCCTATTGTCCTATAGCCCATCCCAGCCTTGTGCAGGTCTACAATTTTATCCCTGATGTCCTTACACAGCTCTCTGGTCTTGGCCATTGTGGAAAGGTTGGAGTCTGTTTGATTGAGTGTGTGGACAGGTGTCTTTTATACAGGTAACAAGTTAAAACCGGTGCAGTTAATACAGGTAATGAGTGGAGAACAGGAGGGCTTCTTAAAGAAAAAGTAACAGGTCTGTGAGAGCCGGAATTCTTACTGGTTGGTAGGTGATCAAATACTTATGTCATGCAATAAAATGCAAATTAATTATTTAAAAATCATACAATGTGATTTTCTGGATTTTTGTTTTAGATTCCGTCTCTCACAGTTGAAGAGTACCTATGATAAAAATTACAGACCTCTACATGCTTTGTAAGTAGGAAAACCTGCAAAATCGGCAGTGTATCAAATATTTGTTCTCCCCACTGTATGTTTGCCTTAAGGTGTTTACTTTAAATAGTTTCAAGGTCTTCTTTCTGTCTTTAGAAGAGGAGAATCATCAGGGCTGGAATGGGGCTATAATTCAGCCCATTCAGCCATTTGTTTCCCCATTAATGTTTTGCTGGGGTAAGGGCCTTTAAATTGGAATAAATAATTAAATGAATGAATAAATAAAGTACAGAAACAAATAATAGATATTTTTGAATATACTGCATAATTAATATACTATAATAATATACTGCCTAGCCCTATTGCTAATCTGGCCCTGAATGTGACACACCTTCGTTGGTTTTGCGCACAACGTTGATGATCTCTGTGGGCTCCAGATTTAATTCATCAGCTTGGTTTGCCACATACTGCTTCACACACTGCACCTGAGGGCAATCTGACACACAAAAACAGCCATGTGATTAGAAAGAAACTGATCTGAAGAGAGAAGTGAACATGATTACCAGGAAAATCAAAGGCAAGCACTAACATGCCATGTTGCGCACATGAGTATAATCCTGAGCTGAAATAAGCACCCACTCTTACCCCAGTCTTCATATATGACTTCTTCTTGATCATTGATGGTGCCATCGGGATTTGGGAATGCTGCCAACCACCTGTGCAGGTCAGATCTGGTTGAAGAGAAAAAAAAGAAATGACCTATACAGCTTTAAAATCAGCATACATCCTTATATAACCCTGGAAACAATCTGAAATATTGCTACTATATTATATATCTGCTATATGAAGTATATTGGGGCACCTGACCATAACACTGTAATGACATTAGAATGACGCAAAGACATTCCCCCCTTTACAGCTGTAACAGTTTCCAATCTTCTGGGAAAGCTTTCCATAAGATTTCAGAGTGTTTCTGTGGGAATTTTTGCCTATTTATCCAGTAGAGCATTTGTGAGGTCAGGCACTGATGTTGGATGAGAAGGACTGTCTCGCAACCTCCGTTCCAGTTCATCCCAGATGTGTTCAATGGGGTTGAGGTCAGGGCTCTGTGTGGGTCCGTCAATTTCTTCCAAACAGACTCATCCGACCATGTCTTTACAGATCTTCCTTTGTGCACTAGGGTACAGTCACACTGGAATAGAAAAGGGACTTCCCCAAACTGTTCCCACAAAGTTGGAAGCATAGCATTGTCCAAAATGTCTTGGTAAGCTGAAGCATTAAGATTTCCTTTCACTAATAGTAAGAAGACTAGACCAACTCCTGAAAAACAGCCCCACACCATTATCCCTCCTCCACTAAACTCTAAACAGTCGGCCCAATGCAGTCAGTAAGGTTCTCCTGGCATCCGCCAAACCCAGACTCGCCCAACACAGAACAGGTTTCCACTGCTCCAGAGTCCAGTGGCACCGTGCTTTACACCACTGCATATGACGCTTGGCATTGTACTTGGTAATGAGAGGCATGCATGCTGCTGCCCGGCTATGGAAACCCATTCCATGAAGCTCCCGCCACACAATTTTTTGTGCTGATATTAATGGCAGTGGAAGTTTCGAAACTCTTCAGCTATGGAATCAGCAGTTGATTGTTGAATATCTAGCAGGGATTACATTTCTGACTTATTGCAAAGGTGGCATCCTATCACCAATACCATGCTTGGATTTACTGAGCTCTTCAGAATGACAATTTTTTCCACAAATGTTTGTAAATGCAGACTGCATGGATAGGTGCTTGATTTTATACACCTGTGGCAATGGGTCTAATTGAAACATTGAATAATTGAATAACTGTTATAACTTAATTTAATAATTAAGAGGTGTGGTGATAATACTATTGTCCATATAGTGTATATATAGTGAGAGAAAGAGAGAAGAAAAAAAATCATATTGAATGGATGGTATTTTATGCCTTCTTGATACGCACATTTTATAAATTACTTATAAGATGTTCGTTTTTTTGTAAGAAATTAATACCTTAATTCACCAAGAACATTAAATTGAGCAAAAGTGACAGTAAAGACATTTTTAATTTTACAAACTATTTCTATTCTAATAGAAAATGTTATATTCATCAAAGAATCCTGACATTTTTTAAACAGCCCAGCTGTTTTTAACATTGATTATAATAATAAAAAATGTTGCTTGAGCAACAAATCAGCATATTAGAATGATTTCTAAAGGATCAAGTGACACTGAAGACTGGAGTAATGAGGCTGAAAATTCAGCTTTGAACATATTCAAATATATTAAATTAAAGTTATTTTATATTACTGTTTTACTGTCTTTTTGATCAAATAAATGTAGCCTTGGTAAGCATGTGTTCACTGCCGCAACAGTAGTGTATTGTGCAAAATACCAACAGAAAATTACTTCTCTTAAAAATGAGCATATGGATTCAAAACATAACAGAGCAATGAACATAAATCACGGATGAGTAAAATGAATAGCATATGGTTTATTTATAATTTCACGCACTGTGTGGGAGCTTTCATAACTCTCTCCATCAGGCGTCCCTGGTGATTCTCCAGCAGGGTCAGACAGAAGCAGTGCTCCAGGCTGGGGACAGCTGTGTCCTCCCTAATAGGCTGCACCTGGACCAGGGAGCGATGCGCATGATCAAGGACTACATACCGCTCAGAACTGCAGCACAGAGAAAGAGAGGTAGAAATAAATGAGTTAAGTATGATTCAGAAAGTATGACTGAATTATACATCCATAGTAAATGCAAACAGGTGTGTTACTTTTTGTAAAGGATAATGGATTAATGATTAATGGAATGTAATTATCATGCAGTGTTTTGTAATCCTCAAAAAACAATCAAAGTAAAGCCATAACACAGACAGGTTTTTCAGCTTTCTACCTTTTCTTGCTTGCAATGACAAGCAGGTCGTTGAAGAGAAAGAGGTAGACCAGGCTGAATTTTGGGCGGAGGTTCAAGAAAGTTCCTCCTCTGTTTATTTCCTGCACCTCTCCTCGTTTCTCCAAGAAGCGTGTTTGAGATATAATTGGCACTGCCTGAATAAATGATTCAAAGATGACAATATTTAAACAAATAAATATATAGACAAATACAAATTCTATATAGAAAATATTTTTCTAAATGAGGATTTTAAAAAATGTTATGGCTTGATTAAAAAAGGCACTATTTGACGACACTATTGAAAAGTAATTAGTGTGAGACTGATCATGTGACATTCTCAAATCATGCTGGATTACATCAGGCCTTGCAATTCAAACATTTGTGTTAATTCAACTTTTCACTCAATTTGTTAAGATGAGAATATAATTTGTAATAAAGGCATTTTCACTAGTGGTCTCATAATTTCATAACTGCAATTATCATCATTAATATATAACATTAATCAATATACCTCACCTTTAATTTGTCAAACTCCAGGATACCATTAATCTGAATTAATTCCTCCATCTGCTTCATTTTTCCAACTTGAGTATTACATTCTTCAATGATCTGTGAGGATGTGCGTGACAAGTTATTTAAGATAACATCTGACAACAACAATACGCAGCTACAACAAAACATTCTTTCCATGCAGACAAAGGAATCTGTTTAACATTACAGACATATTAAACATGACCTATTTTGGTTATTTCATGAAAATGGAAGAAAATAAACGAGAGACTCAATGTTCTTTATTTCTCTAATGCTAGAAAATGCTAGAAAATCCAGCTTATCTTTGACTCCATAAAAAATATGGCAGGTTTATATAATCTGAAACATCACTTCTAGTGACCTGACCCGCATTTAACCTTGTGTTCCACTCTCTCCCCCTCTTTTCCTTTTTATCTTCCTCTCTAATAGGCTATATTGGGAACAATGAGGTCTAGTTTGATCATGGAACAATGTGCTAAAGTGACTTTATAATGAGAGGAAAAAAACAGGGTCCATCATTTACTGAAATCATGGGATGTTTACCTTAGACACAGAGTCATGAGCTTTTGATGCAGTTTGTTCCTTATCCGCCCCAACGGCCGTTCTCCTCAGGATGTTCTGATGAAAAAAAGGCATTTTTAAAAATCTAGATTGCGTTCATTTTACCTCAATTACTTTAAGATAACTCTGCTTAATTATAATGATTGCCTTGCAACCCACATGGAGAAACAAAAACAAAAAACACCCCCCAAAACCAACAGAAATTCAGTAAAGAAGAATTCCAATATATCTTTTAGAAGTTTGGGGTCAATAAGATTTTATGTTTTAAAAGAAGTCTCTTATGCTCATCAATGCTCTATTTGATCAAAAACATGGTTAAAAATTTGGAAATATTATTGCAATTTAAAATAATTATTTTCTATTTTAATATATTTGAAATGTAATTTATTCCTGTGATGGCAAAGCTGAATTTCCAGCATCATTACACCAGTCTTCAGTCAATATGCTGATTTGCTGCTCAAGAAACATTTATTATTACTATCTAATCTATATTTTTGTGGAAACTGTAATACATTTCTTCTGGATTTATTGATGAATAGAAAGTTCAAAATAAACAGCATTCATTTGAAACAGCTGATTTGAAATATTTTGTAACATTAAAAAAGCCTTTACTTTGTTGAAGAAGAATTCCAACGTTCCTTATGGCCCTGGTTACACTTTGTATTAAAATGAGTTTTGGTCAGTCGGATCACATGTAGACGAGGGAGACATACTCGTTTACACCTGGTGTTTTAATCCGTCTCTTTTGTCCACTTTCAACCACTTCCGTCCTGATTTTTTTAGGGCCGGGTCTATAGGCAGGTAAATGTATGCGTTTTTTTAAGATCTTTCGATCTAATGGACAAAATAAGCTCGCACAATTTACATATGAACGAGCACAGAGACAACGGAAAAACATACGGAGATCATCAGCTTTCATTTCTGCTCCGAGAGCCGCAACACCAGCCAAACGCTGTGAGTGCGTGTTAGAAATCAGGGATGGTGAGAGAACATTGTGCTTGGTACATTTTTCATCTTCAAATCAAACTTGGGTCTTCAGCCAACAAAGTTTAAATCCCGTCTGGCTAGCACGCTTCCCATAATGTTTACGCATTAGGTCAGTAGGTGGTCTTCTTGCGGCTGTTCGAATGCATTGGAACGAATCCGGGTGAAAACATTTTAACGGCATTTAAATTTGACGGAAGCAAAGGGACCCGTCCATAGACCCTCCCCTCGAAGTAATCAGGATAGAAGCGGTCGAAAGTGGACAGACGAGATGGATTAAAATGCCAGGTGTGAACGTGTCTCTTTCGTCCACTTGTGATTCGATTGACCAAAACGCATCTTAATACCAGGTGGAAATAGGGCCTTCGACTACCACTGGACGAGGTCGAAAGTGGACAAGCTCAAAAACGTTTAGACCCTGTTTACACCTGTTTTTAGCGTCGTTCACTTGTGATCCGATCGACCAAATTGCATCTTAACACCAGATGTAAACAGGGCCTATGTGAATTATTTACCCACCTCGATGAGCATTTTAATGCGTGTGATTCTCTGGAAGGGCAGCAACAGGAAGGACATGAAGGGCAGTCGTTGACACTTGGGCGACTCCTGCAGTCGGGTGATAACGGTCGCAAACTGAGTGTTAGTTTGCCTGTGATAGATATTAAGCAAAAGAATAAGTGAGTGATTTAAACATTTAAATGGATGAGAACAAATTAAATAGTTTGAAATGCCTTCGCTTATGTGTGCTGATGTATGAGTTTCTTACATTAGATTACTGTAGGTCTTTTCCTGATAAATCTGATTTCGAACATAGTCAATATATGCAGGGAAATGATGTTGGGAATGATAGTGGATGATATCACAGATGTCAGAAATGATTAAGCTCTCATCTAGACGTTCCTCCAAGTCCTTCAGAAACCTGCAAAAAAAAAATGTCAATAGACAATTGGTATATCCGAATGGATGTTTGTGACTGCTGTACGGTATCTTGTTTTACAGGCTACACTGCATTACTGGGGCATTAGACTATTAATTGATGATGCATTTATCCTGAGAGTTCATATTTAATCGTTTTCTACTTGGATTCATTTAATTAATATCAAACGCTGCTGCCTCAGCAAATTCTGATGGGATACACCTGGCAAATGCATATCGCAAATATAGTCTTTGTGGTTCATGTAAACAAACAAAACTAATTTGTGGGGATCAGGCAGTGCTGTTTCAGCAAATCTAAACTGTAAATGTCTTCATTTCACACACACAGACACTCACCTCTCGCTGACCTCTTGGATGCGCAGGATGTTTGAGAAGAGGGTTTTTTTGTCCATGATAATGAGAGTGTCATTCAAGTCACTTGACTCCATAAAATGCTCCGTTAACACACGCAGAGAGCGCAAATATGACATTTCTGATGTAATCACCTCAAACATGCTCTGCACACAGAAAATGGAAACATATAGTTGTTATTTAAATGCAATTTAGTCTTTCTCAACAAAATGTGGAATCTTGATAGCTCCGTTTTTTTACATTCACTCATATTATCTACTTTACTGTTATTCTTTATTATTACAATCTTCTTTATTCTTTATTACACTTATAATTTGGGCACGCTGTCTCATTCTGGTCACATTTAATCTTAAAATCAAAAGAAACAAATATTTTGCATCAAGGCAATAAAGCATGTAAGGACTATCAATAATTCCGGCATATTGAAATAATTCTCATAACAATTCAGAACATTACCCCTATATATAAAACATACTATATATATAATATATATATATATATATATATAGATAGATAGATAGATAGATAGATAGATAGATATATTGTATATATTATATAGTATATAAGTATATATTATTCAGCTTTCGTGAAATTCACCCTCTCCCTACTTCCAGAAGTTCCTTTCCCATCGTTTCCATCCTGTCTTTCTTCTCTTTTCCATTCGAATCACATTTTCCATATTTCCAAACACAATTCTTCCATAATCCTACTTCTTCCATAATCATAATCATCAAAACTCAGCACTTGCTCTTCCCAGAAGTGAGTGTTCTTTGAATTTTATAGCACATTCATTGAGGATTTCTGCTCACCTCTTGATACTTGCACTCCTCTGGGCTTAGGGTTTCCAGGACACCACTGTCTCGTACCGCTGGCTGGTCTCGCCATAAATTGCTCTGCTTTAGAATTGGACTGTTAGATGATCTGGAACCTTTCTCTCCTTTTTCTGGGCTGGCTGTGAGGTGTGTGTCCATCTGGAAGTCTATGCTGGTCTTACTGATGTTGCGACATACTGTCCTCCTGATCTCCTTGTGTATAAATGTCTCTGTGTAAAACTGATACAGCTCTGCAAGGGTCACAAAATATGGCATTAAATTGTAGGTGAAGACATCATTTATTCTTTGTTTTAATGGACTGTACAATTTCTCAATAGTGTTTTTTATTGTAAACATGCATGAGGTCTGTCTTTCAACATTTTCAATTTAAATTGATGATGTATTAAATACCCTCAGACATCCCATCTTCCAAGTCAAGAGACTGTTTGCGGCGTGGGATGACTCGTGGAGGCCTGGACCTGGAAGACAGAGATTTAGTTACACATAAAGTAATGACAAATATGACAGCTGTGTCACTACAATATTAAAGCTTAAGAAAGCAGAAACTGTTTGAGGGATGAAAGGTAAAGAAAATACTTCTCATTGGATCCACATTTTTCCCCATCAGCCCCTTCACTGTCATTCTCATCTGTTGAAGAAACAATTAAGTACCATAAAACAGACACTAAATGCACTTAATAAAAGGATGCAAACACCTTCTTTACAACTGTATTATGAAACATTTCTGAGTGAAACAAAAAAATGTAACAGGACTTGATTTTATCGATCAGGATTGAAAAGTGGGTGTTGAAAGAATTTGTTCAGAAGAAGAAAGTCAGTCATACAGGTGTGGGAACAAAAACTAAAAAAGAAACTTTTAAAATTGTTTTAGTTAACAGAAATAAAGTTGAAATTAAATAAAATATAAATATTAGATTAAAAAAGCTTAAAAACCTAATATGAAAATGACAAATATAACTAACTGAAATAAAATTTATTTAAACTGAAGTACTAAAATTGCTAAAACTAAAGCTGATATAGAAATAAATTAAAGCTAACTAGAAATATTAAATATTATAATAACAAATGCCACAAGCATTTGAAAATATATTAAAAAAGCTCATTCAAAATACTAATATATAATATATACTAATAGTACATAATACTAAAACAAGACTGTTTGGAACAACATGAGGGTTTATGACAATTTTAAATGTATCCCTTGAAGAATGTAAATAGGGTCTATTTGGATTTCATGCCGACTTTCAATGTTTTTCTGTACCTATAGACTTGAGAGAATAACTGCTGAGGCGTCTTCCATTCTCATAGGTCTTGGCTGGTGGTGGTGGTGGAGTTCTTTGTAGTCGAGGACTGCCAGGTGGGCTGCATTTGTTAAAGGGCTGCAGAGGCTGAATAATGCGAGGCAGACACCTGTTTTCTAAAGGCATTCTGGGAGGAATGGCTGGAGGGGAGTCCTTGCTTGTTACAGTGTCCGGCCCCTTTTGAGGTCTAGGTGGAGTGACCACCTCCAGGCTAATGTCATAAATGGACTCCTCCGGCACCTCCAAAGACTGGGCTTTGGAGACGTTTGGAGGAGTCTGGGGAAATGGGACAACAGAGGCAATCAATGTCGGAGGTCCAGGGTCTGATTTCCTCCTCAGCTGCTGCTCTATTAGGCTACGAGCCTCCAGAAACTTGCCTTTTTTAATTTGCGGTGCCTCTTTCTTGTTCTCACCTTCAGGTAATTGCTCACTTAAAGACTCTGCTTCCTTATCTGACCTTATTTCTTCGTTCTCGTCCTCTCCTGCTCTTTCATTCTGATCCTCCGTATCACTGAATTCGATCTCTTCATCCTCACCCTCGTCCTCATCTTGCTCACTTATTGGCACCCACACAAGCTTCATGCCAGGCCTCTGCAGGTGACACATACAGCCGCAGTTCTTCTCACACAGGGACTCTGGAACAGGGCTAGAATCCTGATCTGCTCGCAGTTTGCCGCCTTCTTTTCCATCGGGAGCTAGAAGAAGACATGGATTATGGTCAGGGTTAGGCTTTCATGCAAATTCCAACATGAAGTTGGGTCAAAAACATGATGCTAATTTGTCCAATCGCACATCCTGATTTCGCGTTCCTGGGTCAACATATTTTGTTAATCCTGGAACAACATTCCTGTCGGAAAATTCAATCCTAACCATATCCCTGAACCTAACCCTACCCTAAAATCAGAGGGAAATTATATATGAATAACACTGATGTAGAAGCACCTAAACCTGGTTTGTAAGCCTAAACTTGACATAAACTGTAAACTTGTCCCTCAAATCTGACTGGTTGATTGGAATGTTGATCCAAGAACATGAGATCAGGTTCTGCTGTCCAATCAATTAATTGTTTTCAACAATATATTAAAAATGCAATTCTTACATACAGTGACTTAAAAACAACTTTTCTATGATGAGTATGTCTTTAATTTCAGTCCTAAAAATCATTCTGAAATATTTCACAAATGTCAGGATGATATAACTGTCTTGATATCATAATCGAGAGGGGTAAGCTCTACCAGGACATTTCATTGTAATTGTTACAGTAAAATACTGTTGAATGTACCGTTTTTAGAAGTAAAAAAGGCTAATCAAATTATAATTTACAGTGAAAAACTGTAAACTGACATTCCCACAAAAGTTTTTGTTATCAGTTATGCACATTTGGGTTTTATGTTGCATCTTTTGTTGTTTAATGAATGTTAATTGCATTATTTTAGTGTCATGTCATGTGTGTTACCATGATGGTGTTCTGTGTTTGTGTGAATGACTCTGTGCACCTTCTGTATACTAGTACAATTCAGCTTGTGGAAAGGCTATTTGTGATTAACTTCTTTATGATTCTTCATGTGGCTTCCTCTGCATAATTATGGTGGTTGTCAGTATATGTAAAAACCTACAAAATAGATTTTAGTAGCAAAGTCCGTTGTTGGATTTACCGCTTTAAATTGCAATTTTCTTGTTTGTAAATTACAGTTTTATACTGTAAAACGTACAAGTTGTTCTGTAAATATGTTTAAATTTGTACTGAATTTTACAGAATTATTCTGGCAACCACAGCTGCCAGGATTATTTTTTTTACTGTGATATACAGTACTGTGCTAAAGTCTTAGGCACGTTAGTATTTTCTATATTGCATATAAAAATCTCACTGAATTATTACAATTAATGGCAAAAGGAATGTTTGGAAATGTAAACTGATATGTCCTACTTACTACAGCAATAGAAAAAAATAACTGTCTTAAAAAAACTTTTTATTTTTTTTGGTGAAAATACTAACGTACCTAAGACTTTTGCACAGTACTGTATATCCTCTGAAGCAGGTTAGCTCAGGTCATAAAATGCTTTGTGGTGCGACACGGCAAACAAATTATGGTATAGACCTTAGTCTGGGTAGCACCAAATTGAATTTTTGACAAGAATGAATTTGAGGCTGTGAGGGATAGAATACAGAGCGTTCAATGGATTTTACTGCTGTTTAACAACATACCAATTGCTCAGCTGACGAAACGTCTTTCGGAAAGAAAAAAAACTTTCAGTCGACAAAAACTCCATAAAACAGTTTTAGAAGTTGTGAGCTGTGAAAATTGTGTGATCTAGGACCTTTATACAGTGCGTGCCATTGTAAAGACTGTACGTCTATCCCTCACAGCCTTTAAATTCAATATGGCGTCTAACCTGCATGACTAAGGTCTATTTATGAATTAAGGCAAGATACTACAGGCAAAAAGCAATGGTCAATTTTGGGATATTGCTTCCAAAACATCTCTTCTTTCAGTCTACTGGAAAGAAAACATCCAAAACACAAATTTAAGTGTTTATTACACAATAGTTAGGCCTATGTCTGTAAATTTTGATAACAATATATATCTTTAAAGGCAGTATTCTCAAAGTGTTTTTTTTTTTCATGCACTGAGCCAGAAATGTCCACTTCACTAGCACTTACATACACCAAACTTTACAGTTTTATTCAATCCATATTCCAAACGTTTTTACAGGTTTTTGTTAAAAACAGATATCCAAAATCCCTTCAGTAAATAATAATAAATAAACTTTAACTCTGGTATATCAACAAAATGAAACAAGAATTTTTGAACCTGGCTTTATCCAATGTTCAGATTTCTATGATTTAATCATATAATGCCTCATTTACATATTTAAATATGAACAAGTTGTAATAAAAATGTAATGTCTTAATGTTCTATGATTATTAACTGGAGAAGTATGGTGATATCTATTAGTTAATAAAGTTCATTCGACCATATTCTGATCTACAAGCCTTAGTAGCATAACCATGACTGTATGTCACTGGAATACTCTAAATGTCAGGTTGTTCCAGAAAGGCTTCATATCCTCCAGGGCTTTAAAAATCTTTGATTACCACCTCTTTTTGATCCCTTCTTCTGCTTTGATTCTTCCACCTCGGCCTTTGAGCCTGTCGTTATCAGTGCCGTCAACTTCTGCATGGAACCTTTGCGCTGTGTCTGTCCCTCCTCCCCTTCCTTAGCCCGCAGCTCTTCAATCGCCTCAAATACATTTTGCTTGAACTTCCCAAATGCTCGTTTTAGCCCTTCTGCCATTTCACTACACCGGTGCCTGACCAGCTAGAAACTCTCTCTCTTGGAAACTGAACTAGTTGAACGTGTATGTCAGGTTAAGGGTGGGAATGTGGTTTATTACCCCAATTATCACATAAAGGCCACTTTGCATGTTAATTCTAAGCCTCCAAGTCACACTAGCTCAGTTAACATAATTGTCACTGTAAAAGAGTTTTATGAATAATACATTACATTTTCAGATGATGTCAAACAGGAATGTTAAGGAAGTAAAACCAAAAGAAGGTCAAGTTTTTCCCTATATGGCTCTTAAACTTTGGAATAGCCTTCCTGGGAGTGTTCAGTGCACATTCTCTCAGTATTAAATCCAAAACAAAAGGCCTTAAGTGAGGCTGACATCTATCATCTTACTAATAAAATGTAATAACGCATTCATAATGTATATATGAATATGTTATGTCAAATATATATGCAATCCTGATAATATTTATCCAATAAAAAAAATTTCTTTGAAGTTTTTTAAAAATGTTTACGTTTTTGTCTTATGCTCACAAAGACTGCATTTATTTGATAAAAAATACAGTTAAAATATATATACAGTAAAGATAAATAATACGGTAAAAATAAATATTATTGTGAAATATTATTATCATTTAAAGTAACTATTTTCTATTTTAATATATTTTAAAAGTCCTTTGTTCCTGTGATGACAGGCTGAATTTTCAGCATTACTCCAGTCTTCAGTGTCACATGATCCTTCAGAAATCATTCTAATATGGTGATTTGCTGCTCAAGAAACATTTATTATTATTATTATTATTATTATTATCATCATCAGTTTAAAACAGTTTTGCAATGATACTTTTTTTGAGGAAACGGTGAAATTATTTTTAATATTTTTTGTAACAATGTAAAAGTCTTTGCTGTTCCTTTTTAAAAAATCAGTTTAATGAGCTTAATGAGTTTTGTGTCAGATGACAGACTTATCATTCTTTAAGTGCATCAAGTTCCACAAAAAAAAAGTAAATTCCAGAAATCAGGGTTTCCACCAAAAATAACTATATATAAACACCATTAGGGTAGTATTCAAATTACTTAAACCATGATGTAAGATTTTAGTCATACTGTTCATCCCTAATATGTATTGTGAAAAATACACTATACAAATAAAGGCTTGACTTCAAAGTGTTTGCATACAGTTGCATCAGGAATTTTCTGCAACAATTTTCAACCAATTATATATATATATATATATATATACACTACTGTTCAAAAGTGTGGGGTGTAAGATTTTTTTTAATCAAAATTAATACTTTTATTTAGCAAGGATACATTCAATTTTAATCAAATAAATGCAGCCTTGGTGATCATAAGCAAAAGACATTTACAAATCTCATCCACCCCAAACTTAAACATAAACGGTAATGTAGATTTAATGTAATTGTTTCCAAGGGGGGTTCTTTTATCCCCTACACCCCATCTGTCTGTGTGTTCAGCAGACAACACACACTATAATCCCACTGACTGACCAAACAACAACCAAGAAAACCTCCGATGTGCCTGAATCATGGTTCGGTGAATTAAAAAACTAAACGAAATCCAAGTACAATAAAGTTTTAATTAGAAACTGAAACTGACTTAAGCATGACTGTATGTAACACAAATAGCATTTCTGAATGTGTCACACACACACAAAGCTATGTTGTGAAAACAAAACTAGCAATTTACATTCCAATCTTTCCAAGATTTCCAGCAACACTAACATGGAGCGGCAGAGTTTATCCTCATAACACCCATTCAGATGAAGATCAGATTAAAAGCTGATTAAAATATGAGTTTAGTAGCTGCTGCCGCTAATTTAACCCCGTTCACACCAAGGACGACAACTATAACGATAAAGATATAGTTCTAAAAATCGTTCTAAATGTAAAAGAATAGCAGAGCCCACACCACAACAATAAAGGTAACGGCACAGGTAAACGATATCATTGGAATCACTTTCAGAACGATTTTGTCAAGCTGATGAATAATAAAAACAATGACAGCCAATCAGAATCCACCAAACTGTGAAGAGCTCAAGCATTTAAAGCATTTCACAGCAAACAAACACACAAAAGGTTCCACTGAAAATCGATGTAAATACTTTTAGGATGCTTGAATGTTGTACCAGTCACAAAACTGCTTTATTGTTTTAGTTTGTAGCTATTTGTGTGGTAAAGTGATGACCGATATGGATTTTTTTGGTGCCGATGCTGATGCCAATATTTTAGAGAGAAGGGTGGCCGATGGCCGATATAAAGCAGATGTATATAATTTAATGTAATCATAGTAAAAATAACACATGGATTGCAATTATATTTATTTATTTGACATAATATTTACTAAAATAATAGGAATTGAATTATTGAAAAGTCTATCAATTTTAGGGATGCACGATATATATCGGTATCGTCTGATATATGTTCATTTTTAATGTTATCGGTATTGGCCCAATAAGAAAATCTGGCTGATATATTAAAGCCGATAAATAATGGATTATTTCCTTCAGCTGAGACACTTCAGATGTGCACTGTTCGCCATGATGGTTTTGAATTACTTGAAATATGATTGGAATCACTTCAAAAAAGTAAAATACAGTAAAGTGCAACATGCACAAGTCTGTCATATAAGCAACAGTACATAAAATTATACCGAGAACATTACAATTGTGTGCTTGGGACATGGATTTTAATGGTGAGACTTTGTTTTTGTAATCACCAAAATATATATATTGGTTGTCGGCTTTCAAATATAAAGAATTATTGGTATCGGCCAAAATGTACACATGAACTCTACACACAGTACACATGGCATGACAGTGGGAACTTGGATATTGCGCAGTATAGTGTGAAGTTGCTTGCTCGTGCATGTCTAGTGACAGCCAAAGTCATCCAGTTCACACGCATTGGATCATTCACACAGAAATCATGCAAATAGTATGTGTTCTTGTAGAGGATACAATGCACTCTTCAGCTGTATTCGCCAAAGTTTGTGGAAATGTTTAACAGGTATTTAAAGACTTGTTTAAATGCAGATTTTCCATATGCTGAATAACTTTAATGGATAATTAAAAAATGTCAACAATCGGTCAACCACTAACTTTGTGACTGAATTTTGAGAAAGAAAATTCCTAGAAAACAAGCATAGATATTCCACAGAAGTAGGTAAAAAAGTTCCTGAAAATGAAAGTAAATCCACTGTACCTGATCGGCCTCCATCAACAGCACTCGATGTTCCTTCTTGTCTCTCTTGGCTGTCCACCTCGTCTTTCTGTCCACTGTTTTGCCTCTTCTTTGGAGGCAGAGGAGGTGCCCTGTCAGCGCTGGAGAGGGACGAACTTCTCGTTTTGCGCCTGGGCTTAATTGCAGGAGGTCTTTGTTGTCTCAATTCTATGCTGGCGCTCTTTGCTGTATCTCCAGCTGGAATCTTAGACTCTGGCTGGCTGAATTTGTTGACTATGTTTTTGACATTCCCAGAGCTCTGTGAGGCTGCTCCTTCCACAGATGAGGTGTCTGGGGTATTATTGGAGGGCTTGGTGGGAACCGGGGGTCTTTGTTTAACCTCAGGTTTCGTAGGCAGATGTGGAGACTCTTGAGTAGACATCTTAACTGGTTTTGATGTTTTAAACCAAAGCAACCTGGCCAATATGAGGCCAGGCAGCAGGGTCACCCAGGGCCTTCAATCCTCAACCTGTGGTAACAAACAATAAAGGCTTTACATATGACTGATGCATCTTTTTCCATCAGTTGACCAATCCCTGATCATCTGACACTGTAGTGTTTTCATTAGAGATATTACAATTCTGTCTGATACTGATGAACTTATATTTATTTTTAAGTTATGGTCTTGATGATATAAAGTCTTGATGAAACAGACGTAGCAACAGATCTTTTCTTCAATATTGTGGCGTACATCAGAGTGTAACAGGTTGTGGAAAAAATATGCCATAGGTTGCGCATTGAATTTGAAACATGAACTTGCAGGGGCGGGGTTTAAGCAGGTGAAATGATTGGAAAAGTCCTGCATACATCACCAGAAGAAATGGTGATTTTTACTGTAAAGATCCAGATATGACAATTTGATTAAACATTAAATTTAAAAACATTAAAAATTAAAAAAATGAAACGGAGTGAATTTTCATCTCATGCCGACTTTAAAATGTAAGCTATTTGTACAGCTTTGTCCAAATAAATTAAAAAAACACTTAAAAACAAAAGTAGTCATTTTAAATGCTGTACGTTAATTAATTTGGACATCACTATATTGTAATATACAGAACACTAATATACACTGTTATTAAATTATTCATGTTTTTAAAGATTAAACATAAACATTAGATGATGGCAAAGGTAATCTAAAATGTACAAATCATGCACAAATCCAAAATTGCCAATATGATAAATTAAAGAAGAATCTGTAATATCAGCAAATAACTGATATGATAACAACATATCATCCAACCCTAGTTTTTATTCTTTCAGTTTCATATCCCTAGGTTGTAATTAGAAGACAAAGTTTGATATGATGATTAACATCTAGTAACTCATTTAATAAAATAAATAGCACAATGATCTTTGTACTGGAATTACCTCACACAGTACAGGTTCAATTGCATTGGACTTTGCTCTTACAGGCAACAGTCAGACTTTTGAATAAAATATGAGATGAACTTCCAATTAGACTGGTGGTTCTTCTGTGAAACAGCATTAGACATATGCTGGAAATGTGCTTGCATGTCATATTTACAGTAAGAACCGTGTACTCTGACCCCATCAGATTCCAAAAGACTCTTAGAAATGCATGATGGGATTAAAACCACACAATTAGTGGTTTATCGTTTTATGGTTATTTCCCCCTTATGTAAAACTACACTAAACCATTTTAATAACTTAATTAGCTTAACTTTCTTGGCTTGGAATAATACCCCATTCTGAGGATATTATAAGGGAAAGGGTGTGTCAAAACGACTTTCCGTTTTAACAATTCAGGTTGAACGTTGGCGTCACTGACTTCTCTAGACTTACACCCCTCAGACAAACTCAGCAGGTCTGTCCGGTTCTTAGTGTGCTCGAATTTGATATCCTGAACATACAGAGCTCAACATTGCACAATGCTGAAAAGAAACACTTTCCCATGGGGTGAAATAGGAAGGGTGAATTGGTTACCATTAAAAGGGTGAGAATGCTTCTTAATTTTTTACATTCTTCTGATATTTTAAACTACAGTAAACATCCCCTCAAACAACAGGACAAGTGTTCCCTGATGGTCAGTTTTTTTCCAAAAATGTGTACAAGACACTTCCCCTCCAATCTATAAACAATCTTTGGATCGGAATCCTCCTTTCCTTTCCTGTTGTGAACCTTGGCTTTGCTTCCAAATTCCTTAAAAACACTGGGATGTTGTGATATACATCAGAAATATTTAATACACAAACACACACACACACACGTAGCAGACTATTTGCAACTGCCTGTATATAAAAACAATAGATGAATAGAAAAAAGATTGGAAAAAAGATGGAAAAATAGGCTAATGAAATATTAAACATTACAATCCAAAAGTCAATACTCCTACTATGTTGTTCACATGACTAACAATGATCTAACAAGGACAAGCAACATGATGTAACCACTGAACCTGTCATTCATTTAGTAGACTATCATTTTTATATCTGAATATGGTAAACAGTAGGTAAGATGCAGTATAGCCAACTATATTCACAGTTGAGGAGTTAATTACAAAACAACTGTCTTACACAGACTACTCACCAAATGTGTCTCACTTTCTTATATAATCCATTAAGAAAAGCGAATTGCTGAAATGTGTCCAGAGTAAATTTCCTCATAAAAACAAAAACATTTGAGTCGCGTGGGGTAACTCTCACAGTGCACATGAACACATAATAGTTTCACAGACATCCATGTTAATACATTTCTTTAAAATGACAGCAACATATCGCCACATTCCTGTGCGAACTTCATATCCGTACGGATTTGATCAGACGTTACTTTCGTCTTTCCTCTTTTGTTGTCCTCACCGGTAAATCCACGCGCATCTCCAGCTCTTTGTTTTCCTGCTCGTGAGCATGTGTGTAGGAACAGCCGGACAGGGACAGTGTGATTAGTGCATACCCCTCCTCCCATCCCAATCCATCCCATCTCATTCCTGCCTGCACAGCACACCCTCCGTCCTTTGGCTGCCACCCAGCGGAGTCTCTCTCTCTCTCTCTCTCTCTCTCTCTCTCTCTCTCTCTCTCTCTCTCTCTCTCTCTCTCTGTGTGTGTGTGTGTGGTTCAGGAATACCCTATTGAACGTTATGGGGACAAAGATGGCAATATCCGAAATCCTTGTCCTTGTGGGTACATTATGGTCCCTATGAGGAAAACATCTTATAAATCATACCAAGTGATGTTTTATGAAAATGTAAAAATGCAGTTTGCTGTGATGGATAAGTTTAGGGGTAGGGGATAGAATACAGTTTGCATAGCCTATATAAAAATCATGAAAACCAAACAGTTAGGAAATGGCCGTTTTCCCATAAGCAAAACGGTTTAATAAACAAACAAAATAATAAACAGGGTATACATAGCTGTAGTAGTGTATACTAGCTGTGAGAATATAATTGCTATAAAATATTGCTCATAAAGATACTATTTAGTGACTTTTTTTTACGACAGGCTTTAAATTTAGTTTAACACGGACATTCTCTGACAGTCTTTTATTTTGAAAAACAGGTGGGTGCGTATGCAAATCCTGAATGTTTTGTTTTTAACCATGTTTTTAACCCTGCAAATACAAAATAATGTATGCCAAAATGTATAATTGTTTTGGTCCAGTCTAATCACAAATTTGACTGATGTGTTCTTCTGAACTAGAGGAATGAGGGGAATAAAAAAAAAAAAAAAAATGTATATAATGGCAAGGATATACTTTAAGTCAAATATGTAAAAAATAAGGACATATATACTTTTTGTCAAAATATACACCACAGAAAGGACTATTTTATTAATTCTACAGTGATAAACCTGAAATTAGGGTTCGTGGAAGCAAAAAATAAATTAAATAACTGTACACCAATATTTTACATTTAAATATTTTTTTAATAAAATAATTATCTGCTTCCATGATTTAACATGTATCACCAAATATAAACAATTAACAAACAAATAAATATAAAACAATCATACACATTTTTTACATCTTAAAAATTATAATTCATGAATCAAGGATTCGATTCAGTTAAAGAGTCGACTCTCAGCAGCAGTGTTTACTGTGAGGAGATCAGCGGCTAGGCTTTTCCGTCTGATAAGGTGATCACTTGTTTTTGTTTCCGTAGACGTGCTACTTATCGCGCCGTTTTGTTGACGGAACGAACATATCCGCGTTTTCTGCAATCAGATGATCGTATTTAAAAGATAAATAGACAGAATCTCTGTAGCTAACGAGCTGTTGTAGCAGATCAGCTGACCAGCTAAACTCAGATATTCAGAATATATATTCTGCAAGCTAGAATATTTACAACTGACTACCAACACGATACATAATGCATATTTACCACACTTTGATATTCGAGGTTCTAACAGCTGTTTTTACTGGCATTGCGCTGCTACATGTCAGGTTGTGTTGTTAGCCTGCTCCTGTAGTGTTTGTTAACACAGATCTGCTGCTCTGCACCGAGCTTGCAGATGATATGGATCATGCAATGAGCCTGCTATAAGCATTTTAGATCGTATGTTAATGGACAAAAGAGCATTAGAATTGCATGTGGTTGTTTGTTGTGATTTTAATTATGCAGGTTATGTAAAAACATGTGTAAGTGGCTTGGATAGGTCTACATGAAAACCTTCGTATGTAAGGTTTTTTTCCCCTTTACCCACACGTACACTCTGCAAATAGATCTGAATGTCAAATGTCAGCCTAATAACCCAAATCTCTATTATATGATTTGTATTATTCTACTACATGGGTAATTTGCCTCTCACTGAGTGTTAAATGGGTATAAAAATGTGTCAGTCCCATAATGTATGTGTCTGTATTTTTGCCGTCACTACAGTAAGCACAAACACCCACACACCAATTAGACACCTAGTCACCTGAGAGTGAAGTGAAGACTATCCTTAGCATCACATCTAGCTATTGCCTCCCACAGGACAGACCACTGTGACTCTGTGGCCCCTCTCCCTGGTCAGCCTCAGAGGGCCTTGCAACAAGATGCTGTTTTTTTATGCTGTGTATGTAAACACAAGGCGTGTTACAATCTTTCTTTGTTAACCTCACCCACACAGGGCTGAACGAACACACTGACACTGAAGAGTTCTACGTAGCATCCACCTGGACGGACTTTCTGGTTTTCGACCCTTTGCAGGTGGGTGGAAATGATCTGTCTTTTGTGTTATTGTGGTATTAAGGAATATTTGAAAGCGAAAAGAAGCTGCTAAGAATGTTGCACACACTTACAGAATTCAATACCACTTTAGACAAAACAAACTTGTTTTTAATGCATGTGTGCAGTTTAGATATTTCCTGACAACCGTTTACTGAAAATGTGACTTTCAGTGCAAAATATCATATTATTTTCATCGTCATATCGTTCTCCTTACCAATTCTGCTTGTTTTAGATCAGGGCCTTTCACACTGGGCTCCGTGGACCCCCAGGGGGCCGCAAAGGATTTCTAGGAGGTCCATGGAAGGTTTAGAGAAAAATGTAATAAATAAATAAATGAATAATAAAAAAAATATTTAAAAAAATAATTACATTTGAATAATATAAAAACATTTATCAAAATAATTAAACATAAATAAATTTAATTAAATAAAAATGTGATTATAATAGTAAATAAATTAGTAAATAAATAACCAAATATTTTTCAAATAATATATTAGACATATATATATATACACATTTTTATTATTATTAATCGCAAATATTCTTAATCGATAAATCGCATCTGACAAAAGATTATTTATATAATATATGTGTGTGTGTGTATATATTATTATATTTATGTATGTGTGTGTGTACATATATATATATATATATATATATATATATATATATATATATATATATATATATATATATATATATATATATACTCACACATATATTATATATACACAAACTTTTATATTAGATGCGATTAATCGCAGTGAATCGAATTGACAGCCCTAAGATTTGACAGCCCTAAGGCTTTTCGTCAGATTTCACAGCTGCAGTGTGTTTAATTGGAGAGCTCAGGTGGAGAGAGATGCTGTTGTGTGTCGAGGCCCTGCTGGGCTGCTGAAACCACAGAGAATACTGAGCTCTGAGTCTGCATGCACTTTATCACTCTAATAAAAGTAGTCTATTACTGCTATGCTCTTTTAGTTGGTTTTGTTTAAGGCTGTGTGTTTGGACTAGATATTCTCTGCTGTTATATTTTTGTTTTTCTGTATTTCTTCCTACATGTCCCTCCTCTTCCTCCTGGTCTCTACAGGATAGCGGATCAGGTCTTGAAACATGAGCTCTGTGGCAGTGTTGACTCAGGAGAGTTTTGCGGAGCACCGCAGTGGCTTGAAGGACTTTGAGAACACGGGTATGACGACTGTAGCAAAATTAGGGGTGAAACAATTTTTTTTTTGTACACAATTAATCTCATGTGTAATGGCAGGAAATATAAAGAGGGCTGCAACGACTAATCGATAAAACTGTTAATAATCAATAATGAAAAAATACATTTCTTCTTCTTCATCTTCTTCTTCTTATTATTATTATTAATGTTAATGTTGAAAACAGTCGTGCTGCTAATTTTTTGTTTGGAAATGGTGATACCTTTTTTCAAGATTCTTTGATGAATAGAAAGTTCAATGAACAGCATTTATTTTCATTTATTAAATGTATTTATTACATTTGATAAAGCATTTAGTAAATAAAAATAATTTGTAATTTTGTAACATTTTAAATGTCTTCACAGTCACTTTTGATCAATTTAATGAACCCTTGTTGAATAAAATTATTACTTTCTCTCTGTTTTTAAATCTTACCACAAATGTTTGACAAATGTCAAAATTGATAATAATAATAATGATAAATGTTTCTTGAGCAGCAAATCAGCATATTAGAATGATTTCTGAAGGATCATGTGACACTGAAGACTGGAGTAATGATGCTGAACATTTATCCTTGTCATCACAGGAATACATTTAATACATTTTTAAATGTATTAAAATAGAAAACAATTATTTTACATTGTAATAATATTTCACAGTATTACTGTTTTTACTGTATTTTTGTATCTGAGACTTCTTACAAAAACATTAATAAATTGTAATGTTTCCAAACTTTTTACAGGTACAGTAGGCTTGGTCTAGGGTTAGTTACATGTAATTATGCATTATTTACTGTTATTACTACAGTAAGTACATGTAACGTAACAAGTACGCTGTAAAATAAAGTGTTGCCTTCTTTTCTTATTGTCTGTTATTAGGTAGAGTGCCAGAGGATGAAGCATATATACCCACCTATCTGGAGGCCTTTCCACCTTTGCCAGACAAGGGCAGTCCAGGTGAGAAGACGGGTGAGCCGGCAGGTGCCTGGAGCAAAATCCGACCCATCAAAGCCTCTGTCATCACTCAGGTAACTGTTATTACTCCACAGATGTTTGTGAATAAGCTGCTAGAGATCTGAAAAAAATGTTCTTCTTGTCAAGCCACCATGTCTTTTTCCCCTTTCACACTCTTTGCACTTTCAGGTGTTCCATGTCCCTCTGGAGGAGAGGCGGTATAAAGACAACAGTCAGTTTGGTGAGGGTGAGGAGGCGAAAGTGTGCCTGGATATCATGCAGAAGACAGGGGCACATATCGAACTCTCGCTTGCCAAGGACCAAGGCCTCTCCATCATGGTCACTGGAAAATTGGACTCGGTCATGAAAGCGAGGAAGGAGATTGTGGCCCGACTGCAGACTCAGGTGCTTTTTTAATTCTTGCTCTTCTTATAGACCTTATGCGCCAGAGAAAAGAGCATGCAGCCATCTTTAGAATTTTGTCTTTGAACTTCTGTTTTTTGCGGTAGCTCTGAATATTTCTCAGCATCGCTGTCAAAGTAGCCTGGAAATCCAGACCCAAATCCGAAAGATTAAGGGTTTGGCTTTGAGTAATGAAAATCGCCCAACTCGAGGGGCGGCACCAAGCATACATTTGAAAATCTCGCTGCACCCAATTGGATAACACTACAACCAATAACAACAATACACGGGGTGACGTATCCAGAGCCACATACTTAGCTACCAGCGGAGCTAACTGGTAGCAGGGTTGCCAGATTGGGCGGTTTTGCAATCTATTTTGCGGGCAAAAATGGGTTTGGGCGGGTGGATAAAAATTGGGCTGGTTTCGGATCAGTTCGGCGGGTTTTTATTGCCAAAACACCGGCACTTCAGATCCTTCTTCCTGCGACCTAGTGTTCAGCAGGCAGCAGTCTCACTCACTCACACACACACACACACACAATACGTGCCCCCTAACCTCACAACAGACACTCCCTCCCACTACATTCAGTGATGCACGCGCCCGCCCCTCAAACAACAACACACTAGATCGCGGGGTTTTCAAAGTTCAAACTAACTTACTTAGCTAGCTGACTGACATTGCGGTTTCATGACAACTCTCTCTGGGTCAGCGGCAGCGCCAACACAGATTTGAATGTTGCGATATGATTTTGTCAAAGGTTTAATAGACAGACGAAATGGAATAAGATCTCGTGGGTGTTTGAATCGAGATCACAGTCTTTTAAAAATGAATCGTGCAGCTCCATAACGACACATTTCATCCTGAAACGTTTTTGAAACGAAAGTGGCTAACTTCTGTCAACCTCATCTATAAGCAAGGGCAAAAATAAAGCTATTTAATTTGAATTAATATCTGTAATATTCTGTAATAAAAAATAAAAAAAGATTTTAAAATCGTTTAAAAAAAATTGCGATACCTAGGTGAATCGATTTCAGCCCTTATATGCATGTTTCATGTTGCCATTTGAAATAATTGAAATGTTAAAGTGGGTTATTTTTAATGTCCATATATCCACTCAATGTTTTTATGTTACTGAATGCTTCCAAGTGACTTTTATTGACTCATTGATAGCCTAAGTTGATCGCATTATTTTCCGTAACATAATAGAATAGTCTGACTGAGGTACAGCCTACTTTTGTGTTCATTTGATTGAATATTTTTTATTTTTTATTTTTTTTATTAATACTTTTATTTTTAATTTTTGATTTACAGGATGAACAATTAATGCAAAAACAATATTAACAGAAGGGAGGAGAAGGAATTAAGCATAAATACATCGCAGATGTATGCTACATAGCATAGACAGCTTTAAACCTATACATATCCACGCATATTCTTAAATATCAATCATCATATACCTGCATACCTAAAATGACATGTGTGCGCTAACCCCCCCTAAAAAAAAAAAAAAACACTGACCAACAAAGCCAAACTGGTGAGGTTAATCATTCTAATAGCCATTAATGTTTACTTAGTTGAGGATGTCTTTACATTCTTTATATATCAACCACTTTTCCCAGTCCCTTTTAAAAGCACCTTTCTTCATCTTTAAAATATATGTAAGTTCTTCCATAACCATGATTTCTTCAATAATTTCAAACCATTGTTTACACTTCAAAGTAGTATCTTTGAGCCAATTCCTAGTTATAGTTTTTTTGCAAGCCGCAAGAAGGATCTTACATAAATATTGATCACTTTTAGGGATTATGCCTTTAATATTTCCCATAAGTAGAAACATAGAGGTTCTGGGTATTTTAAATCCAAACACTTCCGACATAACTACCTGCACATCATCCCAAAAAGACTGAATTTTCTCACAGCTCCAAAAAATATGTGTGTGATCTGCTTCTAACTGTCCACACTGCCTCCAGCAAGCTTGCTGTTCAGAGACTTGTTTGTTTCTGATCTTAGGTGTTATAAAGAAGCGGATAAGGCACTTCCAGCAAAACTCCCTCCATATTTGTGAACTGGTAGTAGTTTGGTGTATTGACCACAAGTCATACCAATCCGTTTCTGGTATTTCAATCTTTAGTTCTTTATCCCATTTCAATTTTATATATAATGTAGAGGAGGGGCCACTACACATCAACACTTCATACAAAAAATAAATTATTCTGGGTAGTGTATGCTCATAGGCGTCCATCATCATTTTAGTAAGGGGATGGATATCATTTACTCTAACTTTCCTTTTTTTGTTGTAGTAATCCCTTAACTGGAAGTATCTAAATAAGTCCTGATTTCTTATTCCTAAGTTTTCCTTTAAGTCCTGGAAACTTCTAATTTCACCCTCTGCAATTACACAGCACAATGCTGTTATTCCCCTATCCCTCCACTGTTGAAATATTGGGTCATCCCTTCCTGACTTAAATTCCTCATCATGAGTAATCCACCTAAGTATTCCAATTTCTTTCTCCAATTTGAATTGTTTAACAATAGAATGCCATATATTCAATGAGAATGTTGTTATTGGGTCCAGTTTATCTTTAATATATCCATGGATTTTACTCTCCCCTATAAGTGACTGAACTTGAAGATCTTGTATATGTGTTTCTATGTCTTTCCACTTGGCTATGTAACTAGAAGTACACCAATATAAGATGGGACGCAACTGTGCTGCACAGTAATAATTTTTAAGACTTGGAAGAGCCATGCCACCTTTCTCTTTAGGTAATTGGAGTGTTGAATAGCGCACTCTGGGTCTTTTACCCCCCCATATATACCTGGATATTATTTTGTCCCATTCAAAAAATTGCTTTGGTGGGATTTCCACTGGGAGGGATTGAAACAAATACAGCATGCGCGGTAAGACATTCATTTTTATTCCTTTTATCCTATCACTGAAGCTCATGGGATACGTGGACCACCTCTCAATGTCGCTCTTTATATTATTAGTAATTAGATCGTAATTGGCCCTATACAATTTTGTTAAGTCTTTAGTTATATTAATACCTAGGTATTTTATGCATTTTGCGTCCCAATTAATGTCATAGTTTTGTTTGAGTTGCGTGTTTGGTTTACAATTAAGCATAAGAATTTGGGTTTTTGTTACATTTAATTTATATCCAGCATATTCATTAAATTTTTCTAATACTTGCATAAGATTTGTGAAATGTTTTTTGGGTTCAGCTAAATAAATCATAACATCATCTGCAAAAAGGCAAATTTTATGTTCCATGCCATTAATTTCAACCCCTGGAATCAATAAGTGCTGTCTGATTAATTGAGCCAGTGGCTCTATATAGATGGCAAATAGAGAGGGACTAAGACAGCAACCCTGTCTAGTTCCTCTTTCCAGGAGGAATCTCTCTGATAGAGACCCATTTACTCTTACTCTAGCTGTCGGGTTTTGATATAATGATTTGATACACTGGACAGATTTGTCATTAAACCCCAACTTTTCTAATGCTAAGTAAAGAAATTCCCAGTTGACCCTGTCGAAGGCCTTATTGAATATTGTTTCTAAAATCGGATAGGCTAAGTCGAAAAATGGGTAATTTTAAAGCTTGTTAGTGATTTCAATGTGTTTAAACGAGAAACAAGCCACAAAAAAAATTGGGCGGTTTTTTGTGCATTCTCGCGGTTTTTTACAAGGTTTTGGGCTGGAAAACCTTGCTGGCATCTGGCAACCCTGACTGGTAGATTAGACTCTTGCCGTATCCGGTCGGCAAAGCAGCAAAAACGTCCTTCTTGCAAAGGAACGATTCGAGTGCCGTCTTCTGTTCCTCTTTTAGATAAAAAGCCACGTCTAACTCGTTCATTGTAGCAGCCAAAGCCGTTTCAAACAACTGGTGTTCATCCATAGCCATCTTGCAATGTTTACTAATGACTTTGATGTCGCAGCGCTGTCGTCATCTGTTTAGCTCTGGCCTGCCTATATCAGATACACCGATGTGATTGGTGCAGCTCGGATATATTTAAAGAGCATCATTACTCAATGCCAGAGTAACTTGCTGATCAAATTCAAATTGTGCTCTTTGCGAGAACTCTGGATTTCCAGGGTACTGTCAAAGAGTAATTAGCTAGTAAATTGGATGAACTTATTGTAGAGTTAGCAAAGGTATCATGAGCATTGTAATGTTTGCAGCGGATGTTATGATAAATGTCAGTAGACCCAATACTATATTCCTGCAAAACTAGAAGCAGTACTGCAGTTCTAGGATCGCATTTCTTGGACCCTAGTTTTTTGTGATGCCGCTAGTAGTAGTACTAGTATTTAACCGAAGCTATAGATTGTGAAATTAAACATTTCTCATTGTTAGTGTGTTTTTTATAATAAATAAACAACATATTTGAGCTTCAAACAACTACATTCTCGACTGAGAAACTCTTAAACCTACATTTCGTGACACAATAACAGTCGTATTTTTCAATTTCGCGGTCTTTCTCCTCTGCTATTGACGCAGCTCGGACTCATCTCTTCAACCGGACTCGATTGTTCACCACACCGCCACCTAATCTACTACTGTACCTGATTCAAACTTCAAGCAAACAGATGCAAGGCTATATAACCATGGAAAATTATTAAAAAAAAAATCTATTATCTTTCCAGCTTATTTTTAACGTAAGAGCCGGCGTGACCATTTTAAACTTTGCGAGGCTTTTGATGTCTGTGCAAAAACAGTTCATTGTGCTGCTAGATGTTGTAAACTGGTATTTGTTTTCAAATTATTTAAATGTGTCAACATACTAATAAACACACTAGTTTGTAGCGTGATTATTTTAGCGTTTACTGCACTTTACTGTTAAGTGTGTCACACTTCAGACGTGAAGCGCCACTCTGCACTGTGGCTAATGAATTGAAGTCTCGCACACAGAAGATAGTCTTTCTTTCTAGTCTATATGGGATGTACCCAAAAAGTGAAAGTGAGGAGCATTTATGGGTACAAGTCGGGAACCGGCCTACTTTACATATTTCAAGGGTGCTGAATCCAAAAAAACTGGTACCCAAGCGAAATTGTGAGTTTTTGACCTTCTAATTTGCATATCAAAATGGCCGCCAAATTTCCTATCTTGCTCAGTCGTTGGACCATTTTCCCCTAGTTTTTTTGTAAGTAGGCAATCAAGATGAGGAAATTAAGTTTCTAGATCGATAGTCAAGGGTCAGAGCAAAGATATAATGGAGGCTCACTGCCTTTTTTATGTATATATATATATATATGCAAAATACCAACTTTTAAGGTGAAATTAAGCATTATTTGTGTCATATTTTAAGGCCGACATAACACCATTGCAAGTTGTCTGAGATTTCATTTTTTTATGCAAATTAAGCATTTGTTCTCTAAATTCTAAGACGGGAAAAACCCAGGTGAATAGGGAAAAAAACACCATGAAACTTCCTCCGGGACATCGTGCGTAAAACGGCCAGCCATCGCTGTCTGCGAGCCGCCATATTCAAGCACCGAGAGCGCGCACACTGCGCCCGCGCCTCCGAATCAGGTTCTCGAGCCCGCGGAATGTGGCAATCGGAGCCTGGAGGCCATTCTGCCCCTAGCCGTACATGCGAAAGTGTGGGAAGCTATTCCAGGTGCGTCAGAATGGGTGCTGAGCACAGTAAGAGAGGGCTATTCATTGCAGTTCGCTCGCCGTCCCCCGCTCTTTCGAGCCCGAACCGAGACGAGAGTGAATGGGGAAGTAGCACACCTACTTTGTGCAGGAATAGCAAAACTTCTGTGCAAAGGGGCCATAGAACCGGTACCCCCTTCTCTGAGCGAGTCAGGCTTTTACAGCCGTTACTTCCTCGTGCCCAAGAAGGACGGAGCTCTCAGACCGATTTTAGATCTGAGATATTTGAACAAAGCTCTTATGAAAAGACCAGCACAGATTCGCCCGAGGGACTGGTTTATTTCCCCTCGATCTGAAAGACGCTTACTTTCAGATCCAGATAATACCCCATCACAGGCCATTCTTGAGATTCGCCTTCGACGGTCGGGTATATCAGTGCACCGTCCTGCCGTTCGCCTGTCTTTAGCACCCCGTACATTCACGAAGTGCATGGACACGGCTCTCGCTCCCCTGAGAGGTCAGGGGATGCGGATTTTGAACTATTTGGACGATTGGCTGATTCTAGCACAGTCAGAGGAAGAACTTATCTCTCACAGAACAGTGCTTCTCAGCCACCTGGAAAGCCTGGGTCTCACGGTCAACTGGACCAAGAGCTCATTACTGCCCAGTCAGTCAACCTCTTTTCTGGGTTTGGAACTGGACTCTGTGGCAATGACGGCCCGGCTGTCGACACAGCGCGTGCGCCGTATCTGACGCCTGGCCTCGTCTTTCCAGTTGGGCAGCGCCGCACCTCTAAAAACATTTCAGAGGATGCTGGGTTGTATGGCATCAGCTGCAGCAGTGCTTCAGCTGGGTCTACTGCGTATGCACCCGCTACAACGCTGGTTGAACGCTCGAGTGCCTCACCGAGCCTGGGCGTCCGGCGGCATACGAATCACAGTGACTCAGAGCTGCGTTTCAGCACTGAGACCCTGGTTAGCGGCCGACTGGTACCAGCGGGGAGTGACAATGGGAGCCGCACTCAGCCCCATGGCCAATCCCGGTGAGGAAAGATCTTCTCTCTCAAGCCGGTGGATCAATCCGGCATCCCCATCCAGAGCGCTGTCTCTGCATGCGTGGATAATCAACGGATACCCGTTGACCTGCCAGAAGGGGTCGTAAACACGATCACGCAGTCTAGAGCTCCTTCCACGAGAAGGCTCTACACGTCTAAATGGTCAGTGTTCTGTAAATGGTGAACCCCCCGCGGCCCCCCTCGGTCCTGAAAGCGTTTCCCTTTGAACCGCTAGAATCTATGGATCTGAAATACCTTTCGCTCAAAACCGTTTTCTGACAGGTCTGTCATCAGTAAAACACGTGGGGGATCTACATGCACTGTCTGTTAGCCCCGCATGTCTCGAGTTCGGACCAAATGACTCCAAAGTCATCCTCAAACCGAGACACGGGTACGTCCCCAAAGCGATTGGCACTCCCTTTAGGGCGCAGATCATCTCCCTGTCGGCTCTGCCAGTATCCGATAGTGAGGACAGTGATAACCTCTTATGCCCCGTCAGGGCGCTGAGAGTTTACATCACACGCTCCGCCGCCTTTAGGCGTTCTGAGCAGCTCTTTGTTTCGTTTGGTGGGCGCACCAGGGGTCTCGCCGCCTCGAAACAGAGCCTGTCCAGATGGATAGTGGACGCTATTGCAGCAGCTTATGCATCCAAACACCTGCAGTGCCCTTTGGGCATCAGAGCCCATTCCACTAGAGGCAAGGCCTCATCGTGGGCTTGGTCCAGCGGGATTTCTATTCACAACATTTGTATGGCGGCAGGCTGGGCCTCTACATTCGTGAGATTTTATAAACTGGAAGTTCACGCCTTGCAGGCTAAACTGTTATCAGTTTAAGTGATATGTATGTTCTGCCCAGTCGTTCATGTGCAGACTACTTTCGTGTACTACTAGCTTTTCTGGTGAGCTGCACTAAGGGATGAGATTCTCTATATACAGGCCGGCGGAGCTGCTCTGTATTTTCCCCATCACGCGCTTGTGCACTGGTGCTGGCCCGCGTTGCTGGCCACCTATTCTCCACTCAGCTGCGCTAGGGGTTATACTCTCTATACATAGACCGGCGAAGCCGCTCTATATTCTCCCTATGATGTGCTTATGTACTGTGCTGGCCCGCGCTGCTGGCCGCATTCTCCATGCTTATACATAGACCGGCAGAGCCGCTCTGTATTCCTATGAAGTGCTTTTGACTTGTGCTGGCCCGCGTTGCTGGCCGCCTGTTCCCGCATGTTGTGTTCCCCGAGCTCCCCTGGGACTCATGCATGGACACGGCTCTCGCTCCCCTGAGAGGTCAGGGGATGCGGATTTTGGTGTTTTTTTTCCTATTCACCTGGGTTTTTCCCGTCTTTTTCCCGAACAAATGCTTAATTTGCATAAAAAAATGAAATCTCAGACAACTTGCAATGGTGTTTTTCTTAGTTATTATGTAATATGGAATACATCACATATCATATATACACTGGGAACATTTAAGAGTGATATTGATTGAATATGTATGTCGGCCTTAAAAAATGACACAAATAATGCTTAATTTCACCTTAAAAGTTGGTATTTTGCATATATATATATATATATATATATATATATATATATATATATATACATAAAAAAGGCAGTGAGCCTCCATTATATCTTTGCTCTGACCCTTGACTATCGATCTAGAAACTTAATTTCCTCATCTTGATTGCCTACTTACAAAAAAACTAGGGGAAAATGGTCCAACGACTGAGCAAGATAGGAAATTTGGCGGCCATTTTGATATGTAAATTAGAAGGTCAAAAACTCAAAATTTCGCTTGGGTACCAGTTTTTTTGGACTCAGCACCCTTGAAATATGTAAGGTAGACCGGTTCCTGCCTTGTACCCATAAATGCTCCTCACTTCTTATAGAAGGCCATTTTTCTGAAATCCGTCTAGTCTATTCCAAGAAAACTGAATTTAAAACCAGAAAATAGGGACTTATATATTGAAACAAATTAGGTTAAATATTTCAAGAAGGTTACCAACAGGTAAGTTTTGGGTTAGGGTTTGGTTGCTTTGTTTAATTGCTGAGTATTTTCTCTTTAAAACTGCTATGAAAAAAGTTTGTGAAAAACTAAGGCTTTAGCATATCATTAACAGCGAACTAGCAGGGGAGTCTTTTTTTGTTGTTATTAAAAATCGTGTAGATAGCAATATAGCGGGTGTATGATGTATACAATATTATGATCAACTATATACCTTTCTCTACTGATGTTCTGAGTTGTTCAAAGCGTTTCTGATGAATGTTAGAAGGCAGCTGTTTGACTCTGAGATGACGAACAGGAACATGTTTTTTGTATAATTAGCAACACATTATTAGCTGTTTGATAACATAGTCAAGCAAAAGGCTCATATTAATTACTGTTATGTGTCCGACGTTGTAAAGAGCGATACTATTGTGCAGCGTTTACCTCAGTAAGTTGGCCAAGTGAATCTGTGAGCTGGTGTGAGTGGAGGCGGGGCTAATTTGCATATTCATGAATCAGCATACTAAATGAACCAAGGGTGTAGAGTTACATTCAAGCTATGAAGATTTTTTTTTTTTCACAGGCAATTTTTTTTAAAATATGTTATTTTGGTGATCAAAGATTAGTTTTAAGGGATACAATTATTGACTACTTGGGTACTTTAAATGTATCCAATTAAACAGCTAAATCATTTATCAAACATAAAAATAAAAAAAAACTAGGGTCCTAGAAATCATTCATCAATCTGTAAGATCTTACCATCATGCTGTGGAAATACAAAACGGAAGACACAATAAGGAGTGCAGCTCTGAAAGGGGGTGGGGCTACATAAGGTCTATTCAATTTATTTAGCTGTTTGGTTTTCATTTTTGGGTGAACTAACCCTTTAACGCTAAACTTCTCAGGCCTCAGCGACTGTGCTTATTCCGAAAGAACATCATCGATTTGTGATCGGGAAGAATGGGGAGAAGATGCAGGAGCTGGAGCTGAAAACAGCCACCAAGATCGCCATCCCTCGCTCTGACGATCCCAACGCCAACATCCGCATCACCGGCACCAAGGAGGGCATTGAGAAAGCTCGGCATGAAATCCAGCTCATCTCTGCAGAGCAGGTAACCATTAAAGGTAGATCAGATGAGGTTTTATATTTCATTCCATCAGCTTTATCATGTCCTCACTGTCTGCTTCAGGATAAGCGTGCCGTGGAACGTCTGTCTTTTGAGAAAGCTTTTCATCCATTCATCGCCGGTGCATATAATCGACTTGTTCATGAGCTGAGTCAAGAGACTGGAGCTCGTATTAGCATCCCGCCACCCAGCGTACCCAAAGATGAGATTGTAATTACCGGCGAGAAGGAAGCGGTCGCCATGGCGATTGCACGCATCCGGGCCACTTATGAAGAGAAGGTGATTTAATTACGCTACCGTTCAAAAGTTTGGGGTCAGTAGTTATAAATGCTGTCCTTTTGAACTTCTCTGTCCTTGTCCAATGCTGTCCTTTCTGTTCATCAAAGAATCCTTAAAAAGAAATGTAGCACTCTTTCCATAAAAATACTACGCAGCACAACTATATTCAACATTAATATTAATATGAAATGTTTCTTGAGCAGCATTTCAGCATATTAGAATGATTTCTGAAGGATCATGTGACACTGAAGACTGGAATAATTCAGCTTTGCCATCACAGAAATAAAATACACTTTAAATGTATTCAAATAGAAGAGTTATTTTAAATTGTAATAATATATATATAAAAAATGTACTGCTTTTACAAAGATTGTTAAGCACAAGAGGCTTATTTCATTTTAAAGTCTTACCAACCCCAAATGGTATTGTATTTTAATTACATTATTTTGTGTACACGCATGCAAATATGCTACTGGTGACGTTTCCTGACCTCCTACTTAATATGTACAAGCAGAAACGAAAAACGACCACAATCTCAGTGGAGGTGAAGAAGTCACAACATAAGTACATAGTAGGCCCTAAAGGCAACACCCTGCAGGAGATCCTGGAGAACACGGGGGTGTCTGTGGAGATGCCTCCTCTGGACTCCGCATCGGAGACCATCATCCTCAGAGGGGAACCGGATAAGCTGGGTCCGGCTCTTACGCAGGTGTACGCCAAGGTCAGATGTATTAAATATAGTAGATTTGTGTAAATCCACAATTATTATATGGTCATATTTTTAATAGAATGCAAAGGCAGCTTTTCACATGGCTCTTGTTTGTTCTGCAGGCTAAAAGTGTGATAGTGGTGGAGGTGATTGCTCCGGCCTGGCTCCATCGATTCATCATTGGCAAGAAAGGACAGAACATCGGTCGCATTACACAGCAGCTGCCTAAGGTTTTAAAAAGCGAAATGAGAACTCAGTGTTATAAGATACTAGAATAGAATATGGCAAGTGAGAACTGAGAATAGAGTGCTGCGGGGATGACGTGTTTTTGTAGGCCGACCCGAAAGTTAGCATCACACTGGTTCCCAAACAAAAAATGGCAAAAGGATTTTTTCATTGGCTTTTGGATTCTTGCAGAAAATAAAAGTTTTTAACTCTTACACGTTTTGTCGCTCAAGATCATATTCAAAAAAAAGAACAACATTGATGCCTAAATACAATGAGCAGAAATAAAAAGCTGTTAGGTTACACCACAGTCACACAACAGTCAGTACAGCTTCTCACAAAATGTGATAAATAGTTGTGATAAAGTGATAAAGAGCACGAGTTTAAACACAAAGAGACTGCAAAAGTGGAAAAGTGACTAGATTAGTTCAGCGTGATGACATATAATGTAACCGACAACCTCTGTAGTCCTATTTAGCCACATGTTAGCAACTGCCTTTTTCAAGACACATAAAAGTGGGTATTACTGATGTATATTATTTCATAGAATAAACTATGAAAATATCTTGAACTTGTGTTAACTACAGACCTTATTTCATGCAATTAATCAAAAAAACAACAACAACAGCAACAATGTAGATTTTGGGATGATGGAGCTGGAAGTGCAAAAATGCTAAGTTTTAGGACTCATTCCTACAGCACTGTATTTCTTAATGTCTAAATCCTTGAATAATGAATAATAATATATTCTATCACATAAAAAGCATAAATATTAAGAATAATCCTAAGCAATAGGCCCTACATTATGATTTTGTGACTGTTTGTCATCACTAGGTTCATATAGAGTTTACTGATGGAGAGGAACGTATCAGTCTGGAGGGACCGACGGAGGAGGTAGAACAAGCCCAGGCTCAGATACAGGAGATCATCAACGACCTGGTCAGAGAACACTTGAATATCTTATTATTATTTATTTTTTGTTGTTGTTAAAATGCAGATAGCAATGTGACTAAAAACTATATTAAAAATGTAGTCCTCAAGTATTTTATTTTCCTTCGTTTAGATGGCGAGAATGGACTATGCAGAGATTAACATTGACCAACGTTTCCATAGACATCTCATTGGCAAAAACGGAGCCAACAGTAAGTTTAGACCCTTTTTGAAATGTTTAATCTGAAACTGCTGTCATGTTTAGTATGAAAAAGAAAATAGAGCTCAGGGCATAGCTAGAAAAAGTAATATTTGAATAGTCAAATTGTGGTTTTACACATTATTTGATTACAAGCAGTGCGCAATGTCAAAATTCAACAGTTGCAAATGTACTTCTCAAATATACAAATATCTAGTTCAGTCATGAAACTCTAGAGGACACAGGCTGATAGGTTTGCACGCAATTGGATAACGCTACGACCAATCACAACAATAAACCCCAGCTACCAGCGGAGCTAACTGGTAGATTAGACTCTTACCGTATCCGGTTGGCAAAACAGCAAAAACGTCCTTCTTGCAAAGGAACGATTCGAGCGGCGTCTTCTGTTCCTCTTATAGAGAAAAAGCCAAGTCTAACTCGTTCATTGTAGCCGTTTCCAACAACTGGTGTTCATCCATAGCCATCTTGCAATGTTTACTAATGACTTCGACGTCACAGCGCTGTCGTCATCTGTTTAGCTCGCCTCTGGGCCGCCTATATCACATAACCCGATGTGATTGGTGCAGCTCAGATAGATCATATTTAATCAGCGTCATTACTCGACACCAGAGTAACTCGCTGAGCAAATTCAACTTGTGCTCTCGCAAGAACTCTGGATTACCAGGGTAATCATTACCGCAAGGTGCAAGCTGATTTCCTCTGCTGATCCTGCAGCCAATGATATTGCTTGCTCAACATTCAAATAGTCTGGTTCAGTGTTTGTTGTAGGCTAATCCTGCAGTGCGGTGTTTTACTCTGAAACCCTCCACCTCCCCCAGCTCCACATTCCCAGGTCTGTTACATGATTTATGCATGTCTACTTATGCAACGGCAGCATATCTTACATGCTCACAGCAGTGTGTCTGTGTATCTACTGGCTGTAGCAGTAGCTGCAAAAATCATAAGCAGCAGCAGTGTAGCAGATCTAGTCTACCAAGACCAAATACAATAACATTATCATATTCATTAACATGCAAAAACTCTTCCCATAGTTGCCATGACTTAAATATAAATTTCCATGTGTCTTCATGACCACAGAACCTGGGACAAATTATTGACTATGTTACATACTTGATCTGACCTGTTACCTTTGAGCTATCCATAACACATTTGTTACAGTAAAGTTTTGATCAATCAACGGAGAAGATGAACAAATGAGTAGATGATTTTTTTGGTGCTTTTCCCTAGTAAATCGGATAAAGGAGCAGTATAAGGTATCGGTGAGAATTCCTCAGGACTCTGAGCGCTGTGGGTTGGTTCGTATTGAGGGCGATCCTCAGGGAGTACAACTCGCTCGCAAGGAACTGATGGACATGGCCCAGCGTATGGTGAGACGTACTATATGGTAGAACAAAGGCATTCTATATATGACGTTATGAACCCATCTGCATGGTTTAAGGTTTGTAATTTTCTAGCATTTTTGATACTGTAGGAAAATGAACGCACAAAAGACCTGATCATAGAGCAGAAGTTTCACCGTACCATCATTGGGCAGAAAGGAGAGAAGATCAGAGAAGTGCGGGACAAGTTCCCTGAGGTGCTCACAGATTATTTTTGTAAAACACAGACAGCCATATTCTGCTACAAGTTTGATAGATGATTTCATACAGATGCCTTTGGTTTCATTTCTGCAGGTTATTATCATCTTTCCAGACCAGCAACAAAAAAGTGACATAGTGCAGCTCCGAGGGCCTAAAAACGAGGTGGAGAAATGTGCAAAGTTTCTGCAGAAACTCATCGCTGAGCTGGTACAAGTGTTATTTCCTCTTGCTTCCTTCATGCTAAAAAAAACCATTTGCTTAGGGTCTAATACAAGTTCACAAATACAGCAGCTATTATGTGCTCAGGCAGCTGTGGAATTATTATTATATCTGCCTACAGATGGTAAATTAGTTTGTTATTCTGCAATGCTACTGTAGTCTGTTTTGAAGGTATATTGACTGTTGTTTACAGTTGAGAACTTAAGTCTTTGAATTTTCTCATGTATGTTTATCATGTCATTAGGTTGAGAGCAGCTTCTCAATTTCTGTACCCATCCACAAGCAGTTCCACAAAAACATCATTGGCAAAGGAGGTGCCAACATTAAAAAGGTGAATAAACTGTCATTTTATTTAGATTTTAGATATTAATTTTTCAATTAATAATCCTTTAAAGGGATAGTTCACCCAAAACTGAATATTCTGTCATTTAATCATACTCATGTTGTTCCAAAACGGTCTGATTTTCTTTCTTCTGTGGGAAAAATATTTTTAGTAGAACATTATGAAGAATCTTTCAGGACTTTCCATACAACGACAGTTCACAGCAATGTTATTTTAGTATTATTTATTATAGTAATTTATATGTATTAAGTATAATATTATTTATATATATATATATATATATATATATATATATATATATATATATATATATATATATATATATATATTACATTTTTAGTATTATTTGTTATAATATTTATTGATATTTATATCAGTACATTTTAATTTATTTTAGTAATTAATTTTGATGTGTTTGTCATTTTTTAATTAGTTTTATATTTCTTTTATAGCTTTAATTTATTTTTCAATTTTTATTTTGTAACTTGTTTTCCTTACTTACATGTAAGTTTACTAACTTATTTATTTCAGTTTCTAATGTTCTATATATATATATATATATATATATTTTTTTTAAGTCTAAAATCTATACTCTATATAATATTTATAAATTTTTTCCATCTTTATTTGAAAACTATTTTAATAGTTTTAGTTTTACTTACCAATAACAACACTGGTTCATAGTAAGAAAAATATAAAAATAAGCACAGTGAAAGTTATTTGGGAAATACAACATTCAGAGTGTGAATTAGTAATTACAATTTTTGTTTTTCTTGAGTGAACTTGATATTTAAACATTGTACTAATGTTTTTTAATGAGTGAGATTATGTTGCTGTGTAAATCTATATAGATACGTGAGGAGACCAACACCAAGATTGATCTCCCAACGGAAAACAGCAACTCTGAGGTGATTGTGATCACAGGCAAGAAGAGCAGCTGTGAAGCCGCACGAGATCGGATCCTTGCCATCCAAAATGAGCTGGTGAGAGAAACACGAAGCTAGAGAATGTGTTAGAGGTGTAATTCCCAGTACTCTTAATTTTTCATCTTTCTCACATTCTCGCTTAATCTTTCAATTGTCCCAGGCCAACCTGAAGGAGGCTGAAGTTTCCATCCCAGCCAAACTGCATAACTCTCTGATTGGATCCAAGGGCAGTCTGGTGCGCTCCGTAATGGAAGAGTGTGGGGGTGTTCATATCCACTTCCCTGCGGAGGGCTCAGGGTTGGACAAGGTCACAATCCGAGGTCCTGCAGAGGAGGTGGAGAGAGCCAGGAGACAACTGTTGCAACTGGCGGAAGAGAGGGTGAGCAATGGGATGAAGATGTACAACAGTACAGCAAAAAAAGACAGCATTGCAGGAAACGCTGTTATATTTCCAGTCATTCAATCCATGAGACATTTGTCTTTTGTCCCACCAGCAAGTCAACAACTTCTCAGTGGAGCTTCAAGCCAAGGCAGAATACCACAAGTTCCTGATAGGCAGAGGAGGAGCTAATATCCGACGCGTACGGGATCGAACCGGAGCACGGATCATCTTCCCATCACCAGATGAGCAAGAACAGGAGCACATTACCATCATGGGAAAAGAGGAGGCTGTGTGGCTCGCCCAGAGAGAGCTGGAGACCCTCATCAAAAATCTGGTATGACAGAAGAGAAAGATGTGCATTTGAAATTGTCTTTATATGCACTTCCTTAAGTTCATCTGTGCTTTCTCTCAGGATGATGTGATAGAGGACAGTATGGTCGTGGAGCCCCGGCATCACCGTCACTTCGTCTGTCGAAGAGGGCAGGTGTTGAGAGAGTTGGCGGAGGAGTATGGAGGCGTAGCCGTCAGCTTCCCTCGCACGGGCACTCACAGTGACAGCGTCACTCTCAAAGGACCCAGAGAGTGTGTGGATGCTGCTAAGAAACGCATTCAGGAGATCGTTCGAGATCTGGTGTGTTTCTAATCCAATTTTGGACTGTTTAAATTTAGCTTGCGTTGTTGTTGAAACGTGAATGGATTCTGGAATTGTTTTCTGCATGCATTGTTATTGATTTGTCTGCCAAGAACAGTTTATACACTATTGTTTAAAAGTTTGTGGTGTGTAAGATTTGTTCAGAATATTCCAGCCTTGGTGAGCATAAGAAACTTCTTTAAAAAAGAAAGAGAGAATCTTGCTGACCACAAACTTTTGAGTGGAAGTGTGTGTAGCCTGCTTCTGAAGGAAGTCTCAGGGAAGAAACACTAACACATTTCACTCACTGACTGTCATCTTCTGCTGGTGTGTCGTCAGGAGTCACAGGTGAGTGTGGAGGTGTTGATTCCTCAGCGGTACCACCGAGCCATCATGGGGCCCAAAGGCTGCCGAATACAACAAATTACACGGGAACATGAAGTCCAGATCAAATTTCCAGACAGAGATGAGTCTGCAGGTCTCTTCCTTACTCTCTCAAATTAGTTCAGATTCTTTGTCATTCTATTTATTGATGATGACGGTGTTTACGAGCTGTCATTTTTTGTTTTATTTCTGGCTTGCAGCTCAGGAACCTGCACCTCAGGAGAATGGAGATACAGACCTCATCCCTCGGAAATGCGATATCATCGCTGTGACGGGTCGGGCCGAAAAGTGCGAGTTGGCGCGTGCCGCTTTACTGGTAAGGAATTCTGTAATTTCAGCTCTCCCTTTTGTCCTTTTGTGGATTAGGTTTTGATCCTCTTTATCCTGCCTTTTCCTTCCTCTTCTTTTTACACTCAAGGCTTTAGTTCCTGTGACGATTGATGTTGAAGTTTCCTATGACCTTCATCGATACATCATAGGACAGAAAGGAATTGGAATAAGGAAAATGATGGAGGAGTATGAGGTAGAGACATATTGAATGGTACTTTATGTACACTACTTTTCAAAAGGTCGGTTTGGAGGTGTGATACTTTTGAAAGAAGTCTTTTATGCTTGCCAAGCCTGCATTAATTTCATATATATAACTTTATATATTCTTATAATATAATAATACAGTTTAAAATGTAATTTATTCCTGTCATTTTCAGTAGCCATTACTCCAGTCTTCAGTGTCACATGATCCTTCAGAAATCATTCTAATATGATGATTTTAGAGATGCACCGGTCGACCAGCCATAAATCGGAGCCGGTGCATCTCTAAAATCATATTTTATTTGTTTTATTTTGGCCGATCTCTATTTGATCTATATACCTTCAATTTATATGCCTATCTCTATTTACTTGCTCACAAACTGCATTGCAATCATTTCCTAAAATGTGGAAATATAACAAAGTCTATAAACAGGACGTTAACACAGTATAAACCAACCAACCATAACAGAATGCACTGAACAAAATGGAAAAGGGGATAGTTCAGCCTAAAATGAAAGTCCTGTCATCAGTTAAAACGCCCTCATTTCATTCCAGACATGTATGACTTTATTTTCTTCTGTGGAGCTCAAACGGAGATGTTTAGAATAATGTCCGAGCTGCACTTTTCCATACAGACACAGTTAACCGCAGGCTATCAAACAGGCTATCTTTTATTAAATTTTTTTGACGAAGAAAGTCAAACTTGTACTGTGCTGTATAGGTGAACATTTGGGTTCCTCAGCCTGAGCAACAGTCAGATGTCATAAAGATCACAGGACAGGTGGACAGTGTGGAGCGGGCCAAACAGGGGCTGCTGGAGAGAGTCCAGGAGCTGAAGGCGGAGCAGGAAGATCGGGTACAACATCTGACATGATGACAACTTAGTTTCCATGTACAACGTGAGACTTACTTCATGAAATAGAATATATATTCATTTATTGTTTAATAAATCTGTTTGTAGGCCTTACGGAGCTACAAGGTGACGCTCTCTGTAGAGCCCAAATTTCACCCCAAAATTATTGGCCGCAAAGGAGCCGTCATCTCTCAAATACGCAAAGACTATGATGTCAATGTGCAGTTCCCAGACAAAAGTGATGAGCAACAGGTATGTGTGAGCCAAGAATGCGTCTCAAATGCAGATTTTCGGGCATTTCCTCATTCTTAAACCCAGACTGGTTCTTCCCTTGTTGTTTTAGAATTCCTCAGCTTTTTCTCGTAACTCATACCTTTCATACCTGTCATCCTATTTCTGTCTCTCTTCCTGTCAGTCTTTCTTCACGTGTCTTTGTCTCTCTTCTAGGATGTAATTGTGATCTCGGGTTATGAGAGGAATGCTAATGAGGCCAGGGCAGCTATAGAGCAGCTGGTGACAGCGCTGCAGGACATGGTGAGTGAGGACACCCGGCTGGACCGGCGGGTCCACGCACGCATCATCGGAGCCCGGGGCAAGGCTATTCGGAAACTCATGGAGGAGTTCAAAGTAAGAACAGTTTGTGTATTCGTCAATAGAAACAACTAAACTGGAGTAGGTAGTCATAATATTAAAAAGTATAATAATAATTATAATAATAATAATAATAATAATACAAAAATGATCAATGCTATTAAAAATATTATAATCCTCAATAATAATAATTATTATTAACTATTATTGTGATTATTAAACTAATAATACCATCACCAATAAAACATATTATTATTATTATTATTTAAACATATCAATGATAATAATATTATAATTTTAATATTATTAATAATAATTATAATGTATAATAATAAATAATAATTCTAAAACATAAATAGTATTTATTAGATATAATATTATTATTAGTATTACTACTGCTACTACTACTACTGCTAATACTATTGCTGTTATTATTAAAAAAAACAATAACCATCACAATAATAATAGTAATTATTATTATTATTATTATTATTATTATGTAGTTATATATTATTTATTTAATAACTTTTATTTATTAAACCATTATTTTACCAGTTTATTTATCATTGACTGAACTATAACACCTAAACTTTGGTCATAATATTTAGCATAATAATAATAATAATAATAATTATTATTATAATAACAACAACAACAGTAATAATATTTAGCAAAATAATTGTTATTATGATTGTTGTTATTAGTAGTAGTATTCTTGTTAACTATTATTTAATAATTAATAAATAAATTATTAAATAAAACCTTAATAAGAATAATATAATTATAGAAAAATAAAATAATTTTATTAAAATGTATAAATATCTAATAATAAATAAATAAATATTGGGTAACACTTTATTTTACAGTGTCATTGTTACATTACATGTAGTTACTAGTAATAACTATAAATTATGCATAATTACATGCAACTCACCCTGAACCAAACCCTAATCCTAATACTAATCCTATAGTAAGTGCATGTAGTTACTTAATATTACTCAGTACTTAAATGTCTAATTACACTGTAACAACGACACCTTAAAATAAAGTGCAACCAAATAATTCAGCCAAATAATTGATATATATTTGCTTCTTTATTCCAGGTTGATATTCGGTTTCCTCAGCCAGGTTCTGAGGACCCGAACAAGGTTACTGTCACAGGACTGCCAGAGAATGTTGATAATGCCATTGACCATCTGCTTAACCTGGAAGAAGAATATGTGAGTTGGCAATCCACTGCAAATGCTTCTTTCTAGACAGATGGATTCCATCTCTTTTGTCTTCCCTTCCCTTTACATTCACACTCATCTTTCCTCCTAGATGTTGAGTGTCACAGAGACAGAGACTATGGCAGCTTATATGAAGCCTCCTTCAAAGACAATGGGGACAGGAGGAAATGACGAGGATAACAAAGCCCTGGCTAAAGGCTTCGTTGTGCGGGACGCCCCCTGGAATGCACAAGGGAACAAGGTCATTTCTAAAAGAATAACTTCACCACTGTGTATTACAAAGCTTAATTGCCCTCATAATCATTCCCTTTTCTTCCATGCGACATCCAGGCACCAGACATGAGCAGTGCTGAAGAGTTCCCTACATTTGGATCTGGAATAGCACCGAAACAGGCATCTGCATGGGGACCCAAAAAATGATTGATAAATGGATTTTTTGTGACTCCAGATCTCACATCTCTGACACTTAAGAACAATAACATTCCATATGATTTGCTCTTGTCTTTCTCCTGGTGCGTTTAGTGACTTTACAGGACTTATTTCTGTCCTCTTCCTTCTTTGCCTGAATAGTTCCTTTAGCATTGGTGGATAGATCTTCAACAGTCTTCAACTGCCCACAGGGGGTCACGCGTCTGAAACGGAACCTAAAGTAGCAGTTAGCGTCATTATCCACCTGTTGTTTAGAGTCTGACAACAAATGGCTAGGCATTGGAGAACGAGGCAGATGTTATTTGTTTTTTTTGTTTTATATCTTTGACTTTATTCCAAGAGAACCCCTAGTTCACTGTGTATGAGTTCCTTTTTAAAGTCCTTGATGGTTTTTACTGGTTTTTATCTGTGTGTATGTGTGTGTGTGTGTGAGAGAGAGAGAGCGAGCGAGAGAGAGAGAGAATGCATCTGAATGCACTTGTTCTGCTGAGTTTTCACTCTGTAATATAAGAGATGAAGGCTCTTTTTTATATTTTTTCTGTATTTATTAGTGTATTTATATGTTTGTTATTTATCAATTCGTTCAGTGACTGAATATTCAAACTGATGGGTGTGGATGGTTTTGAAGCATAAAAAAGTTTTAGGAATTATTTTGCACTATGCTTGGTTTTGCTTCAGGAAATTATTTGTGTGTGTGTGCATACTAGTCATAGCTTATTTTCACAAGATTTGTGTGTGTGTGTGATTTCCTTTGAATTCTTCAAATTTTGTCATTCAATTTGCTGTGTATATATAGAGTATTTTTCATTTCACTTTTGCTTTTAACTCCTCAGAAGTGTAGGAAATGAAAAGATGTGTGTGATTTCATTTTTTAAATCCCCTGTTGATTGACAGATTATGAAAAAGTAAAAAAAAACTATTAACAAAAATTTGACAACACTCTTTTAGTTAGCTGGTTCTCCGTTTGCATATATTTACTTAAAGGTGATATGTGTATTTTTTTTTTAATTTTAAAATAATTTCACCTCACCATTCATGACTGTGGCGCTATCAAATCATTTCAAAACATTGCTCTGTTTGTTTGAGCATCACATCCAGCATGAGACAGCAAAACTGGCTCAACCAATGGCATGAGTTTGGGGGCGGGACTTTCTGTTTGGTTGACAGAGGGGCAAGTAGTTCATGAAATCTATTTGTCATCATTTTTTTGCAATTCCATTTGGTGGCGCAGACAATTCACATACAAAAATGTATGTCTTTTGATGATTGACTTTAATGAGGGTCATTCCCTGTTCTGCTCGTTGAGTCTTGTGAGTCCTTGTTTGTGGTGTGAATGTATGGTTGCGTGAAGAACCATCTACAACCAGCCGAAGATAGAAACACTATCGGCCTTAAGAAGTTATTGCCATAGGATATTTTTACCTAGATTTGAATACATTGATATGCAACACTGCAATAACATGTTGGTGACAGAACTTTCCTTCTCCAAATAAAATAAAAAAATAAAGCGGAATTGTATTTTTGCTGTTCTTTATATTTCAAAACCTCAAAATTTCACCAGAGTCTTAAGAACGAGAATATGACATAATTTGTTTTTGACTAAAGAAAAACAATATAGATATATCAGTTCAAACATTAAAATCTCAGTAATTCTTCCAGATAATTAAATCTCACAATACCTTACGTCACATTTTACCCCAAAAATAAAACAGAATTAAATAAATGATATACATAATTCAGCAAGGACACGTTCATTATACTGATAATAATGTTTCTTGAGCATTAGAATGATGTCTGAAGGATCAAGTGACTGAAGACTTGTGTAATGATGCTGAAAATTTAGCTTTGCCATCACAGGAATAAATTGTATTTTAAAAATGTAATAAAATAGAAAACAGTTGTAATAGGGGTAATACTTCACATGATTACTTTTTTTCAGAATTTTTTATCAAATAAATGTGAGCATAAGAGATACTTTAAAAACATTTTTAAAAAATCTTATCTACCACAAACTTTCAAATAGCAGTGGGTATAAAAATTGTAAAATATGAATTAGGTTTGGTTGTGATGTCCCAACACATTGATTACTGAGAGTTTTCTCAATATTTAGAGTATGTATATATATATATATATATATATATACACACACACACACATACAGTGTATATGCCATCGGTTATTTTTGAAAACTTCGGAGGGATTATTTTTAAATATGAATTTTCATGAGTCTCATGAGGACTAATTGAACACACAGACACATTTTTCTTATGTTGTGCATAACTGTCTCTTTTTTGGATTTTTATTTTCTTACAAACCAGGAAGGTAATGTTAGTGTTATGTAACAGGCTGTACAACACAACGAAAAGACATAAAAAAATAATACAAACATGAACAAATAATACAAACAACTGAAAAAGCAGCAATGGGCCGACATGAACCCCGTGTTTTCACATTTTCCAATTTACATAGCAACCATTCATTCAGACGTCGCCATTGGCAATAAAGCGGGATAACTAATGCGAAATGTACACTCAAGTATGTCATATTGGCAACAAAATAAAAATAAAAAACAACTCAAACAAATGGATAGATATGCCTTCACAGAGGGTCCTGTAAGTCTAGATACAATCAGAAGAGAGTTGATTTTTAGTTGTTGTCATTTTTTCCAGCAAGGGCTTACAAATGTGCAATCTTAGTCATAAGAGAATACAAAAAAAAAAAAAAATGGCAATAAGTCTAGCATGGAGTAAACAATCTATTAAAAACAAATCACATTCCCAGTGTAAACACCAATCCTGGGATCAGGTATTCGAGTTAGACGGCTTCAATACTCACGATTCCTCATGAGTTCAGGCACATCGACCTGATATAAACAGTCCTTGCTGTTGAACAGGATGTTGAATGTAAAACATGAACAGTCCTTCCCATTTTTCTTGTACCTGCCGCCATTAACCACCATCTTACAATAAAGTTTGTGAGTAAACGAATGGGCTTATCAGCACACGTGACTTCAGAACAGAAGACAAATCTGAACACAACACGTGTAAACAACGTCTAAAGCAGTGAAGCGTGTTAAACATAAGACAAGAACTCCCACAGGTGATTGACCTTAAATAATGGGCAGCGAATGATGCAAAGACAACTGGCACACGCATTTGGCCAGAACAGACACACTAATACAGATATAGCTTGATAAATCTCTTCTCCAGCTCTTTTTCGAGTGCTTTGGGGGTTTGTTTATATGCATCCATTCAGTTAAATGATGTACTTTTGCCACAATTTAAAACAAAAATTGATATTAGGGGTATGATGGGTCAGATAGAGAGTCTCACTCCATCGATGGTTACAGTTATATCTGTGTATTGACCAAAAAAAATCAATTTTCTAGCCATTCGAGACATTTCTTAGCTTCTTGTCTTTATGTAGACATTTTAATACACTAAACACTGAATCTACTGTCATTTGTGAATAAATACACAGCTATAAAACCAAATTTTTAGAGCAGAATTTGTAAAGCGAGTAAACAAAGCGATGAAATAAACAACAGTAACACTGAGTCTCTTCCTGATCAGGAGATTTTGCTGACATCTCTTGACGTTGTCAGTGAAACAGGTCTTGGTTATTTCCAGGTTGATTTGTCCGTTGCAAGTCTTAAGAAAAACACTAGTATAAATCAAGGGCTGTGCTATGAATAGGTGGTTTTGTGTTGCTTCAGTCCAGTTTTATTTCTGAGAGAAAAACAGGCTCCCAAAGCAAAAAAAACAAAAAACAGGGGGTGATACATAGATTTAGATGTGTGAAGAGACAGAAAAATAATGGAGAGCCTGCTGAGCGAGGGAATTTAATGAGAAAGACTAAAAATCGCCCACCAGTGTCCGAAACATAAAGTGCAGGCAGTGTCTCTGTCTCTGGGGATTATCATCACCATCCTTCTAAATGCAACGAACACAAAAGTATGTCTGAAACATGCAGAGATCAATGAGCCGGTGCAGCAAAACAATGCTAAAATCCTCAACGCCTCAGCACTGAAATTTGGTTGATAGTGAGGAAGATGATGCTGATATCCTCGCGCGAGTCTCTTTTTACTCCACCCGTATGAGCAGGCCGTACAGGAGCGTGCCTCCTTTCTCCTTGGTGATCCACTCGATTTCTGCATTGCTGAATCGAGGGTCAAGGGGCTCGCTGATCCCCAGCGATGTCGGCCCCACTTTGTACGAGCCTGGCCGCACACACACCTGGAAGCCAACCTGGGCCTGGTGACAGCGGAGGGAACGTGGGTCTCGGAATCTGCACAGAAAAGTGTAACCGTCATCATTTTATGTATTAAAGTTTCACTATTATGCGATTTTAAAGGTTCCTAATTGAATTTTGAAGGTCTCCTACAATAGGTTAACATGCATGCAAAGTCAAAAAACATTTTCTTTTTACCTTGCATGTATGTAAACCTATTGTAGGAGATTGTATTTTTCTTATAATATACAGCATCACCTCTTTTCTCACAGTGTCTGAAACAATTCGATAAAGGATTCAGTCTCTCTAAACCCCTGCTTTCCGAGAACCTACTCTGCTCTGATTGGTCAGATGGCCCAGTCTGTTGTGATTGGTCTACTGCTTACAGCACGTTGGGAAAAAAACGGCCATTACCATGTGAATCTGAAAGCCTCCTAAGCACTTGTATACACAGTGATATGAACAGTAGGGATGGGTACCGTTTAAATTTTATCGATACAGATACCGCTAATCAATACCGGTACTTATCGATACAGTTATCGATACTACTCTCTACAGTTTGGTGCAGAAAGACATGATTTGAAAGATGTTGAAAGTTATTTTATTACTTTAGTACTGCAGTTTACAAATACCTCTAAGCAAACAGAAAAAGGCATATAAATCAGATTTTTAAAATAAAAAGGCTCTTCAGAGAGAGAGAGAGAGAGAGATACAAAGAAATAGAAAGAGAGAGATAGAGAGAGAAATAGAAAGAGAGATAGAAAGAAATAGAGAGAGAGAGAGATAGAAAGAAATATATATATAGAGAGAGGGAGAGGGAGAGAGAGGGAGAGGGAGAGAGAGAGAGAGAGAGAGAGAGAGAGAGAGAGAGAGAGAGAGAGAGAGAGGGAGAGGGAGAGGGAGAGGGAGAGGGAGAGGGAGAGGGAGAGGGAGAGGGAGAGAGAGAGAGAGAGAGAGAGAGAGAGAGAGAGAGAGAGAGAGAGAGAGAGAGAGAGAGAGATTTCCTCAGCATACCACAGCTAGGGTTAGGTATCGTTTGAATTTTAACGATTCCAATTCTGCTTATCGATTCCTAATTTTGATTCCAATAAGGTATAAAGAAGCATAAAGAAATATAAAGAAGCGGTAACACTTTATTTCGATAGTCCACTTTAGACATTTTACTAACTATAAGTAACTTTGCAGCTACATGTCAACTAACTCTCATTGGAGTATTGCTTAATATCTGCTAACACTTTATTTTGTTGGTCCCCCAACAGACATACTACTGACTATAAGTAACTTGGCAACTACAAGTCAACTAATTCTACTAACCCTAAACCTAACACCTAACCATAACCTAACAGTCTACTGACAGTCTACTAATACTCTAATGAGAGTTAGTTGACATGTAGTTGAAAAGTTACTTATAGTTAGTAGAATATCTAAAGTGGATATCGATCCCGAGTCCTCATCCTTTAGAAGTGCATGCAAAGCAGATTTGCTTTCACAGCACAAAAAACACTTTTCCAGGCCTCAGCTACAACCACAGTGTTTGAGGGCGGGTCAAAGTAGACGTTGTTCATGGGCAGCGAATGAAGACCATAGGCTGGCATTATGCAAATCTGTTACAATCCTAGGTAAGTTTGTGCAGGAAGTAAGACTGGAATTACTGATGACCCATTTCAGGCAGTTCAGAATCGGTTCTTTCTTCCATTTATCATCCGAAAATGCATAATATGCGCACATTAAAATTAAATTTCTAGACAATCATGTTATGTTCTCTCTAGACTTTTTCTTTAGAAGCACTGCTGTTGACTTACTGCACTTTTGGGGCAAAGGCCTCCAGGCCAGAGTAGCGTATTGTTGGAGAAAGCTGCACACGGGGAATCTCTCGCTCTGGCGCGCTGTTCTCTTCAGGCTCCCCGTAGCTGCCGTGACCCTCTGTCTTCACCGGGGAGGAAGAGAAAATGGAGGACGATTCTGCTCAAGGGAAAACAGAGAAGCTCAGCCGTGCAAAAATATTCTGATCTCCTTCTAATTCACACTTTCATGCATTTCATTATCAGATCAACAAAAAACTTGGCAGTTACTAACCTGACAAGAGTTGGTTGTGGTCCAGGATGCGTCTAAGGGAGCCGACACTAGTGCCGTGGTACGCAATATGCCACTTCTTGAAGGCATTGGAGACTTCACAGTGGGTCTTGATCCTGTTAAATACAGACGAGAGCTATTACGTAAGCAATTGACACTAAATAATTTGCACATTATCAGAGCTTTATTCCTGAATTCAATTAAAAATAACTGACTGGAGTGCAAAGCGGCACCAGCCGAATGGTAGAGCGTAGTCTCTGGGAGGCTCCCCTCGCTTGTAATAGGCCTCATCGCCCCTTAATTTGTGACAGGACTCACAGTAGCACAGGTTGTACTTAGCATCCTCATTAAAGTAACCATCTGAAAAAGAGGCCGAGGTGGGATATGGAGACAGTAAGACTTTTAGTAAATATACCGTCGGAAACAATCAGAAAATAAACAGGTCCACATTAATTCTGCACCCATAAAGGTTTATTGGTGTAATGCAGTCGTACCAGGCAGCGTGAGCAGGTCTTTGAATCTAGAGCATAGCGCCTGATACTCGCACGTCTTGTTGGGGTTGACCTCAGGAGGAGGCGTCCAACAGACACTCTCCTTTATACCTGCCACAAACAGACAGCACACATGTATGGGTAAAGCAGAATGACAACTAAAGTCACTGCAAGACATGAGGTCAAAATATCACGCACCATCCACCATATCAGCCTTCTCCATGTCGGCCTGACAACGCATGTCTCCTCGTTCCCCGCCATCCACCGGCACGTGATTTGTCACTATGGTCACCTAAGAATACAACAACAACAGGAGACAATCACTTCCTGTGAATCTAAACAAAGCTTTCATAACGAGGCTATTATGAAAATAATTATATACATATATACATATATACACACATATATACACACATATATACACACACACATATATATATATATATATATATATATATATATATATATATATATATATATATATATATATATATATATCATACAAATAAATAGTTAAAAAATCATACATTGTGATTTCTGGATTTTTTTTTTTTAGATTATGTCTCTCACAGTGGACATGCACCTACGATGACAATTTCAGACCCCTCCATGATTTCCAAGTGGATATATATATATATATATATATATATATATATATATATATATATATATATATATATATATATATATATATATATATACACACACACACACACACACACACACACACACACAGACACATATACATATATATACATATATATATCAAAATATTAACATAATATCGTATAGAACCAGATATTATTGCAAATAGTAAATATATTATTAATAACAACAACAATAATAACAAACTGCAATAATAACAAAATGTTTAATAAAAAATATACATACTTTCTGACACTTACTTACAATTACTTTTTTTGCAATTAGTTACTTTTTTACTTTTTTGTGATGGACCTTTAAAAATGTTGGCAGGGAAAGTAAAACATGAAATATGAGTTAATAATAATAACTCATGTTTCTTAAAAAGTATATATTATTTACAAAAAAACATAAAAAAAGGGGGCCTGTGAAAATGTTGTCAATCAAACAATCAATAAATAAATAAAAATAATATTTTTTGTGGTGCAGCCTGTGATTTTGGCAGGGGAAATAAAACCTTTTTGTTGAAGCCTAATTAGTAACAGGATATTACAGTTATAGGTTCTGACCTGTTCACACTGGCCGTAAAGGTCAATGAGCGGGTAACAGGGGCTCGGGATGTCCTGGGCTGCTATGCCCTGATCCATGCCATTAACAAACAGATGGAGACAACCACTGCTGTCCACCAACAGCCCCAAAACTGTCCCTTCAGGACAGGTGTCCAGGTTAGGACCATAGTTCTCACAAATCTGAGGAAAGAAGAGAGAGAATGAGGTTAGGAATTATACTAATACAGTAAAGAAATGAGAAGGAAATTGGAAATAAGCACACAAAAAAAAAAATATCAGGAAATAAAATGAAAAACATAAATATGAGAGGACCATACAAGGGATGTGACATCACCTTCAGCGAGTTGTGGAAAACAGAGTCTCGTTGCAGCAGCCAGACTGAGCGTTTAAGGCAGCAAGCTGTGGAAGGAAAGTTGAGACGGTCTGGAGAATGACCAATCACACCCAGTGACAGGGAGGACGTCCATGATGGATTCAAACGGTCAATCTGAAACTGAGGAAGCGATGGAGAAACATGACTTTCCCGATTGCAGAAACTTCCATTTTTATTACAGATATTTTTCACTAATTTCCTGGGAAGAGGCGATTTTGTTCTCTTAAACACATGGTATGGAAACAATGCTTTATTCTCACGTTTTATGAGATTTAAAATTTGCAACTTTGGATGGAAACATAGCTACTGACACAGTCTCTCACTTCCAAACACACTCACACACTCACACACACCTGGAAGAGCTGCTGGCGGGGCAAGGCTTGCGCTGTGACCAAAAGTCCCTGGTTGTAGCTGGACACCCGGGCGGCAGTCAGGTTCTGATTGGACAGCTGGATATTTTTTCCATGATTCTCTAAAAACGTCATGACCGTGGGTGCCAGTGGAGGCTCATTCTCACACTGAGTTGGAGAAGGAAAAAACAAATAAAACAAATTAAGAGTGAGATAAAAATACAACCGATAAAGCTTCAAAATATGATGGTTTGAGATGGCACACCTCCCTGACGGGAGTGCTGTCCTCCTCTCCCTCACTGCAGCTGTCGGACGAGAGCGAGGGAGCTTTCACGCTTTCCGAATCCTCAACTAGCGTGGAGCTGACAATGGACACGGCCGTCACCTTCCCATACAGGTCCAAAACAGCATATACGTTCTGAAACATGCGGTATAAACGTGGGTGAGCAGAACGTACAACTGAAAAATCATGTTCTCCACTAACAGATATAGAAAGATACTGGTACCTTCGCCACTGCAGTGGCTGCTGGTCCCATATCTTCTCCATCAATGAGAATGTGCATGGTATCGTCGCTGCATCTCTTCACCCCGACACGATTTCCCACCTATATTACGATAAACAAAGAAGGGATGTGTAAGAGGAAGCAGATACCCATCATTCACAAATTCACTGACTCATCCACCCCTTGTGTTGGTTTATTAAATATTTTGTGCAAATGATTATAGTTTCAGCTACGAATTAAAGTGTAGTACTTTTATATCTGATGAACATTTTAATTCTGCACATTTTAACTATAATTATAACTATATTAGTGTCCACACATTCTGTTTACTCGAAGCACAAGCTGCAGTTATGTGGTCTGCTGCCTTCAATTTTCTGTTATCTTTATAGCTGGGAAGTGGACTCCCCTATTCTCATAGACTTAGAATAATTATTGGCGTGAAGGGGCCTTAAATATCTTACCGTGAGCCGATCTAGAGAGCAGCCGTAGTTCTGTCTCTGCAGCACTCCGTTGCGTCTGACCTCAGAGCCGGCGAGGACCCAGGTGACCTTTGACCTGAGCTGGGTAAGCGTAGGCGAGAGACCGCTGAGAGGGCAGGACGGTAGGTCAGGGGGCTGCAGGGTGGTCAAACCCACATGAAGGGAACCAGACCATCTGTCATCTACCTTGTTGATTTTCACCTAGAACAACATCAGGACCATATATGAATAAGACCATTGTTGGTAACACTTTACAATCAGGTTCTATTTGTTAACATTAGCTACCACATTAGTTAATACAAACTAACAATGAAAAGTACATTAACACTTTATTTTACAGTGTCCTTGTTACACGTTACATGTAGTTATTATAGTAATAAATGATGCATAATTACATGCAACTAACCCAAAACCAAACGCTAATCCTAACTATATAGTAAGTACAGTTTATTTATTAACAAGTTAATTAATATTATTCAGTACTTAAATGTATTTATGTATTACACAGTAAAAAAAAAAAAGAAAAAAAGAAATTTTAAAAGCACCTTAAAATATGTAACTAAAAGTTTAAACCACAAATACTTCAAAAGCGTTTCTTAATCTTAGCAAATGTTAATTTCAAACATTATTAAAAGTTGTATCTGTTAATATTATTTAATGGACCTGAGCTGACATGAACTAACAGTTGTATTTTTATCAACTAATGTTAACATAGCTTAATAAATATTGCTCATTGTTAGTTAATGGATCAACTAATGTAAACTAATGGGTTACCACTTTTTTTTAAGTTTTTCAGCTGTAAATTAAGCATGTTCCACATCTCACCTCAAACAACTCATCCGTTTTGAGCTCCTTTGCACTAAAGACGATTCCATGAGCATATCCCCCGACCCTCAGTGCTTGGCAACCGTCTCCTAATAACACCACATTCTTACCATGTTTGGTGTGCAGGCGATGAGCAACCCCTGCCACTAGAGAGTGACAAAAACCGTTTACAACTCGTACTGCTTTCCGACACTTGGCATGAATGTTAAGACCTGATCTATAACGCATTTTAAAATGGTTTCTTCAATCTTAATAAAATGACTACAGCCTCACAAGCAAACATACTGTGAAAATACAATACCTGGGGAGTGTATGGGTAAGCTCTTCTCTGTGATATTACTGGTGCACAGACTGTTATCCAGCGGGCCGGAAGAACTTGTAATGGACACTTGCACACACTGACCATAAAGATCGATCACAGCAAAGACTTCTAAAAAAAGGCAGATGGAAAGAAAGACAAGAAGGGGGACAGAAAATGTTACTAAGTTCTGAAATAAATTGTGCTCAAAGGATTTATTCTGCAAATGTGTTTCTATCATAGTTTATGCGCATGTCTTCTTATCGGATCAAATAAAAAATATTCGCCTCAACTGAGCACGTTCATTTTTATGTGCATTTTTCATCCAGCGCTTTTTAATACGCTAACCCAAAATTTGCATACAAATCGGTGGATGGAAACATAGCTACATTTACATTAAGTTAGGTAATTTTAAATTTGAAAATTACCTGATGGCAGCCCGGTACATGCTACACCCTGGTCGAGCCCATTGATGAAGTAATGCAGGTCTCCAGAAGCTGTACGCATCATTCCGATCCTGGAGCCTGTGGTCAGAGAGTCCAAGTCACAGCCGTAGTTATTCCTCATAGTATTCCCATCCTGCATGATCGCTGTGCCACTACAGAAGAGAAAGTCCAAAGATATATATAAGGTATCAGTCTGACAAAGAAAGGATTTTAATGCTTTGTATAATGTGGAAATCCATTACCGGTAAATTACTGCTCACCTCAACATCCATGTGTCATAGTCAATGTCAGTCATCGTATTAGGGAACTCCAGTTCCTCTGGTCTGATCGCTGTAACTCCTATGCACAATACAAAAATCAACAACAGGTTCTTATTCAGATCCAGGCTACATTTTTACATTTTTGGTTCCATTAATGTTTCATTTTTCTACCAATACAGACAGAACATCAAACGAAACGACTCTGAAAGTGTTTCCCGCAAAACTAGTAGTCGGATTCCTGAACATATGAACCAGTAACTTTCAGTGAATCTAAGATTTATAGAATTTTTTGGTAAATAAGTTGTATTTCTTTAATAATAATCATTTGTTAGATTTATAAAGCTTTTTCTCAGCACTCAAAGCACTTTACATGGAAGAGGGAATCTCCTCAACCACCACCAATGTACACAATCCACCTGGATAATGCAACGACAGTCATATCGCCACCACACACCAGCTTATTGGTGGAGAGGAGACAGAGTGATGAAGCCAATCAGTATATATGGGGATGATTAGGAGGCCATGATGATGGACAGAGGCCAAGGGGAAAATTTGGCCAGGATGCCGGGGTTAAACCCCTACTCTTTTGCGAAGGACATCCTAGGACTTTTAATGATTACAGATGGTCAGGACCTCGGTTTAATGTCTCATCTGATGGACAGTATAGTGTCCCCATCACTATACTGGGGCGTTAGGAGTCAAACCCATACAGACCACAGGGTGAGCACCCCCTGCTGGCTTCACTAACACCTCTTCCAGCAGCAACCTAGTTTTCCCAGTAGGTCTCCCATCTAGATCCTGACCAGGCTCAACCCTGCTCAGCTTCAGCGGGCGACCAGTCTTGGGCTACAGGGTGATATGGCTGCGGGCTTAATTGAATCAGTGGTGTTTCTTTAGTTAATGAGTGATTTTCCTTTAGTAAATTAATGGTATTTCTTAAGTGAATCAGTGTTATTTCTTATGCGAATCAGAGGTATTTCTTTAGTAACTCTTTTTAATTTCCTTAATGAATCAGTAGTATTTCCTTAGTGGAAGGGCTTAAGCAGCCACAGAAAAACACGAGATATTCTCCTTTCATTTTATATCGGGTCCCAGACAGACTTTGGCTCAGGCATTTCAGAGGGTCATAAATACACACAATTCTACCAGTATATTACAACATAACCTGACACAAAAGCTTATGTTTTCTGCAAGAGAGCGACTCGCAACAACAATCATGGAAAGAATGTGTGATTTAGTTTGGTTGGTAATCACAGGTGGTAGGTGAATCAGCTCTAAACATTAATTTCTTTGTAGCATAATAGTTTCAATTTGCGTGCGCGGCACAACCTACACATCACAGCATAAACGCTCTCGATAATTTTTTTGTTATTAAAGCGTCTACGTTCATAAACCACGGTTAATTTTAACAGAAAAAGCAAGCATACTGCATGCGGGAATTGCCGTGCAGAGCGCTCCTTTTGTAATCACTAAAAAACTGTCACTTTTACTTCATTGCGATCTCACAAAGTTCTGTTATAATAAATGAAGCTGACTGCACAATGAATCTCTTATTAACAATGTCTGACACCTGGTCACTTCATGAGTTTTCTCTGATCGACTAGCTATCCGTTTGTAAAAAGACCAGGTGTAAATGGCCTCCGAAAATGCTTTCGGGACGGATTTAAATCCTATCGATCAAACCACTTCATTCCAGACAAAACTGGACAAGTGTAAATGCATCTGGTTTTGAAACCACATATGTAAATTTTACTCCTCCCAAAATGTTGGGGGCATGTTATAGGCTGTATGACATGTTATTATAGCCAGACATGACAGCGCTATTGCAACACGCATCACCGCGGATGAGTATATCTTCAGCAAGCCGACGCGCAAACTGCCGCAATTGAAACTAAAAGCAAGTCACAGATGCTCAACACACAATCATCTTCATTAAAAGTAGTGAGTCTAAATGATCTTACCAGTGCTGATGCTGCTCCTTCTCCTATTGTGGTCTTTGATCTTGAAATTAGCTGATGATAAATGAAATGCAGCTCATATCTGTTGCTTTCGTTGATGTAAATTTGCATATAGCGCGGGAATTGAAGATCAGATCTATATTCGTTTTGCGGAGACACTATGTCTCCAAGTGTAAATGAAACCATTTTAACAAATCAGATAGCTATCCGATCATTAAAAATGCATGAAGTGACCAGGTGTAAACAGGCCCACAGTCTCAGACACGCAATGGATTATTTGCCAAATCTGTTTCGCCAATATGCTATTTTTTTTACAGAGAAAACTGATCCTAGACCAGCAGTTATAGGCAGCTTTTCCCTCTAAAAGCAATCAGAAGCAGCAGCAGGCAGTGGTTTGAGTGAGAAAATTCCACGCTAGACTCAAGTCTTTAGTAAATTATTGTTTCTTTAGTGAATCAGGGTGTTTTATAAAAGCTCACCTGCTTCAATTGAGCCCGACCAGCGATCCACCATTTTCTGAATCACAATTTCAAAGAGCTCTCCATCCCGAAGGCACCTGTTCAGTGAGACACACAAACATAAAATATTCATTTAATCGATGTCTGATCCATTAGGATAAACCAGCATGATCTAAGAGCACTTAAAAGAGATCATGCTAAAACAAAAGTAACCTGTTTGAAATGACGATGGCATCATTAAACTCGCTACGGCAGTTCTGCCTAAGTGCCGTTCGGCCACCGTTAGTGATGACTGCATTTGTGCCGTGCAGCTGATGAAAGCGCAGGTCGTTGGCAGCTGTTCCCCCCGAAACTGAACATGGGCTACCAGGAGACATGGCAGTAGGGCCCTCAGAACTGTCATCAGGCAAGGGAGGGAGATCGGCTAAAAGAGAGAGAGAGAGAAAGAGATTTTTTACTAAAGGCCTGTACTTCAAGGTGTCTACCATCCTTTCATTTCTACGCCATCCTTGTTGCTCTCACCCATATCATCCATGATGGTGGCCTGAGCAGCCTGTCCATACAGGTCCACCACTGCATACACGCTGGACGGAACATTCCAAGCCGCGGGGCCTTGAGGCACTCCGTTCACAAAGAAATGCAAACTCCCATCCTCCTTTCGGACAACTCCCACTGTATCTCCAGCCTGTAAACATTCACATGAGGCACGCCAATATAAAATCCTCTAGAACAGTAACATGGCGCTTCACATAATGATTCTATCGATTACATTGTTGCACGTGACTGTTAAAAAAACGTATTTGTCATTGAATTATTCATTCAAGAGATTCGTTAAAAAAAAACGTTGATTCATTCATTAATGAAACAAGTGAAATCTCATTGAATTATTTATTCAAACCGATTTTTTGTTTTAAATAATTCATTCAGAGTCATTAAACATTTTAAATAGACTGCATCAATTGATATTTTGTCAGAACCTCTAGTAAATTACATGCTATTTAATTGTTATCTGTTTGAAACACAATATTGTGATTCTCAATTTATCCAGAATCGTACAGCTCTACCGCCTCTCAATATTTCCGCCAAACAAAATTACATATTACTACTTGCATCCTTTTTTTGATTATGGTGAAGTGCTTCCACACTACGTTAACATGTTTACTTGTTGTTGCTTATCCATGTTGTATGCACGAAATAGACACTGACATAGTCACAATTGTTTCTATTTGGGCTGAAACAAACAAACAAAAAAATGGTCACTATAAACTTGTTGTGTAAAAAAAAAAAATTTAATAAAAAAAAAATCTGTGTTGAGGTTTTCCCAAAATTCTCCTTTTGTGTTCCACAGAAAATATAACAGCATAACGATTCGGAACAACATAAGAACGAGTAATTCTTAAAAAGACCTTCTTAAAAAGACTGAAAACAGAAGTAAAAAGATTGAGCAGGGCTTCAAACTCACTTTTAAACGGTCTAAGTTGTGCCCGTATTCATCAAGAATTGTAGTTCCATTGTGCATGACACCATTTCCTGTCATCATCCAGGTTCCTGTGGAGATAACATTGAATTAGATTAGTTATCAGCCAACACTCATGAATTTCATGCTAGAGGTAAGGTGGCCTTGACTCATGAGCACTTTATTCAGTGCTACCTATGTAGTAACTATGGCAGTATCTTACCTGAGCGAAGGTTGGTCATGGTTGATGGTAGCTGAAGATATGTGGGGTTATGAGTCGTCACACCAATTTCTATAGAGCCTGCCCATTTGTCCACCATTTTATCGATGCGCACCTGGAAAACCTCATTGGAGTGCAACGGACGGTTGCTAAGCACAACGCCGTGGTTGAAGTCATCCGTCGCACTGCACCAGAGATCAACATTTCATTGAACTGCCCCCACAATGCAGTGCCCCTATTAATTCAGTAGGTAGAGATCAGTTAATTAAAATATTTTTGGATTAAATGAACTCACTGAGGCCGTAAAGCAGTGCGGCCATCACTGATGATTGCGGCCTTCTGCCCACAGTTTGCATGAAAAAGCAAGTGGTCCGGGACATCAGGCTCAGGAGTCAATGAGAGAGCAGGCCGAGGGCGGCCCACGTCAGGTGACAGCGCCCTCATGATGGCATTGTTGCGGCGTAAACGATCACTATGGTTATGGTTGTGGACAATGGTGACCTTAACTGCCATGCCATAGAGATCCACCACTCCATACACTACGCCAGGGGTCTGATTGGCTGCAACGCCTATAACATCATTTTGCAAAAGTATTTTAGAAAATTCTGAACTAAATGTGAATCTCTTATTGCTGAGATCTGAAGTGCCACTCTCACCTTGATCAATGCCATTAATATAGAAGTGCAGAGCTCCACTGGCTTTCCTCATCAGCCCTATGTGATCTCCCTCCTATAAAAGACGACGACATCTTGAGTATTAGATTGCATGAGATGAACATAAAACTCACAGATCCAGCAGCCAACTTACCTGGAGTTCATCCAGGCTGAATTCACAGTATTCTCGACGAGTCCCCTTCCCATTGGTTAAAATCCCACAACCACTCATCATGATTGTGCCTTAAAGACAACAAGAATGTGATGAAAAATGTGATTTAATTATTACCTGCTATGTAGAAATGCTTGATAATAAAGAGTGTACCTGAGCGTAAATTGGTCATTGTTGCAGGGTAGTCGAGATTATTTGGGTTGTGTGTTGTCACTCCAATCTCAATGGAACCAGACCATTTATCCACCAGTTTGTCGATGCGAATCTGAAATAAACAAGTGAAGGAATATAATTTTTGAAGGATCATTGATTTGTAAATAAATAAATAACATACATATTTATAGAAATTCTTGTTCTTTGCAGAAAATTGAAGAAAATTGTGATTAAAGACTATTCTAACTTTTGTACTAAATAATAATTTTTGTAATAAATAAATAAATTAAATTAAAATATAAATCAATAAAGCAACTTTAATAAGAAAGTCTTTTCCATCCCTTGATTTCAATCTTAAAAGCTATTTCAACAGGAAATGTAAAAAAAAATTTTTTAATAAAATTATTTAAAATGTATATTAAAATTATTTTTAATGGCGGATGGCGGTTACTCTTTCACATATCTAAGCATGTGGTGTGTGCATGTGTATGTGTGCGTGCCTATGTGCCACGTCATTCCTTGTCACGTGACACAACACAACCACAACAGAGCGCTGAATGAATGATGATCCGCTTTTATGTCATTTTTCCCTTTTTATCCAAAATATTTGGATATATAAATACCTTTATAACGATCGCGTTAGTTGAGCTGTATGCGTGATGGGCGGCGCCATGTTAGTTTGTCAGTTCAGAGAATCAGATCTGTTGGATTTACAACACATCAATTCATCCACTTCTCACAAAATACATGAAAGTGGCCGATGAACTGGGAGAAGAATAGGGTAAAATGTAAAATTACTTACACAATGTGTATCTGATATGAATAAAACGTGTCGTCTTATTATAATGGAAAGGATTATTATTGCCGCTTCCATAGACATCAGTGTGTATTTTACAAACTCAAATTCATTGTTTTGCTAGTAATTATGTGATTTTAAATGTCTGAAACCTAAAATAAAAATCATGTGGTTGAAAACACTGAATAGTTGTGACGCGCGCGAAAGCACGTTTGAATTTAGCAGTTGATCACGTGATGCACTGACCATTCTAATCACACCGGTGTGATCGTACGTGCGAAAGGGTTAAGGCTAGATACTTAGATATTACATCAAGTAATAATTTAACACTTTCCCAGTACTTTTAACACTTCTGCATATAATTATATACATACAGTTTTTTTTCCACAGAAAATACTCCTAAAAATATCACAACTAACACCTGTATAATAAAGGCTGTCATCACATTTAGAGTGTAAAGGCTCATACCTCAAACATTTCATTGTGTCTGAGTGGCCGATTGGTCATGACGACTCCATTATTGAACTCATCCAGCGGCCTCCTTCTTTCTGCTGTCTTATTATTGTTGCTTAGTTTGATCAGTGTGCCACACTTCTCATGGAACAGCAGTGCGTCATTGGTCGTCATGCCGCCAGCGGCCACCCCCAGTCCCGCTGCCCCACCAGAGCTCCCCGCTGGGCTGCTATTGCTGCTACTGCCTCCGCCTGTCCCTCCGCCACCAATGCCACTATCACTTCCTGTTCCTCTGCCACCACCGTTACTTCCTGTGCCGCCCCTCGAGGAGTCAGAGCAACCTCCTCCACCTCCCACCCCCAAGTCCTCTCCACCCTCATCCTCCGAGCGATACAGAGAGACAATGGCATTGTTGAACACATCAAATAACTGATGCTCAGTTAAAACTGTGAGGACAACAGGGGGAAAAAAAAAAGAGCAAAAGATAGAGTGAACCACAATGACATCGCAGATTAACAACGATTACTAACTTAGGCTGGTTTTAGAAGTGACGTACCACTATCAGGCTCAAAGTTGTTTGGAAATTTGTCCGGCCGACTGTGCGTCCTGGACACCTCAGGCACTGATGAGAAAGAAAACAGTGAGCATTTGTTCATTACAATTGGGCCGATGACATATTAGAGTGTCCATGATAAAGAAATGGAAAAATTAATGTGCCAGATTCTTAGAAATGTACTCTTTTTTATTTATGTTGGTTTTAAGAAAAGCTTTAATAGAATGACCCTAAAAATGTCATGTGGTATATTAGGTGTAACCATCATGTAAAATGTAATAACACATTTTCCTTACAACTTGAATACATGCTAGTGTACACATCTGAATAATTAAAAAAAAAAAGGTTTTTAAATATACACTACGGGTACAAAGTTACGATTATTAGTGTATTATTTATGGAAGCATGTTTTCAACATTGATAAGAAATGTTTCTTGAGAACTAAATCAGCATATTAGAATGAGTTTTGAAGGATCATGTGACACTGAAGACTGGAGTAACGGCTGAGTATACTGGAGTAGCTTTTGATCAGTGTGTATATTTCAAATATAATGAATTTATTACTAAATACCATATCAAATATTTGGGGTGTCACAATGCATATTTCTGCATGTTTCAAAGCACCACGTGACTTAGTTCTTTTGTGGACAAAAGTTTTTCAAATATTAATAAGCAGTTTTGTTAAAAAACTTCTATCGAATAACAACAGGTACTTCCACCAGTAGTTCTAGGAACTATGAAAAGGTTCCTCCGGTGCAAAAGCCCCTATTGACCCAACTACTTCTGAAGACCTCTCCATCACTCGATAATATGTGGTCTAGCTTTACCTTCCTCCGCGGATCCATTCATCGCGGCTGTTGTAGCAGCAGCTGCAGACAGCATGATAGCTCCAGCCCTGTCATCATGGCTATGGCAAGCATCTGCCATCATGGACACCGCTTGCATCGACACCATCTCATCCTCCGCCTCTTCATTCTCTTCCGCTTCCATTTCAGGTGGTGGTTCACAGCTTACCACAGTCACTTGAGTACACTTCCCATAGAGGTCCACCACGGCCCACAAACGAGAAGGAAGTCCACTGGCTGCTGTGCCGCAGTCCTGCCCGTTCACCCACAGGTGCAGCTCTCCTTTCCCATTCCGCTGGATCCCCACACGGTCCCCTTCCCCAAGCTGGTCCAGGTCGCGCCCGTACTCCTCCAGGACTGAGCGGCCGTCCTTCAGCACAGAACACCCGGACACGATCCACGAGCCCCCCTTCAGCCCTGTGGCACTGCTGGGAAATTCCAGACCGGCTGGGTCCAGCGCAGTAACGCCGATCTCTATAGAACCGCTCCAAGAGTTAACCTTGACCAAAGAAATGAGAGTTAGTTAAATGCTAGTCAAATTACAGTTTGTTTATCCCAACTAATCAAGCATCTTCTAGGGCTGGGCGATATATCGATATAAAAAATATATCGATATATTTTTGAAATGCGATATGGAATTAGACCATATCGCATATATCGATATAGTTAAAATTTGTGCTGTGATCCTTGCTCTAAGCAAGCTGCTGACCCGGAGCTCTCTGCACTGCTCCCGCGCCCCCACTTTTCCCATAGACAGTATAATAAAGGCTTTTCATTCTATTCACCAGGAGCAGTTTCCATGTTTCATTAACAGTTATTGTTAATATTGTTTATTCACCATGGTAACTGTCGTTTCCATATTAACCCCAAAATGCCACTTTATTTTTCTTTGTGTTAATTTTTATATTTTTAAATGACTGTAGTGGCTCATACCAACACTGTATTAACAAAAACTAGCCTAGTTTGGGACTGCAATTTAATAGCTTTAGCATAGGCCTAATGTTTATTTATTAGTACTAGTCTTTACTATTAGTCATATTCTTACAATTTATGTTAAGTAAAGGGGGACAGTACTTGTGTGTTAACAAATTTTGTGTAAACGTGTTATAATTTGCCTATATATATATATATATATATATATATATATATATATATATATATATATATATATAGGCAAATTCTAACATGTTTACACAAAATTTGTTTATATATATATATATTCAATGTAAACTTTGATCATAATTAATAAAATCGCAATTCCAATTCCAAGGGAATAATCGGCAATTATGATTTTTGTCATAATCGTGCAGCCCTAAGGTGAAGAAACCTGTTTATTATTTATTCATTTGATTTTGCAACGGTTCACTGAAATAGCCGGTTTCAATAAAACTACTTGTGACGACATATTTGGCTTTGGCTTTGACTGAACATTTGCTATCACTTTGCAGAAAAAATATCGGGATATATATCGTATATCGATATTCAGCCTAAATATATCGGGATATGACTTTTGGTCCATATCGCCCAGCCCTAGCATCTTCATTGATTTCTCACTTTATAAATGATCTCAGAACCATGGAGCAGTGGTTAGTGCATGTGAACATGTTTTGTTGAGCCCTGGTTCTCATTTGAGTGGCACACGTTCAAGCCTAGCATGCAACATATTATGATTAATTAATGTTGTTATTAATGTTGTAGCACAAAATGTCAAAGTTGCTGCCTGTGTGTATGCGGATGCTCATTGCCATTATTATACTGCTTGTTAGCTTCACATCCACCTTGCAGCCAGCAGATAGCTTAAATTAGACTGTAATATCATCTTACAAGTTGCATAATAATGAAACATTGATTTGATGTTCTCTCTGCTCTCAAATTCTTCTCAGTCTGTATTGATTCACATATATTTGAACACCTAATTCAGCATATTAGAATGATTTTCAAATGCTTTTGAATGGAAGTGTATTTATATACAGTATATTTCCCCTTAAATAGAGCTATATTGAGCCAAGACAATTGTTTATATAGGCTATGATGTAAAAAAACAAAGAAGAATCTTGTTTACAGTTAACCACTATTGAAGTCTATGTGACTCATATTTCTGTTCAAGAAATTATATTAATGCCTCTCTTGAAAATTGTGTTATCGGATCTATAAAAGCTGTCTAAATCATCCTTTAAGTGGCGAGAGTGGGACTACTGTTTTAGACAAGAGTCCACCAATGTGTATCCTGTGTGTGGAGTTAGCTTCAATGGAAAAGTACTTTGTGGATGGTTACTTCCCTTTCTGGCATCCTATCACACATATTATATGAAAGTTACTGGGGTTATGAGCATTACATGGTTAACACAGGAAAGTCGTCTGGCTGCTGGCTAGAGCTACATGATTCTGGATAAATTGAGAATCAATCTTTTCACTATTCTCCCACAATCCTGAACAGACACCTACACAAAACAACATGTAATTTACTAGAGGTGTTCTGACAAATGTTAATTGCTGCAGTCAATTTAAAATGTTTAATGACTCTGAATGATTTTTTTTTTAATCGGTTTGAATAAATGATTCAATGACTTACTCAAAAATACTTTTCTTGTTTCATTACTGGATGGATCAGCGTTTTTTTGAACAAACCTCTTGAATTAATAATTCAATGACAATTACATTTTTAACATTCACTTGATTCACATGATGGCATAATGATGTAATCGATACAATTATTATCTTAAGCGCCATGCTACTTTCAAAAGGTGATATACTTCGTTTTGATCGCTTCCGATTCCAGTTTTGACTTTTATCCCAGGTCTTCTGAGATAAGTTAATATGAATATTTGTAACACAGAAATAATGATACTATGATGCTGAAAAGACTGTTTGTGAAGCTGTTTCATACCTATACATGATAAATGCTCTCTCTGGCTCAGCGCAGCGCCTTCAAAGCTTGCAGACTTCCATTGTAAGTGCATTACTGTACAAGCCATTCTTGTTTGACCTGTTATTCTTGTAGGACCTATTATGTTTTTTCACATTTTCAAATTTCTAGTGTGTAATGTTGCTGTTTAAGCATGAAAAAGGTCTGCAAAGTCACAAAGCACAAAGTCAACTCTAAAGGGAGTAATTCTCTATATCAGTAAGAAAAGCACTGTTTCTGAACTCACTGAAATGCTTCGATTCTAGTCATTAATTTTTTTTATAACTCATCCGTTTAAATTATATTAACTGTGCTTTCACACCGCAGCCGGAGAGAACGGCAAAGTTCGCTCTCGCCGCCCTGCCAACGACGCCGTAGAAAGATTTGTGGACGCCGACGCTCTGACGTAGATCGAATGCTTGGTCTTTTTTTCAACTTTATTTAAAGGGGCCGCAAAGCAAACAAGCATGTTGATTGTTATTTTTGCAGACTGACCAAGAAGGGTATAAGTTAACCTCATGGAATCTTTTAAATGTGAAAGTAAGAAGTTGATCGATGGAAAGAACTTAACAATTATAGTGACATGTTTGCAAATGAAATAAACAATTAAAAGCCATTTATGTGATGTATCTTTTCCGTTCATGGTTAAGTGCTAATCTAATTTGCATTCCCGCTGAAAAATAAGCGTTCTAATGCGAAAATGTTGCCTATAAATAAATAGTGTTGTGCGCCTTCTTATCAAATTCACATGATCAACCTCTCCTCTATTATGCTTGGGAACTAATGTGGTCGGAACCAAAGTTTGCAGGACTGCGTTCTCTGGAATCCTCTCAAGCGGAGGACTTCTACATTCCGATTGGTTGCCGCCGGTTGCCGCCGAACCACGTCATAGCTCATTACCATAAAGTTGACCTGACTTCAACTCTTCTTGCCGCTCTCGCTTTCCAAGACGCGACGCTCTCACGTTGTGAACGCACAGTTAAAGTTCTGCATAAATAAGGGCGTGGCCACTTGAGTGACAGGTGGATTGCCGCTGCTGTCACTACTAGCTGTTTGTCTGCTTTCTGTTAGCCGTCACATCACCTCAGCTAATCCCGCCTCTTTGCCCATTTTCAGTTTATCAACAACCATAAAAAGATGAACAGTGACGCGCTGCCAAGATGGCGTCGGCTGGCTCCGCCCACTTTGGGCTTCAAAAATGCTCTTCAGAAACCTACATATTTTTCTTTAGGTCCAGTCTATGGTTGAAATTCGCAGTTATGGCAAGAGGTGTGACATTTCCGAAACATGCTCGAAGCAGTTGACCAATCACAACACATTGGTCCAGCTGACCAATCAGAGCACAGTCAGCACACTGTGCTTTTCAGACAGAAAGGAAACAACACTAAAGAACTTTTCCTCTTCGGTCCCCCTACAGGTTGTAAGCGGAATTGTCCATTACCGCTGTCTTAAATAATTTCGCCTACGCAGCCTACTGTCTCACCTCACGCACACTCAATGTTTATCCAGCACCGGCTTTAGAATGAACGATGTCCACAGACAAGGTAGAGTATGTTGCATGATTTTATGAAAGTATGATGTATAACGCTTGCCGTAAAGCAAGTCAAATTTGTAGTTTCTTATGTCTCATTCGAACTACAGAAACGCTACCCAATCTGGCAAACTTGCAAGTGCCTTTCACCCTGTTACAACTTGATGAACCACTGATACGATTTTGGAAATATTATTTTAAGGTAAAAAAAAGTTCTTTAGTGTTGCTTTAATCCACCTTATTTTTCAGGAAAGAGCGTGTGCGACCATTTGTAACGTTAATGTGTCTGGCTTCCAGTGTCATTCGCTTCCAGTTATTTTTATCTTGCAACCTGGTATTACTTACCATATTATTTCAATGTATTGTCCTAATTATAATTATAAACATGCTGGTTTGTAGCGCAAACTGTTTTACAGTTTACGCATTGATATATTTTTCTCGTTATTTCCCTATAGCGGCTAGTAAATCGAAAGTCTCGCACATTCACAGAAAACACCTTAATTCCTCGTTGAAAAATAAGGTGGATAGAGACTCTCGAACTAAACAGAGCGTTACTGACAGACTGAGAACGGAGGTGCTGCAACAATGACCATTCAAGCATGAAAGCCTATTCGAGCAGAGCAGACCCACATGCCACAGATGCAGTTAATAAAGCAACATTCCATTAAACAAATCTCCACCTCACACTGTTCAGTGAAATGTTGTTGTCTCTAGATTTTGCTTCATCACTGCATTCCAAATGTCTTTATGTTTATGGTATGTAGGTTGTCAGTGGAGCAGGGCCGTGTGTATCTGGGTTAAGGCAGGCTGAGAAGAGGGACAGGTGGCATTGAATGTGATAAACGTATTTCTCTAATCTGGTTACATAAGTGACCAGTAATCTGCTTCATTGTCATTTTCCCCTCTGTCTAGAAGTGATGAAACAGAAAGAGTGAAAACAAAGAAACAGGAATAATAATCATAGCACAATACGAATATTTTTTTGCTGTGCAATTTCTTTATCAAGTCTTAATTTCTAGCTTACAGCCACATAAACTGAAAGTCAATTTTTAGGGATTCTCAGACTATTTTCCCATTCTCAGACTATCATAAAATTGTTCAGACTGCATTCCAATGATCAAATCTGTCTAAAACACATCCTCTTCTATATCCATATTTCTAACAAGCATTTTGTCTAGGAGCTGACTGGAGGAAGACACAGTTCAAAAAGATGGAAAAATATACAGCATCAGCCTATAAATGTTAAACATTTCCAGATAACAACAAGAAAGTCTCATTCAATAGGAGTTGCATGGATTTTTTCGTTTTTATAAATCACAATAAATTACAACATGCGTGTGCAAACATGAATTTGTTCTTAAAGTCACCATATAATCAAAATTGACAATTCTTATATTTTGATGGAATATTACAGTATTTATTATTAGAGGTATGAATCTTCACAAGCCTCACAATTCATTTTGATTACGATTCAGTGGGTAATGATTTGATAATAAAACAATTATCCATGCATCCCTTTGCGTCTTTTACTTCAATTAATTCAATAATAATATTTTTTATTTTAGTAATTATTTTTTGTTATTTTTTCTTTGCTATTAAAAGATAAGTATAGTACAACAAATACAAACAAATAAAATTAACAGTGTTTTTTTTCATTTTACTTAGAAGTATTCAAGTAAGAAATAATACAGAAATGTAATAATCAAATGTAAAAATAATCACTGCATGTGTGAAATCACTTTAGTGCATTAATTACAAATAAACTGGTTATTATTAAAGCTAAAAAAGTTATGCATTCAAGAGCAGTAAGTGTTGCACACTTTTTTGTTGTCTGATGAACATTAATGACAGACAGCAACAGCTTTATTAGATTACGACCAAATGCAAGGATCAAATATAATGTTCAGATTTCCGACTGTTTGCGTTAACTTAGGAGATAACCGACTATGAATATGAATACTAGCCATTAGACAGATATTTTTAAATAATTCTGTGTGTTTCTAATCGTTTAAGCGCAATATGCCGCTAAAAATAACTGAATTCGGGATCGCATGCTGTGTGAGAGACTTTCTGTGCACGCGCACGCACGGTTAGGTGTGTCGCGAATCTTGCGATGCATCGTAAAATCTATTATATTCAACAGCAATAGGTAACAAGACTATCGCAACTTGTGTGCCGACGTTATCCTGATTTTAATGTTAATGAATTTGGAGTATTCTAAACAAGCGATGGTCAGCAACCACATGCCTTTCCTTAACAGCCTTTCTTCACTCGTTCGTTGCAAACATATGACCTCTAAAGATGAGCTCTTGCCTGACAGCACGCGCAAGCAAGGTGCCAAAGTGCCAAAGTTTGCCATTCTCAAAACAGTTATAACACAATAAAAACCTTTTATTGAGACCTTGATTGCAGACTTCTTATTTAGCCAGCTGTGCATATGCATATCTGCTATACAGAGAAACCTCACAGCTCGAGCTATATACTGCAGCTTTTCTTACTTTTTTACATTTAAGATGAATATCTATGTATAAATTTATCTTAACACAGTTAAAAGGCCACCCAGAGTAGTTTTGGTCGTTCTTAATTCTTACATTTTTCCTAGATTTTGAATGAAGTTATTGGTGTATCATGATTTCAAAAACAACGTGTATGTACACATAGAGAATATGTTGAGTATTAGGTTATACTTTCTGTAATGCTTGCCATCTGTTCACTGTTACATGATCAGTTAAATTATCTTATACTGACCCAATGTGTAAAAACAGGAAAAGTCCATTGATAACACTACAAACAACATGAACTAATTATTGAACCATCTATTGAAATGTATTAAGAGGGATAAAAGTAAGATATCCTAGATTTAAAAAAAAAGTTAAACATGTTTACATGAATCCGCTGTCTATCAGCCTTGTGAAACGATACTGACTGAGAATTTGCGAACAGGGAAAATCAAATAAACTTTTTAGCATTATGAAACTTGTATGATGATGATAATACAATCTGATTTAAACTATCTGCTAGCTGCAAGGTGGACAATGAGCATCTGCATACAGGCAGCAACTTTCACATTTTGTAACATTAATTAAGAACACCTCAAATGTGAATTTAAAAAAATAACAAAACAAAAAAACAACAGAAGCTGCATGTCACAACAAAACTGGAATACCCTGTTGACGAATAAACCAAAAAAAGGCATTATTATTGTATAATTATTATATATAAATTATATTTATGTATATAGGGTATTACTGTTGTCACTGATTTTGTCTCACAAAATGGAGGGGGAAATGATTATAATTTGTAGGGAAGATGTGTTTTATATTTGCATACTTTGTAAACGAAAACATTTTTTTTAATACAATGTCAAATTCATGGAGCCTGGGACAAATATTCTGTGTGGCCCCCTTCTCCCCTAGTACCAATGAGTGGGCCCTTCTCTTGTCACAGGGCCTGGAACAACGTTCCTACTTGTTCTCTGTCACCATGCTCTACTTGTTTTGGTCATCTCAATTTTGTAACGAATCACCTGAGTGATCAGTGACTCACTCATAACACTGTAAAAGATGTAACCTGCTGAAAGGGTCACTGAACAAATCCGCGAGCGAATTCAAATGAATCGATTCCCTGGAATGAGCCAAAACCAGTAGCTAACGGCACATCAAACGGTGTGTATATGTTTACATGGGCTTCCGATGGAGCAAATATAGTAGTATTTCCCCCAAAAATATGCGGTATATATCCAGACCGTTGTGATCATTAACAGATTCATCTCGTTAACCCGATGACAGTCCCGGAATAGCCAGGCAGGACAGCATCCAAACATCACCAGCACTGACAAACCATGACAGCTCACTGCAAACCCGCAGCACACGCACGTCCTGAGACATCCACACACCTAAACACCACACATGACCTATGAATAAGATCTGACAGACCCTCATGCTTAAGTAATGAACCACTGCAGACGACATGACACACACTCACACCCTTTTCTCGATCTCTCTCTCTCTCCCTCTCTCTCTCCCTCTCTCTCTCTCTGTTGAGACATGCTTGTTTACCTTCTTGTCGATGCGGACAGTGAAGACATCGCGGTCCCTCAGCGGCTCCCGACTGAGGACCAGGCCGTGATTGAATTCCTGTACCGGCTGATTTCGTTGAGCGGTTCTGTTGGAGTTCGACAAACCGATCAGTTTTCCGCTGCGCGGATGCAGCTCAGCCGCCATCTTCGCACGGGCGGCGCGGTGCACGACAACCAGCGTCGTTTTGCGACAGTAGAGTGCCGCTTGTGGGCAGTTCGCGCTTTGCTATAGGTGTATTTTTTGGCATATCAGTGGCATTGATACTACATTGTTTTAAACACATAACACGATTTTTAGATAGGCCAGCAAAAATGAATTCTTATTTTTTATTTAAATAACAATACAGAAAACAAGCAAGGGCTGATAAAACTGGATAAATAGGTTATATCACAAATACATTCTCAAACGCCACAGGTCACAACATTACAAATGAAGTTAGTGGTAAGTTAAACAACAGGCTCACTCGAAGAACTTTATTGACGTTGTATTATTATATAAGATAACATAATACTATATTATATTGACGTTAACAACTCTATCAATGGCTGTTCTTGGGAATTGTTAAAAGCTAAGTGCTAAGGAAGAGTTTTCCTAAGGAAATAATTTGAACAGAAAACTAATGAATCGATTGCTGATATTACTAAATAACCCCAATTCAAATTTATGGGCACTATATTACGTTTGTTGAAAAAATCCTCTAGATGGCAGTGGATTACAGATAAACTGATTTATGAAGCTCATGTAGCCAAAACATTAGATGGGGGTTTGACCACCATGTGAAGTATTGCATGTTTGATGAACAAAGAGACATAATAAATAAATGAACAATTTTAACAGTGTCATTTCCTCCACAACAAACAGTTCAGGGAAATATATTGTGAGCAGACTATTTTTTACATTATCAAATTATACCAAAAGTGTCAAAATATTATTTAATTATGTGTATTGAGTATACATACCAATCTAGATATTAATGTATCCATTGTAAAATAAAGGAGTTAGGTTGAAAAATAATAGATTTGCTCATGAGAGGACTTATCAGACTGGCTTCATGGAATGATAAATTAATGAAACTGCATATTTGATTTATTTTGATTTATTTTGTTCACTGAAAGATGTTCATTGATAAACATTCAATTTTAGATGTTTTTGTATCAGTTCAATGGGATTATCCTTTGTTCAATCATTAAAGGAGCTGTATGTAAGAAATGTATTTCAATTAATCATAAAATGGCCCTGATATGTCACTAGACATTAAGAAATCATGTTCATTTCAAATACTTATATCACTGACAACAGTAGTCCGGCCAGGATATTGTCATTTAAAAGTGATAGTTGCAGCCCTCAACTGATGTTGATGTTGTCATGTTGTGTTTTGGCCTGAAGCGCCACCCTCCACCTATCTACCAATCACGAAGTCAGTAGTGTTTCGGCATCCGGGTTGCCAGCTCTGCTCTAGTTACCACAGCTGCTAGGGGATACCAGGGGGGCATGGTTTTCTATTATTTTGAAGGTACCCCCGAGCGCCGCCATTGGCTAGCGGACCCCCACCTGCTGTTAGCATCCCATTGACTCCCATTTATTTTGGCGTCACTTTGACAGCGAATAACTTCACATCTGAGGCGTTAAAGACTCCATTTGTCCATTTTTTATTTCTAAAGAAACACGAAAATGTATAAAAGGCTTCATTACCTTGTAGCTTCTGTTATGGCCCCGTAGAAGCAATTTTTGTAAAAATAGGCTAACGATTGCGTCATACCCACGCGACTCTCTGTCGCACAGTAGATAATTACCGTATGGACAGGAGGAGAAGCTCGCGGGCAATCGGGGGGACGTGGAGGCAAAGTGACAAAATAATTAATCAGAATACATAGCAAACTTTTCTCTTGCTCATAGCTCGTGGACATCTCCTATTCACATTCTCCGTCTCTGCAAGTTTCGGAAGGGAATGATTCAGATTTCTCTTGGCACAGCTACTAGAAGACAGACGGGTTGCTCACGTCACATCTACGTCGTCAAGCTCAGTTTGAGTCTGCGCAGTACGCTCGGCCCTCAGGAAGTAAGAGTTTCTAATTGGCTTCACTTTGTCTCCGTTGAATCCAATGGGGTCGCTGTGTCCATTTCTTTTACTGTCTATGGGGGATACACCGCTCTACAGTAATTTGAAAGTGATTGCAGTACCAGTTTTGGCCACAATCTTACATACGGCTCCTTTAAATTACTGTATTAAAGACGCACCGTTTAATTTCAAATGTATTTTATTGCTCAGTGTAAGTAACATAACAGTCCATCAGTACATTTTTGGAGGTTATTTTGGGTCACCTGAACATTCATTATTTTTAAATAGGATGATTGCCTTGAATCTATTAACTGAGTTCATTCATTGCTTCTGTAGGACAGCTATGAGATGACACCGCTGTGTGTTTGTACAATGCCCGATCCAGATCAATGACCTGGCCCTGGACAAGGATTTTCTCCAGACACCCACGCAGGTGATGTGTACTCTTTGTCGCCTCACTGTCACCTGAAAAAAAAAAAAGAGTTCTGAGAATCAACTCAAACAAATCCTCTACTTCAATAAAGTAGCAAGATTTGTTAAATATACTCCCTGAGATAAGACACAGTTGTCTACCTGACAGATACAAGTAAAATATAAAGAATTCAACACAAATCATCAAGGATATTGGTAAATGGAAGAGTACTTGAGCACGGAAATTCTTGCTCACTTCCATCTCGCAAATTTACCTGGCATTCCCCCAAAAGTCAGTAGCATCCCCTTTTTCCACATGGTGAAAAAGTCCAGACTTTCCGTTTCAAGCACTGATTTGCTGTTTTCCACAAGTGAATGTTTCAGTATGGTAAAAGTAAGTGTTGCAGGTTCACGGGGAAGGTCAACCGTTTCCGATCCCTCTTTCAGGCCCAGCTGCTCCTCCTGTTACAATGCAGATAATACTTAAGGTCCCATTAGTTCATTTTAGTTAATGCATTAACTGAAATGAACTAACAATGAGCAAAGCATTTGTTACAGTATTGATTAATCTTTGTTAATATAAGTTTATAAAAATACAACTGTTCATTGTTAGTTCATGTCAGCATAGGTCCTAACAAATACTCTTAATGTTTAAATTAACATGAACTAAGATTAATAAATGCTTTAGTATTATTTCTCCTTGTTAGTTCATGTTAACTAATGTACAGTAGGTAAGTAATGTTAACAAATGGAACCTTATTGTAAAGTGTTACTGATAAATGTAATGAAAAGGTTGCTTGTAATAGACCTGTATACTTTTAAATGATAGTAAGAGGATCAGATGTTCATTTACATCAGTTTTCTGTGAAGTAATCATTAGCGGTTTAATCGTTTAGCCTAAATGCTAATATTGCAATGGATTTTTGTTTATTACCTTGACATCTTTATGCCCATCTAACTCTTCCAAAATATACTGAAATCCTGTGCTTTGGAGACTCAACACTGTCCCAGTCCAAGATCCAAAGATCTCGACTGTGATACCAGCCTCTTCTGTCTTAAGTCCAGGAAGATCTGTCGTGATTATGTGCATGGAAAGATGACGTCATCTTATCTGCAACGTAAGTTTAAACATACATGAATTTTCACTCACCAGATGTATTAAACACAGCCACTCCAGTTCCTGGAAAATAGCTCCCTCTCTTGATCTCGGAGAAGCAGGGCCGGGGTTCCCATGTTGAGTCTGTATCCCAGGGGGTGCTGAGATTTAGCCAATGCCCTCCTCTAATACACGCATCCATTTCCGGTTGAAACTGAGTAATAAAAAGGACACCTATAAGCTTGTTTTATGTGTGGTCAGTCAATGTTATTCAATTAGAATATTATTGGAAAATACGATTAACCTTACTGGATGGAAGAGCTTTTGTTTGTCCAGCAGCATGCCACCAACAGCCAGACGTATCTTTCCTGTTAGTTGTTCTTCTGCCAGTTTAGAATGGAGACCGACTACAAGCTCTGCCTTGTTGTTTACCTCTAGCACCACAAATTTGCCCTCACTGCGCAATTCCAGCTGTCCAAAATGATCAGAGAATACTTAGATGTTTGATCACATAATGAATTTGAATGAAATTACTGTATATTTGTTCTGAACAGAGCTTTAATTAGCATGTTTCAAAATGCCATGTTGATTCTGGATGTCTCAAAAAACCACACATATTTGTATTAAATTTTAAATTGTTATATATATATATATATATATATATATATATATATATATATAGACACTACCGTTCATAAGTCAGGCTTTGAAGGCTTTGAAATACTTTTATTCCGCAAGGATGCATTAAATTCATCAAAGACATTTATGATGTTACACAAGATTTCTATTTCAAATATTTATATTTTTGAAATTTCTATTCATCAAAGAGTCCTAAAAAATGTATCACCGTTTCCACAAAAATATTAAGCATCACAACTGTTTTCATTCATTCATTTTCATTAATTGATAATATAAAGAAATGATTATTGATCCGCATATTAGAATGATTTCTGACATGTGACACTGAAGACTGGAGTAACAAAGCTGAAAATTCAGCTTTGCCATTGCAGGAGTAAATTGCATTTTTAATATATATTAAAATACAAAGCAGTTATTTTAAATTGTAACAATATTTCACAATATTGCTGTTTTTGCTGTATTTTTGATCAAGTAAATGCAGCCTTGGTGAACATAAGAGACCTCTTTCAAAAACATTTAAAAAAATTCACAGAGCCAGCAGTAGTAGCATACAAAGGGTTGCTGCTTTAAAACACCATCAGGTTTCAGAGAAATCAGTAGAGATTAAAAAATATAAACAGTATTTACCAAGTACCAGGCTCCATCATTGAGTTTGCGACCTCCTTTTACGCTCACTAAGATGTCTGCTTTCCCAATCTGCATTTCAGGTATGCCATCACGCAGTGAAAGCACAAACCAGTCCTGTCCATCTTTGGTGTCTCCATAAAAGATGGTTCCCTCTGGGTCAAAGGTCCGAAACTCAAAGAAAGATCTGATGCTGTATGTGCGAGGTAAGACAGTGAATTCTACCACTGTGATTTTCTTTATGTTTAAATTAGATAGACGATGACCAACTACTGCAGCCAAACACAAAGGAATTACGATTTACAAAGTGAAGTGAAATCCACAGATTTCAAATCAACTCACCTTGTGATGTCAGAGAGATTTGCGCTCGTCTGCATTAAGGGAGTCCATTTGGACTGTCTGTGTGCAAGATTGACAACTCCCTTGCCGGATATCTGTCTCAGTCATCCCAAAAACCAGAGAATGGTTTTGACATCATACATCAAATATCACACAGCAGCCAAGCATGCTCAGATTACATTTAGACATATCTCTCTCACTCTTGCTAAAGGCTAGGTAAACACAAGCATCTGCAACATCCCAGACAAGCCGCCAGTGTAAATACTGCTCCTCCAGGCAAGTGTGGAACCAGGGTTCAGCGAATTCAGAGTTGAATACGCCAACAGTGCAATGACTTTGTCAGCTAAAGTTGGTTCCATGCCAGCCAGTCAGCTCAAAATATACATTGCCTGCAGTGTTCTATCTTATGTAATTGGTTTTCCAGTGTAGTAATTCAGGCATGTTAGCAGGTGCATGGCTCTTTTTGTTGTTACAAAATAATATATATATATATATATATATATATATATATATATATATATATATATATATCCTTTAAATATCATAGATGCAATGAATTAAGAATTTTTAATTAATTATAAAAACTTAATGAATTATAAAATGTTTCCAAATAACTAAAAAAAATCAATTGAAGTGAAATCATAGAGATTATACAGTATTATCTATTTTATATCTAACCAATGAATTTGGCTTGAATAATTGTAGCTTTAATGTAATATTTCCATTACATAGTATATCACTTTATATTTTATCCAAATTGAATCCCTTTCTGAGGGATTTAATTGAATTTAAGAATTTAATTGAAAGAAAAGGCAAATAACATTTATTTTCTTTGGCATTAATTGAACTCATTTCATACTTCAGAGTTAAGCTTATTTAAATAAATCTAATTCATCTGATATTACCAGAAGTCGTATTTCTGAGTGTAAAGTAAGTGAGGATCAAGCAAGCAGGCAAGCTTCAGTATACATAGAATCTTCATTCATATGTGTGTTGTCAACACTTAGGCTTTACTTTTCAATTTCTGATGATTAAATTGCATGGTAACATTTGCTTTTGCAGTTTTTCACTTGCATATCATATGTAACATAGTAAAAGGCACCGGTTTCTCAGCATAGTTGCATAGTAAAAAAAACAAAAGCATTGGTGATTATATATCTCTTGTAGCTTGTGAAATGCTAGTTTAAAAAAGATATGATTTTTTAGACCTGTCTTTTAGAGATCTCATACTCACTTGATCACCTGACACTCTCCTGCACAGCAGAATCAGGGACAGGCCTAACAATAGTATGACCGCTTCCTTGAGATAGTTCATTCTCTTTTAACTCCAAAGATTACAACATGAGTAGAAACAAAAAATAATGGAATCAGACCATAAGCTTTGGTTTAGCCGAATGCTGTCAGACTACCTCCCTGTCTCTTTCTCTGAGAACTGATTAAACTCTGGTCTAGCACACAGCCTCCCCAGAAGACCAGAGACTAAGGATGTCGACATCACAGAACCGGAAAAATATTGATTTTGGGCTTGTTTGAGTGTATAGGTCTTTTGTATCCTGATAACATGGTGATTAATTTTACCAGTGTACTATCATAACCAGCGTTCAGTTATATGCTTTTGTTATGGTGTTTAATGACTACAGAAAATTAAGTGGGTGAGAGTAGGGCACAAAATGAAAAATGAATGACTGATTGGATGGATGTAGAGTACACTGTGCAAAATTTGTACCTTTTGGGACATCAAGATAATATATAGTCTTTTGGGGTAGATAAGGTACAAATACATTTTGTGACTTCTGTCAAAGTTAAAACATTTGCAGATTTCTTTCTGACAGTTTACCCCTAAAAATAAAGATTTTTTTTTAAATAGCAGAGCAACATATTTGTAAATCTTTTCACAAAGAGTGGATATTATAAATAAATAAATATACTATAGTACATATATAGTAGCCTATATATATATGTGTGTGTGTGAAATATATATAATATTTTAAATAATTGAAATATATAAAATAAAATAATATAAATATAAAATAATAATATAATCATATTTTTTATTTTTTATTAATTTTAACATAATTCATGTGTATTTTTCTGGGTTTTTTTTTTTTTTTTTTTTTTTTTTTTTGTGTGCAGACTTTACCTCTTCTCATCCTCAACCTGGCAGTTAGTCTGATTGCATAACAAATGAACTTTGAAAGGTCACTGATGTTTGTTCATTGAGTAGGCTACTGTGTAACCTTGATGTATTACTATAGTGATGCGTAGGTTTTTTTATTTTGTTCTTAGAATGCAAAAATTGCACCTACATTGTTTGGTATATTTCAGACTAAAACTAACAATCATAGTATCAACAGTTGTCAAATTAATTATTGAAAACTAAAAGTTCCACTATTTTAAGTATTTAATTCATGCACTGTTTTCGATGTCTGGTTACAGCCTGTATGGTCCGGGTCAAATTTACCCTAATTGGATTCTATACAATTCCCCAAAAATCACACTGTGAAAAAAAACATACAATCAGGTACAAATAATTAACTTTTAATATCAATACTTTTCACACATTACAAAGAATAAATATCTGAATTTGTGATTTATAAAAATGTTTTAAGCACTATTTTTAAGACTACCCCTCCCCTACACCCGTGGTGCACTTGCCATTATAAGTTTATAACAATAATATCTTGGTCTAAACCTAAAGTAATCTTGACAAACTATATAGCATTTGAAAGCTTTTAGATTCTTCATTTGTGATGTGGTGCCAAACTATTACACACGCTCTGATTCTTTCCGTATGTTTTTTATGTTTTTATTTTATATATTTAAAATTTTCATAAACTTAAACTTCTATAAAGTTTTTCAAACTTTACTTTTACAACTTTTTTTTACTTCTTTAATAATTTGTGAAGTGTTCCCTTTAAAAAGATACCAAACTGAAGTTAGATTTTTTAACAATTTAAGTTGGAAAAATCATTTTCAAGTCTATGCTCACTAAGTGGAACAGACAATTAACAGGTAAAACAACTTTTTATTTTTACAAACTTTGAAAAGAAAAAGTTGTTAAACTCAGCAAGACACGGGCACCTCAGGACTAGAGTTGAAGAGCTCTGGCAAACAACAAAGAAGTGTTTTGTATTTTGTGTCTGTACAGTTGCTTTTGAATTTCTGTATGCACATTTCACAACACATCAGCATGTTGAAACTTTGCAAGCATGTTCATGACCCTAAATGAAAATTCATGTTTTCACATTTTTTCACATTTCATATATGTGGCTGACAAAATATTTGTCTGTATTGAAATAAGTGGGGAAAAGCTTTTTGTAAATTAATTTACTGACATTTTGTTTTTTTGCAGTTTAGAGCTCTCTTTTGCACTTCTGTATTTTGTTTTGAATGTTGTGTCAAAACTGCCAACACTGCATATTGATGATGAATTCAAAGATTTTTTGCACGTCATCAGGTTAATACTTTATTTGTATGGTTGTAGCATAGACAGAGGGAGAAAAGAGAACAGGAGCAAAGAAATTAACTGTTGATTGTAGACTTGAATCGGCAATGCCAGCAAACCTCTGTATTAAATGGTCACAAAGTCAACAAGACACAAATAAAGTTTTCAAACATTTCACTTCTTTGAAACTGCCCAAATATAATGTGGACCTCTAAAACAATGGCACAATATAACATTGTCACAAAATACCAGACAATTTAGTCACATGCCTACAACTATGACCAAGTGCAGAACATATGTAGCTGGTAGATTTAAGTCACTTTGATTGAAAATTCAAGCCTACAAAGGGTCCTTGTTCTGGGTGGACCAAGAAGAGGCTATTTTTTTGTAGTTCAGGTATTGTTCAAAACCAAACGTACTGGACAGATCTGTGATTATTTCAGTACATATGCCCCCAAAAGGCGTTACTTCATTTTTAAAATATTTATCCTTTTTCTGTGCAAATATTCAGTAGTCTATCCAGATGCTGACTGATAAATATATTTTTTTAAAGTAGGACTAGAAGTAGTAATAGTAGCCCACACAGCCACAAGTGACCTCTTTTAAGCATACTATCTACTGAATTTCATTGAATGTTTGCTGATGGATGAAACAGGAACATGAGAGCGTAACTCATTTTGATGTTCCTCAAAGTAATACTTAAATAGAATGTTTTATAGAAAATGGTTTCACAATTTCTTCTTTGTAAGGTGCGTTCAGATTATGTGCATATACTTATTAGCTTATTTAAATAAAAAGGCATCTTAAATGTAAACATCAGAATTTTTGATTTAGTCATTTTAAACCAGTTACTGATTCAGAACAATTGATCCAGAACAATTAACAATTGATATTTGGGCCGATATTTAAACCCAATTAGACTTAAATACGCAATGAAAAAAAAAAAAATTTACAAACCCAATGTTATTAATTCTCTGAAAATAATTGTTACATTTTTATGTGAACCTCTCAATGGTTGTTACTAATGTTTTTTTACATTCGTTTACACAAATTTAACATTTACTTTTTGTTTAACCAATCACTGGTACAGGTAGTTGATGCAATTCATTCATTTATATATTTCTAGAATTTATGTAAAAATGTTGTCATGGTGGAGAAAATACAGCAAAAACAAGAGGTCAAACACAAGTTTGTTGGTAGCTATCAAGGGAGATAGACCTTGATTTGGTTTCCTTTTCCTTTACCACAACACACCCTTTCTCTCACACACCACACTCTTACAATGCAAACAAAAGGCTTGTACTCATACCCGAGTGAAGCTACATGATACACAACCATTCATTGCATTGTGTTTTACCCTCAGGAAATGAACAGTGCTGCGGCTACATTGCACAGTTTCACACATAATTCAAAGGGAGAAGGTAAAATATTGAGAATAGACAGGGAGAGGGTGTTGGAATGAGAAAGATGTGGAGATGGAAGGGCAGTATTTGAAAGGCTTTCGTAATGCTTGGGGAAAAGAAATAAGGCAACATAGGAGTTTTTCTTTTTGGTTTTAGATTTGAAAATTTTGATACTGAGGGGTTAAAAAAGAGAGTCCAAAAAGTTTTGTGAGTACATGCCTCAAGAGAAAATACAGGAGAAAATGAAATGAAAGAACCACATATGAAGGAAAATTGAGTTTTGTGACAACACCAGAAGATACTGAAGAAGCAATTGTTGCTCATGCGTTGTGGTTATATTGAATCCAACTTCCTTGACATATCCCTAAGACTACTGTATATATATATATATATGAATACCCCATAGCGGTTCGATATTACATGTTATTTTTCAAGTCAGCGTACGGAAATGATCTACCAAACTATCTTTATTTTTTAACCTCATGACTAAATTACATTCATATTCTTATGTACTTGAATGAGCTTCAAGTACAAGCCTTGTCTCACTACCAAAAAGGGAAAAATATATAAATCAAACAAATAATATAGTGAAAAACAAAAGAAAAAAAACAAGAAAGTACAAGGGAGAGCTCAAGCCACTCCAGTGCTATAAGTCCCATAGTGCAAGCCCTGCAGGGGCGTCAGGACTGACTGACGTCCTCTCCTTTTCTTCTCTCTGCGAGAGAGAATTTGCTAACCAACAGAAATGGTGGCTTGCTTGTAGTAGATTGTTTTCCTAAAACTAACACCAGCTACTGCCTCTTACAAGTAGCCTAAACGATTTTCTCTGTCTTTATAAAGGAAGCTCCATTTATGCTAACATACTGCCCAGCTGCGCTTTTCTCCACTTTACTCCCAAATTTTGCTCACACTCTAACTCTATTTTAATCTCTGTTTGTCTCGCTTTGTTTCACTCATTCTGTCACGTCTCAAATTCAGTCAATGAATGGAGTGTCTTTGGTGGACACCAGGGGGCAGTGGGGAGGAGAAGGCCACAAACATGAAGTCGACTGGAACGTATGTTGTTGGAAGAGATGAAACAGTTGGCAGGAGTATTGGAAGTACACAGACTTATTTCATAAATGATCAAGGATTAATACCCACATCCTACAAAACAAAACTATGTGAAACACAATCTGTCTCTATACATAACATGGTCAAAAGTAGAGTGGATTCTAAATCACCATACATTTGATCTTGTCATGATAATCCTGGTTAGTGAAGGCATCACATAATAATATGTTTAATCCATATGACATGTAGCTACACCATCAAGTTGCTATGCTATGACTTACGAAAGAAGAACTTCATCTATGTTTTCTATTTACTGACCTATTAAGATTATAATAGCTTTTCCAGGAATGATGCTTTTACGTGAACTTCTATGGAACTGACCAAGGCTGATGCAGCACAATGATTTTAAGTGTGCATGCCTACACCCCCAACACACCCCACAAAAACACTTACACAAACCTGCAGGCACACATAAAGCCGGAATACTGAAAAACACATGACTGGAGTACCGATGTAAGATATGACACTATGAGCTACCCCAAAGTCTCCATGCATTACCTGTATACAAAATCACACTCTGTACACACTCATGCACACACACACACACACACACACACACACATGCTCTCTCTCTCACACACACACACACACACACACACACACACACACACACACATAAAACAGCTGCTGCATCTTCCTTCCCTGTGTGTTGTTCATTTTGCTTTCAATGATAAGCCACCCTTGCATTACTATAAGCAGTATAATTAACACAACTATTATTATCATTATTGTTGTTATACTGTCCTTATTATGGGAAACAGACAGAATTCATTTAGCAAAACACACATCCTGTTAGCTGTTATTGTTCCATGTGTTATCCATAATATCATAATGATTCTGAGGATGGATATCCAAGCTCTAATGACACTACAGAAGAGGCAAAGAAGTGGTGTGTTGAAGGTGCATCTTGGCAGTGCCTGAAGGGGGTGTTATCTTTTTTGTTCTTCACCCCCTTATAATCTTTCCTCCTCGTCTTCAAGAAACCCCTCCATCTTTTCATCACATTTGATTCCTATGTATTCCTATGCATTTGCTGCATTACAAAAGAGAAGTAAGAGCTGTGCAAGAGTCAGTTAACAAACAGAAAAACATAATTTCCACCCTTAATGGCCTCCTCTGCTCTTTTACAGGCATTCCCTTGCTGCCAGTGTGTACTCACTTATGGGTTGTCCTGCTTTGTGCTACTGTTGCCGCCACTGTTGTATAGGCTGGGGTTCACTACTAATGGATGGGGTACTGTGCCTGTTAAAGGGGCGGCAGCGTAATTGAAAAAAGGCAAGAAGGGCAAGGGCTCTTTGTCCCCTGATGCCATCATATTTAGAGTCATTGGAAGGGCAGCAAGGTTATAGGGGTATGGCAGTAGCTGTGGGCCATACAGTAGGTGATAGGGGTCAGGGTAAAAGGGCAGTTTAGCAGAGTCAGAGTGGGACACCATCTTCCCAAGTGATGGAAAAGGTAGGGGTCCAGCAGGGTAAGACATCAGGATTTGCTCCTCCTGTTTCTTACCAGAGCAGTATCCTCCAGGTATGACCAAGGGAAGAGTAAGCTCCTGGACAGGGTAGCCTGAGCCCATGTGGTATTCTGTAGGAGTGAGAGAGGTGTTGTCCTTTGATTCAGGCTCTGCTGTGGGCACTTGAGAATGTAGCAGGGTGTGGGAAGAAGGCTCACTCATCCCAGCTGAATTTGCTTGCAACATAAGACCCTGTTTTTCTGTGTTGTGCCTTCCTCTGTGTGATTGGCTTTGCTCCAACTGTGGTCGCAACTGTAGGTCCAAGGGTCCTGGAGAGTGACATGGTGACTTTGAATACCTTTGAGAAGGTCCTTTTGGAGTGGTTTGAATGACAGAGCATGTAGGAGATGGTATTGGACTGAGTGGTTCCTCTTTGGGCACTACCAACGACACCTCCTCATTACAAGACTGTTCCTTTGAGATGTTGGATGGATGTTTAATCTGTTGATCAAGCTCTCTCTTTTTTGCCAGTATTGTTGTCATGGATAAGTCTTGGGCTTGGCTGCTGGATTGAGGAAAGATTCTTAGATCCTGAGCATCTTGTAAATCACTGAAATCTTCATTTGGATTAATGTCACCTTCACTAAACGCATAACCTCTGCCTGTTTTTAGTGATATGGGTCCAGATGGAGTTGTTTCTCTTCTAATCTGAGGCTCTGTCGGCATTTGAGAAACCTGGACTTGCCTGTCGCTCAGCGTTTGGCTTCTTTTCTGTTGGTTTAGTGTGTCTAAATTCCGTTTTTCTGGCGTTCTGTAGTCTAGGCACTCTGCACCATTCATTACTAGTACACTAGGGAGGTTAGGAGAGATGACGTTAAACCTTTCTAAAGTGGGACTGTGGATAACTTGGGAAAACTGTGCACACAATGGACTGTGGACTTTGTCATTAGTTGCCACTTTGGGACTTTCACAATTTCTGACTCTTTGGTGTTCTTCCATGTTCTCACCTAGTTGGTTGTCAGTGATTTGACAGTCTGGTTTGGAGTAATATATGACAGACACAGGCTGTACTTGCTCACAATTGGCATCTAAACCTTTGCTTGGTATAGTCTCCGCTGTAGAAGGTGCGTAGCTTGACATGTCTTGCTTTTCCTGTGTGTCTTCAACCTCAGTTGAACTGCCTAACTCATGTCGCTTGAGGTGGCAATTGAGCGCAGCAGAGGTTTTGCAGACCTTATCACATTGTGAGCATGTATATCTGATCAAAGGCCTCCTGCCTAAGCGAACTGGGCTGCCTTTCTCTATGGACCGTCCATCCACTCCATTCTCATCCACTTTCATTTCCACCTCATTTTTTGATGACTGAGAAGTGAAGAAAGTAGGGGCAGACAGGGGCTTGTTTTTGGGATGCTGAGTTCTCTGATGTTCCTCTAGCTTGGACTGTGATGGGAATGGTGCCCTGCAAAGCATGCACACAAATTCAAACAGATGTGTCAACTCATGTTTGTCTCGTTTCCTTGGGCTGGAGAACCAGCGGCCACATGTTCCGCACTCAGATGCCTGATCTTCTGACCATCTTTGCTTGATGATAGAGGATGCTGTGTGTTGAGGATTGAGTGTAGCCTGAAGAACAGATGAAGTGAGAGGGAGATCAGGCTTTCCATGAGATCCCTTTTCTTTTTCCTTCTGTTCTGTTCTTGAAGAGACAGGAAAAGTGTGTGGCGTTTCTTTGACTTCAGCTTTCTGTGGATCACTAACTACTCTCTGCTCTTTCTTTACTTTTTGTCTCCTTTCCTCTCCCTCATCTGCATCTTCATTCTCAACTTCTTTATTAAAATTTTTTATGAGTCTCTCAGCTCTCCTCATAGGCCTCAGGGATCGTTTATAGTGCATTTTGCGTTTCCAAGCTTTTGCCCCCTGCATATGAAGAGCCTTTCGCTTGGGTTTGTAAGAATAGTAAGGCCTCCATAGGTTGTCCTCCACATCATGGTCATTTCTGTCCTCCCTGACCTCCTGCCGGAAGAAATATTTCCTCACCTTACCTTTGAGTTTAGGGTTTTTCCATTTGGACTCCCCTTCCTTTCCTTCCTGACTGGAGTTGCGGTGTTTATGTTGGTGGTGATGGGTGTGCCGTTGCTCTCTCTGGTCCTCTTGTGATAGGTTACTCTTTTTGAGTTTGCTGCGTGTAGGGCTTTTGTCTCTCCTTAGATCTGTTTCAGAGATGCTCCGTTTGACAATGGCCTCCTCGCCTATGCGCACAGTAATCTGACAAAGTGGACCGCTGCCTTTGACTTCCGATCCCACCGGTAAAGGTATTGTCTTTGTTGACTCTGTTTTATTGTGAACTTTTCGTCCCTTGTGAAGTTTCTCTGTTGGCTGTCTGATTTTCAAGACCTCTGGGTCTAAACTGACAGCATCCCACTCCCTGTATGCCTCTGTGTGCTCTCTCTGGCTATGTTTTCTAATCTGTTTATGACCTGTCTTTGTATGATTTTCTGGACTTCTTTTTCTCTCCTCAGAGTCCATCTTATTTCTGTGAACAATGACAGAGGAAGAAACTGCAGTGCTGTGCATGATGACTGATGGTTTGCTGTGTGCAAATGCAATGACTGAAGAGACAGCTCCTTCTGGGCACTTTGGATTTTTTCCTTTGCCATTGCTACCTGACAGCCATAAATCTGACCCCTCTGTCTCTCTGGCCTCTTCTGTCATATCTGTTTGGGGAGAAGCTAGTTTTTTACCCTGCTCTACATCCAACCTGATAGGGAATCCCTCAGGCTCAGCCTTGATGTCTGGGGTTTTAAGATCTTTCAGGAAAGACTCCAATTTCTTTGTGTCTAGAGGTTGTGGGAGGCTGCCATCTATAGATAAAGGCAGGGTAACTGATGAATCAGAAGTGAGTAGTTCATCAGCCATTGGCTGACTATATGTTTTGTAAGGTCTCTTTAGAGATCGCATGGGCAACAGGCGGTACAGTTTAAGGCCATTGACCTTCTGCTTGTAACCGCCATTGGCTGTTTTCTCACTTGAGATCAAGCCAGGATTGATACCATGGAAAGCCTTTTGGTGTGTTTTAAGGTTGTAGTAGGTAGGAAACGCCTCCCAGCAAAAGATGCATTGGTAGCGCCTTTCACCAGTGTGCCACACCTCATGTTTGGTGCGGTACTCAGCCAGAGCAAAAACCTTGTCACAGTAGTGACAGGGATACTTTCGGCGCCATGAATGCACATTGGAGTGTCGCTTCAGGCTAGACAAAGTCATGTAAGAGCGCTCACACACGGAGCAAAAGTAAATGATATGTCCATCTACCACTTTTACAAAGTGATCCTCTTCCCCCAGGGCATCCCTGCAAGTCAGTGTTTCAGCATGATGGGCATAAAGGTCGCGCACTTTCTTTATGGGTCGTCCAGGCCTTGTTTCTTGTCCAAGCTGTTCTGGCTCTGCAGCCTCATCTGCTCTCTCCCCCTCCACTTCACCCTCCTCCAGGGGCTCTTCTTTGGGTGGCACTGGAAAAGCTGGCAGCCCTTGCCTGCAGGTGGCCTCATGGGATTGCAGTCTTTTATTATGGATGAAGGCTTTGCCACAGTGGCGGCAGCTGAGTACTCGTCCCCCCCGATGGAGACGCATGTGAACAGTGAGGGACGAGGCAGTGCTGAACAGACGGTGGCACACCCCACACAGTAGTTCTGGCTTCGGCACTGCCCTAAAGGAGTCATGGAAAGATGGCGTGGGGAGAGTCAAGGGGGAGGAAGTTAGAGAGACAGACGAGGGTGAAGGAGGAGGAGGAGGGGTTGATGAGGATGAGCGAGGGTTGATGCTAGGGAGAGGAAGGCTCAGTTCAACATGGAGGCTGTTTGCCTTGCGTTTTTTGCCTTTTGAACTCTCTGGATCCTTTACACCTTGGTCCTGGTAGGCTCTTGCGCTGAGGTTGAAAAGGATGTGTGCTGTTTCTGTTGTTGAATGCTCTTTGTACCCATTATTGAGACTAACCCCAGCTGTCTCTTTTGAACAGTCCATTTTATTAGAGTGTTGTAAGGGAGATTTTGGGTATCGGGTACCACTTCCATCAACAGAAAATGACAGAGATGGCTTGCAGTTCTTACTGACTGGAGCAGTTAGATCAACTGGGAAGGAGGAGGAAGAGCATGGTAGGCGCTCAGTTTTTGATGACATTTTGGATAGCTGTTTGTCTCTGAATGCTTCCCCCTTCCATGCCGTGCCATCTGAGCTGTCTCTGTCATGGTCATCAGAGGAGGAAGTAGGGTGGGATGAGGAGCAGTGCTTCTGTCCAGAAAAGCCAGGCAATCCAGCGCTGAGGGGAAAACTGAGCGATATCCTCGTAGTTTTGGCACCATCTGCCTCCTCCGTGCCCTCTCCCATCCTGTCTCCTCTCATGTGTTTATTTCTGTGTTTCATTGGATCCTTGTACAAGTTCTCTAAGATGTTCTCCAAGGCTATCGTTGGCCAACACCAGAGCACTAGACAGTCAAAGGGTTTATCTGTAGTCCAGAAGGTCCAGGAAAAGACTTTAAAGAGTGTCTATATCTTCAGTGCAGAAGTTGTCGATTGAAGGATGATGGAGAACAAAAATTTCAGATCAAGAAGATGGCAGTTCATGGAGGTCAAGTTCAGAGATGACGGCTCCTAGATGTAGGTAACATTGTGCATCTTTGATTATCTTGGTATAAAACAGGACAGGGATTGCCGTGCATTGAACATTCAGCTCCAAGAGTGCAGCGCAGGTGTGGAGAGGGTCCCAGCCATCCTCTCCCGACACCATGACCCCGCTCTTAGTCCTGCAACAGAACGAAAATAATTTGTTTTCAAATATTCTGTTTTAATCACAGGAAACATTGTAGATTTTAGACAACCACAAACACCATAGAGTTTTGTGCTAGTATTAAACTGACAAGAAATACACATGACAAAAAGTATGCACTGTGTGGTGGCAAATCAGTGTGCTAGAATTTGCTGGCTATAAAATACAAGTTAGCACCAAGTAAGCAATCCATTATGGTAGTCATACACATGCAGAAAAGTCAGACAAGGTTGGTTGCAGTCATCTCAGTTTCCAAATTTGGCATGACAAAATCTGAAATTTTGGAAAGAATCTCAGCAATCAACCCCAC